>NC_083324.2:57847903-58171039 GCF_963455315.2 Globicephala melas
TTTTTGTTACAATGGTAAATGGGAGTGTTTTCTTGATTTCACTTTCAGATTTTTCATCATTAGTGTATAGGAATGCCAGAGATTTCTGTGCATTAATTTTGTATCCTGCTACTTTACCAAATTCATTGATTAGCTCTAGTAGTTTTCTGGTAGCATCTTTAGGATTCTCTATGTATAGTATCATGTCATCTGCAAACAGTGACAGCTTTACTTCTTTTCTGATATGGATTCCTTTTATTTCCTTTTCTTCTCTGATTGCTGTGGCTAAAACTTCCAAAACTATGTTGAATAAGAGTGGTGAGAGTGGGCAACCTTGTCTTGTTCCTGATCTTAGGGGAAAGGCTTTCAGTTTTTCACCATTGAGGATGATGTTGGCTGTGGGCTTGTCATATATGGCCTTTATTATGTTGATGAAAATTCCCTCTATGCCTACATTCTGCAGGGTTTTTATTATAAATGGGTGTTGAATTTTGTCAAAAGCTTTCTCTGCATCTATTGAGATGATCATATGGTTTTTCTCCTTCAATTTGTTAATATGGTTTATCACATTGATAGATTTGCGTATATTGAAGAATCCTTGCATTCCTGGAATAAACCCCACGTGATCATGGTGTATGATCCTTTGAATGTGCTGTTGGATTCTGTTTGCTAGTATTTTGTTGAGGATTTTTGCATCTATGTTCATCAGTGATATTGGCCTGTAGTTTTCTTTCTTTGTGACATCCTTGTCTAGTTTTGGTATGAAGGTGATGGTGGCCTCGTAGAATGAATTTGGGAGTATTCCTCTCTCTGCTATATTTTGGAAGAGTTTGAGAAGGATAGGTGTTAGTTCTTCTCTAAATGTTTGATAGAATTCGCCTGTGAAGCCATCTGGTCCTGGGCTTTTGTTTGTTGGAATTTTTTTTTTTTTTTTTGCTGTACGTGGGCCTCTCACTGTTGTGGCCTCTCCCGTTGCGGAGCACAGGCTCTGGATGCACAGGCTCAGTGGCCATGACTCACAGGCCCAGCCACTCCATGGTATGTGGGATCTTCCCGGACCGGGGCACAAACCCATGTCCCCTGCATCAGCAGTCGGACTCTCAACCACTGCGCCACCAGGGAAGCCCTGTTGGAAGATTTTTAATCACAGTTTCAATTTCAGTGCTTGTGATTGGCCTGTTCATATTTTCTATTTCTTCCTGGTTTAATCCCGGCATGTTGTGCATTTCTAAGAATTTGTCCATTTCTTCCAGGTTGTCCATTTTATTGGCCTAGAGTTGCTTGTAGTAATCTCTCATGATCTTTTTTGTTTCTGCAGTGTCAGTTGTTACTTCTCCATTTTCATTTTTACTTCTATTGATTTGAGTCTTCTCCCTTTTTTTCTTGATGAGTCTGGCTAATGGTTTATCTATATTGTTTATCTTCTCAAAGAACCAGATTTTAGTTTTATTGATCTTTGCTATTGTTTCCTTCATTTCTTTTTCATTTCTTTCTGATCTGATTTTTATAATTTCTTTCCTTCTGCTAACTTTGGGTTATTTTGTTCTTCTTTCTCTAATTGCTTGAGGTGCAAGGTTAGGTGGTTTATTCGAGATGTTTCCTGCTTCTTAAGGTGGCCTTGTATTGCTATAAACTTCCCTCTTAGAACTGCTTTTGCTGCATCCCATAAGTTTTTGGTCGTTTTGTCTCCATTGTCATTTGTTTCTAAGTATTTTTTGATTTCCTCTTTGATTTCTTCATTGATCACTTCGTTATTAAGTAGTGTATTGTTTAGCCTCCATGTGTTTGGTTATTTTTACAGATCTTTTCTTGTAATTGATATCTAGTCACATGGCATTGTGGTTGGAAAAGATACTTGATACAATTTCAATTTTCTTAAAATTACCAAAGCTTGATTTGTGACCCAAGATATGATCTATCCTGGAGAATGTTCCATTAGCACTTGAGAAAAATGTGTATTCTGTTGTTTTTGGATGGAATGTCCTATAAATATCAATTAAGTCCATCTTGTTTAATGTATCATTTAAAGCTTGTTTTTCCTTATTTATTTTCATTTTGGATGATCTGTCCATGGGTGAAAGTGGGATGTTAAAGTCCCCTACTATGATTGTGTTACTGTCGATGTCCCCTTTTATGGCTGTTATTATTTGCCTTATGTATTGAGGTGCTCCTATGTTGGGTGCATAAATATTTACAATTGTTATATCATCTTCTTGGACCGATCCCTTGATCATTATCTAGTGTCCTCCTTTGTCTCTTCTAATAGTCTTTATTTTAAAGTCTATTTTGTCTCATATGAGAATTGCTACTCCAGCTTTCTTTTGGTTTCAATTTGCATGGAATATCTTTTTCCATCCCTTTACTTTCAGTCTGTATGTGTCTCTAGGTGTGAAGTGGGTCTCTTGTAGACAGCATATATATGGGTCTTGTTTTTGTATCCATTCAGCCAATCTGTGTCTTCTGGTGGGAGCATTTAGTCCATTTACATTTAAGGTAATTATCGATATGTATGTTCCTATTCCCATTTTCTAAATTGTTTTGGGTTCATTATTATAGTTCTTTTCCTTCTTTTGTGTTTCTTGCCTAGAGAAGTTCCTTTAGCATTTGTTGTAAAGCTGGTTTGGTTGTGCTGAGCTCTCTCAGCTTTTGCTTGTCTGTGAATGTTTTAATTTCTCCATCAAATCTGAATGAGATCCTTGCTGGATAGAGTAATCTTGGTTGCCGGTTTTTCTCCTTCATCACTTTCAGTATGTCCTGCCACTCTCTTCTGGCTTGCAGAGTTTCTGCTGAGAGATCAGCTGTTAACCTTATGGGGATTCCCTTGTGTGTTATTTGTTGCTTTTCCCTTGCTGCTTTTAATATGCTTTCTTTGTATTTAATTTTTGACAGTTTGATTAATATGTGTCTTGGCATATTTCTCTTTGGGTTTATCCTGTATGAGACTCTCTGTGCTTCCTGGACTTGATTAACTATTTCCTTTCCCATATTAGGGAAGTTTTCAACTATAATCTCTTCAAATATTTTCTCAGTCCCTTTCTTTTTCTCTTCTTCTTCTGGAACCCCTACAATTCGAATGTTGGTGTGTTTAATGTTGTCCCAGAGGTCTCTGAGAATGTCCTCAGTTCTTTTCATTCTTTTTTCTTTATTCTGCTCTGCAGTAGTTATTTCCATTTTATCTTCCAGGTCACTTACCCATTCTTCTGCCTCAGTTATTCTGCTATTGATCACATCTAGAGCATTTTTCATTTCATTTATTGTGTTGTTCATCATTGTTTGTTTCATCTTTAGTTCTTCTAGGTCCTTGTTAAATGTTTATTGCATTTTGTCCATTTTATTTCCAAGATTTTGTATCACCTTTACTATCATTATTCTGAATTCTTTTTCAGGTAGATTGCCTATTTCCTCTTCATTTGTTAGGTCTGGTGCATTTTTATCTTGCTCCTTCATTTGCTGTGTGTATTTTTGTCTTCTCATTTTTCTTATCTTACTGTGTTTGGGGTCTCCTTTTTGCAGGCTGCAGGTTCGTAGTTCCTGTTGTTTTTGATGTCTGTCTCCAGTGGCTAAAGTTGGTTCAGTGGGTTGTGTAAGCTTCCTGGTGGAGGGGACTAGTGCCTGTGTTGTGGTGGATGAGGCTGGATCTTGTCTCTCTAGTGGGCTGGTCCAGGTCTGGTGGTGTGTTTTGGGGTGTCTGTGGACTTATTATGATTTTAGGCAGCCTCTCTGCTAATGGGTGGGGTTGTGTTCCTGTTTTGCTAGTTGTTTGGCATAGGTTGTCCAACACTGTAGCTTGCTGGTCGTTGAGTTAAGCTGGGTGCTGGTGTTGAGATGGAGATCTCTGGGAGATTTTCGCCGTTTGATATTATGTGGAGCTGGGAGGTCTTTTGTTGACCAGTGTCCTGAAGTTGGCTTTCCCACCTCAGAAGCAGAGCCCTGACTCCTGGCTGGAGCACCAAGAGCCTTTCATCCACATGGCTCAGAATAAATGGGAGAAAAAGTAGAGAGAAAGAATTAGTAGAAGAAGAAAGAAAGAAAGAAGAAAAGAAGGAAAGAAGGAAAGAAAGGAGGGAGGGTGGGAGGGAGGAAGGAAGGAGGGAAGGAAGGAAAAAAGAAGAAAGAAGATACAGTAAAATAAAGTATAATAAAGTTATTAAATTAAAAAAATAATTATTTAGAAAAAATAAAAAAGGGACGGATAGAACCTTAGGACAAATGGTGGAAGCAAAGCTGTACAGACAAAATCTTACACAGAAGCATACGCATACACCCTCACAAAAAGAGGTAAAGGGGAAAAAATGATAAATCTTGCTCTCAAAGTCCACCTGCTCAATTTGGGATGATTCTTTGTCTAAAGGAGGGAAGGAAGGAGAGAAACAAAGATAGAAGGTAAAGTATAATAAAGTTATTAAAATTAATTATTAAGAAAAAAAATTAAAAAAAAAAGGACAGATAGAACTCTAGAAAAAAAGGTGGAATCAAAGCTATACAGACAAAATCTCACACAGAAGCATACACATAAACACTCACAAAAAGAGGAAAAGGGGAAAAAATCATAGATCTTGCTCTCGAAGCCCACCTCCTCAATTTGGGATGATTCGTTGTCTATTCATGTATTCCACAGATGCAGGGTACATCAAGTTGATTGTGGAGCTATAATCCACTGCTTCTGAGGCTACTGGGAGAGATTTCTCTTTCTCTTCTTTGTTCTCACAGCTCACAGGGGCTCAGCTTTGGATTTGGCCCCGCCTCTGCGTGTAGGTCGCTGGAGGGCGTCTGTGTTTTGCTCAGACAGGACGGGGTTAAAGGAGCCGCTGATTCGGGGTCTCTGGAACACTCAAGCTGGGGGGAGGGAGGGGCACGGCATGCGGGGCAGGCCTGCGGCGGCTGAGGCCGGCGTGACGTTGCACCAGCCTGAGGCCCGCCGTGCGTTCTCCCGGGGAAGTTGTCCCTGGATCCCGGGAGCCTGGCAGTGGCGGGCTGCACAGGCTCCCCGGAAGAGGGTTGTGGATGGTGACCTGTGCTCGCACACAGGCCCCTTGGTGGTGGCAGCAGCAGCCTTAGCGTCTCCCTCCCGTCTCTGGGGTCCGCGCTTTTAGCCGCGGCTCGCGCCCATCTCTGGGGTCCGCGTTTTTCACTGCGGTTCACGCCCATCTCTGGAGTTCCTTTAAGCAGCGCTCTTAAACCCCTCTCCTCGCGCACCAGGAAACAAAGAGGGAAGAAAAAGTCTCTTGCCTCTTCGGCAGCTCCAGACCTTTCCCCGGACTCCCTCCCGGCTAGCCGTGGTGCACTAACCCCTTCAGGCTGTGTTCGCGCAGCCAACCCCAGTCCTCTCTCTGCTGTCGGACCAAAGCCCAAGCCTCAGCTCGCAGCCCCGCCCAACCTGGCGGGTGAGCAGACAAGCCTCTCGGGCTGGTGAGTGCTGGTCGGCACCAATCCTCTGTGCGGGAATCTCCCCGCTTTGCCCTCCGCACCCGTTGCTGTGCACTCCTCCGCGGCTTCGAAGTTTCCCCCTCCGCCTCCCGCAGTCTCCGCCCGCGAAGGGGCTTCCTAGTGTGTGGAAACCTTTCCTCCTTCACAGCTCCCTCCCACTGGTGCAGGTGCCGTCCCTATTCTTTTGTCTCTGTTTTTTCTTTTTTTTCTTTTGCCCTACCCAGGTACGTGGGGGGAGTATCTTGCCTTTTGGGAGGTCTGAGGTCTTCTGCCAGCATTCAGTATGTGTTCTGTAGGAGTTGTTCCACGTGTAGATGTATTTCTGGTGTATCTGTGGGGAGGAAGGTGATCTCCACGTCTTACTCTTCCGCCATCTTCCCCTCAGCTTCCTTATATTTAATAAATTTGTTATTTTTGCTTTATACAATTCCAGCAAGCATTTGTGTGAATATGAAGACGGTGTATTGACAATCATAACTCTTTTTTTTCTACGCTAAATAAAAATTTGGTTCATTTTCTTCCTAGCCCCAAAGTGATGTATTTGACCCAAGGGTAGAATGCAGTCAACCTTTGCTGTGGGCGTTGTGAATGTGGAGCTTAGGGTTCTGTGTACATAACGACCCCTTAGAGGTTCACCAGCACCTGAGGCTCCATGCAAACCTCAGCCACAGATGCAAACACCACAGGAAGACCCAACGCACCACAGCCAGGGTTGTGCTTAGTTTACTTTCGGAAAGTAAAGTTCTGTGCACCAATACCAGCTTTTCCTTGTATTGTACTGTTTGCTTGTCTTGAGATTTGAAGAAAAAGAAAAGGGAGAAGTTTTTCCAGATTCTAAAGAATGCCCCAGGAGTAGCGGAGTGAGTCACAGCACACAACTGTATAAACCAGATACAGCCTTGGAATCCAAAAATATTTGATTTAGGGTTTAAATTTTTTTTTTCTAGTCAGTTCTATTGAAAGTGGGTGAAAGACAAATAATCAATTTACATTATGTTTAGCAAATACCAAAACATCTGGTCAAATAAAACTTTTAAGTAATTTCATAAGTTTTATTTTAACTTCATTATAAAATATTTCTTTTGTTTTTGTCTCCAACTGTATAATTCAGTTTTCTACACAGAATGGTGACTCAATAAATGCTATAATGTAGTGATATACCCTTGATACATATTAATATAGGAGGTGATATAAACAGAAAAATTATCTGTATTAATATTTTTATAATTTTGATGTTGTACAGATATTTATTGTCTATTTTATGCCAGATATTTACAAGGCCTTGAGTATACAATACTGAAAAAACAAACATCAATCCTTGACTTGTTGGAGTGGTAGTCTAACGTGCAATTCTTTTGAGCATTTATTCTGTGGAGTGATCTGTGGAGGGAAGTAAATTTTGTTATAGGAGCTTAGCCCAGAGAAGCCAAATCTACACCCATAGATCAATCACAGTTCTCAGTATTAAGAAACACACTGTTCACTGGGGAAAGCAATGCATAATAAAAGTTGAATAAAACTTAGCTTTTCAATAGGATTTTACTATTTACAAGGTGATTTTCAATTATGACTTTAAAGGAAAGGAAAAGATTTTTACAGATATATAGCTGTATATTGCTAACCATTAATGGTTACTTATTTTCTGATTCAATTTATTTTTAGCTGGAATACTGTACTTTTTATAATCTAAAGTCATACCTCTAACTCTTTGAATCTAGTAATTCATTGCTTTCAATTCAATTTACTAAACATTTATTCAACACTTTCTACCTGCCAGGCACGTAGTCAGTGTTGAGACTACAAATATACCAAAGGCATGCATTTTACTTTTTTTTTTTTTTTTGCGGTACGCGGGCCTCTCACTGTTGTGGCCTCTCCCGTTGCGGAGCACAGGCTCCGGACGCACAGGCTCAGCGGCCATGGCTTACGGGCCCAGCCACTCCACGGCATGTGGGATCTTCCCGGACCGGGGGCACGAACCCGTGTCCGCTGCATCGGCAGGTGGACTCTCAACCACTGCGCCACCAGGGAAGCCCACATTTTACTTTTAAGGAACTAACAATTTAATATGTACATGACCTTCTAAATGTTTCTAAGAGTTATTGGTTTCAGTAATAAATATTTAGCCAATCCTAAAATACAATGCTAAAATTAAAATTTAATTTATAATGTTTAATGACCCAGTGAAAATACTAAATTCATATTGTTTGTTACAATTAGATTGTAGGCAAAGAAAAAAGACCCATAGTGATAAGTTTTGTAAATGTAATTAATTTAGTTTACTTATTTCAATAACAGATTTAGAAATTACTAGAGCACCTAAAGATTTTCATCTACTTATTGACTATAAGCTAATTATTAATGAAGCTTACAGTTGAGTGCTGAAGCTTTCACTTATTAATATTCAACTGTGAAAGCACAACAAAGTTTAAAAAACATTAACACTAATTAACTAATCACTTGAAGATTACCTTATGAAGCTCTCCCTAAACTTCAGTATATCATTGACAGTTCCATAATCACAGTAAATCTCTTCAAGTTATAGAAAGTCTAATATCAATGCTGGATTTTGGCAGAGGACTGTATCTGGGGATTTTAAAAAATTAACTGAGGTATTAGGGAATTCCATGCCTTGATAAGATTCTGGTTATTTATTTGTCTCCTCTGATAGTTGCCCTAGGACACCTTTCCATAGGTTATTGCTTCAATAGAACCCTAGGATATGGAAACAGAAAATACCAGTTGCAGTGAAGGTATGGGGGTCCTGCCAGACAGTAATGGGTACAGCATACATCTCCCTCCAAACCTGTTCTACCTGCTACAGGGAACAGCTGTGGTACCATGGACAGAACACAAGGTGTGTACTCAATAAGTTATTGCTTATTTACTTAGTAAACTTTGACACATGAATTAGCCAACTTGCAAAATATTAAAATAGTGTAACAGCTATTTTGCCTAGATTACAGGGCTGTTGTGAAGATTAAATGAGCTCAGTTATGTAACTGCAGGTGGAAATCTATCAAATGTTATACAAATGCAAAGTTTTATTATTATTTCTCTTCCCATGGAAACCTCATTGGTGCTTTGTAGCTAAGTGTTGATTTAATATTACCTCAGCCATAGTCTCAATATGTGCTCCACAAAAATTAATGCAGACCTTTTAGTAACAACTTGCATTACATTTATTTCCACTCTAATACTATGCATCATATAGATAATAGGAGACTGGCAATGCATTAAAACCTGTCAACCTATATGCTGAGCCACCCTTTACATCTAAGATGTATGCCAGCATCTCCAGGGCTGAGGTAAGGAGGTAAGAAATGTACCTCTAAAAAGCCCCACTCCCTGCCATGACCTTACCCCCACACAGGGCCATATCGTGGAAGTAACAGTGCTGATCTGCCTTTGGATCCTATTCTCTTAGTATGACCAGTCCTCACTCTACAAATATATGGCAGAAGCCAATCCACTTCAGGTCTGCCTTTGTATCATCTCTCTTTTGGAATTAGTAGCTAAGGGGTTAAACTTGCAAGATAATTTTGTCTGAATCTAGTTAGCTCATAGCATATTTCTAAATTACCCAATTTTCAGTCTTTTCAGTCATCTGTATTCCTTATTTGGGCTTCCACCAGGCACCAGGTGCTGTTTTGAATATTTTCCGTGAGCATCTAAGAAACCCATGGGGGTGAGGGGTGGGGGTCAAAAACCGCAATGCTAATGATGTTATATTGATATTACAATGTAGCCAAGGTTACTAGTGGGTAACTCGAGACCCCTTCTGCACATGTGTCAGGCTGGGAAATCCTCTCCACTACGGAAATGAGGGACTGCGGTTGGCTGCTTTTGTCCTTCACCCAAACAGGGCAGATCATTTCTTTTGGTTGTTTTTCTCAGGAGGAGAGCATGACACCGGCTGCAGCAGGTTAACCCGAGGCCTGTCTATATCCTACCTCATTTTGCAGCATGAAAATTTTAATTTTGATGGAATTCAATTTATCTAATTTTGTTTTCCATTTGTTGTTTGTACGTGTGTTGTTATGCCTACGAACACTTTGCCCAAATCCAAGGTCATGCAGATTTGTTCCTATGTTCTAAGAGTTTTATAGTTTCAGCATTTAATTCTTATTTTCTCTTGCTGGGATACTCTTCCCTTGTCTTGTACTCAGCTCTTTAATTCCTCAGTCTTGTCTCAAAAGTCATGTCTTCAGAAAGGTATTCCCTAACCACTTCTCTCTCCATATATTTCTCTATCACAACCATTATGGTTGTCTTCATAGCAGCTTCCATAATCAGAAATCACACCATTTATTCTTTCATTCATTCACTATTAATTTGCTTACTTACCCTCTTAGTTATTGTCAGTTTCTGGCCACTAGGATATAATCTCCCAAAGTGCTGTGTTACTCCTGAGTTAATAGTGCTCAATAAATAATACACTAATGAATAGCAAGTGATAAAAAGGAAAAGTGGTACAGGGTTCCAGATCAGAGACAGGAAAACATTCCTGGTGAGTCTAATAGTGAATAGGTGAGTCCATGGCTTGCTTTGATATATACCTCTCTTAATCAGATATTTCAATTTTGGATTCTACCTGTATGCACATGTCAGGGTCAGTCACTGGGATCAGGATCCAAACACAAGTTCAGGAAAAAAAGAAATATATAAGTAGCAGAGATTACGATACAACAGGTCTGCATTTTCTTAGATTAATTTTGTAACAGTTAAAAAAAAATTAAGTTGATTGGAAAGTTAAAAAATGATATCCAGAAAATGAGGCTGATATTTAAAGATCACCTTGAGACTATTGATCTAGTCACAAAAGGTCAACTATTTGAATACACAAGTGATTTACACAAATTAAGTGCATTTAAATGCATCACAACCTGAAATGATTTCCACATTTTAATGTGTATGCCCCTAGAATTTTAATTAAAAAATAAACTATAATGAAACTGATCTTTGGATACCAAATCTTGTTTTTTTCTGAGAACTTGAGAAATCCTCCAGCTTTCAGAAATGTGACTGTGAATACTTTTCTTTGACCTCCTCTCAGAGAATTATTCCATCCTGAAAGGATATTAATATCCAGGTTTTTAATATCCAGGATTAATATCCATCCTTGAGATTTTGGAATTATTTTTTATTATATTTATTGCATCCTGCCTGTACACATCTCCATCCAGTATCAATTTAGGTATTTGGTTTTCCTGCTGTTTCCACCACAATATTTGCTGAATCATTTTTAGCTTTACTTCAAAAACTACCAGCCTAGCTCCCACATCAGCTGGATTTCTACATATTTCAGCCAGTATTTCTGTCTCTAGATTTTCTCCACTAGTCTCTTCCTCTCACTCTCACCTGAAACATCTTTTAGAAACATCATTTCATTGCTTTCCTTCGTCATCAAGGGCTTAGCATAGCTCTTCCTTGGATAGAATTTGAAGCTCTGCTATGAATTAAGCCCAATTTTTCTTTCTCTGCTAATAAAGGTTAATGACTTTACCATCTGCTGGACTTGCCAGTGATCTTGGAGAGACAGCAGTAAGCAGTCCTGAAGTAGGATCTTAGTTCCCTGCCCAGGAATTGAACCTGGGTAGCCTGGATGAAAACCAGGAATCCTAGCCACTAGACCATCAGAGGCGAGATGCTAGAAGCAAAGATGCTCTGGATCTTGCCTTAATTTGAAAACAAGAATGTTTCAAGGAGGCAAAACCTGTAAAAACAGGCACAAAGTTTATTATTAAGGACACAGCACAACACGTGGGAGAGCACACAGAGAAACAGTTTATTTATTTAAGACAGAGCAAAGCAGAAATACACACCAGGAGAGAAAAGGTGTGGGCATCCTTTCTAATGAGGAGAAGTGCAGTAAAGAGATGGTTAAATCATTTATATGGGGCAGTTCTTCCAGGTCTTTGTTCTCTTCTGGCCAATTATCTTGCTTCTTTCCCACACCTGACCTGTCCTAGGGCCCTACCTGATATGTGTGCACATCTTTTTGCCAAGATGGATTCCAGCACAGAGGCCTAGGGGAGATTGACAACACATTTTATGGGGTAGCACCCCCTCCTTTTCTAACCTCCGAAGAGCCTTCCTGCACGTGTCCAGTTGGGAGGTTTCCTCTACCTCAGGAGTGACAGATGTGGTCATCTTATCTCTTTACACCAGCAGAGCTCAGCTCCTGCCATTAATTTTGTCCTTGGAGTGTCCAGGGAAAACAAAGCTCCAATTTATTCTGCTTGACGAACTCCAGCTCCTCAGCCCAGGGGCTCATATACCTCCTATGTCACCAGGACCAATCCTCCTCTGCCCATTCTATCTCCTCAATCTAAAACAACCCTGTCCTTTCCTCTACAGTCTAAACACCACTTTGTTTTTATGACTTTTGCCAGTTCAGGTCTTCCCCAGTCTCAATCCTTACTTCCGTGCAGCTGGGACCACAGGTATCTTAATTGAAATGCTCAGTCTCCTTCTCACCACTGATTCAATCCTAAAAAGAGTGTTTTTTAAACTCTTTGTTTTTTAAACAAATGTTTAAATCACATCAGTTTCAAAACAGCATAAAGCAAAGAATAGGAGCTATTTAAGCATGTTTTTATGTGGAAGAACAAACAGAAACTAGAAAAGAAAACAATTAAGCTTACAGATGAGAGACTGTGTGAGAGGAGACAAGTAATAAAGAAGTTGGGGGTGGCCATGGTGGTGATGGTCAAAAGAGAGAGGGAGAGAGGACACATTATCCACCTTGGTTAAACAAGAAAGGGGACTATGTGTGTTTCCATTAAGAGAGACTCGAGGCTGTGAAAAAGTTACAGAAGCTTTTGGCAAGGCTGTAAAGCTTAGAAGCCCTGATGTGAGAAATGCACAAAGTAGTAAAGTGGAGAAGATTATGTGTATCAGGCCAAAATGGAAAATATCATTAAGGTGTGCCAATCTCTGGAAGTCTCTGAAATTAGGTTTGCCACATTGATTATGGAGACAAACAAAACTTTACTTTATTCTTATTGACTCAGTGCTCCTGGACAAGCAAGGTCACTGGACTAGACTCAGTGTCCTCATCTGCTAATTGGGTCTTTGTGAGGGGGGTGAAGTAGTGGATGTGAAGCACATAGCACAAGGGCACATGGCTGATACACAACGGATTTTGCTGCCATTATTAATCAGCCGATTTGTCTGAAATACTGACAATTCCCTGAAACATTTGCAGAGTTATTTTGGTGAGAACCAGAGGAATCCAGAAAACATAATTATAAATACATTAAGGAAAAATTTCCTACTTGACAAGAGATGGACAAATAAGAAAGGTACATAACTTGAGTTTATGCTTTTGCAGTATGTTTAAAGCTGACTCAGCCCTCTTCATTCTAATTGCCATTTCTTGGTAATTATATGTGTAGGAGTCTTTTATTTATAGTATTATTTTTCAGAGAAAATATTTGTTAAAATGCTTGTTGAAATTCTAAATTTCTTGAATCAAAAAGAAAACAAATGTATGCAGGACATATTCATGACCAATGGCTCACGGGCAACATGTCAAGCCAAGAAAGAGGAGTTAATTTTTAAAGCAAGTGGTTTTGAAATTTTATTATATTGGGGTCCTGTGATTCAATAGACCATGGGAATTATCAACAAGGATATCAGAAAAATAAAATTAATAGTTTATGTCTCACAGAGAGGAACACTACAACTTGATAAATAAGTGCTGGGAATTATCCAAATGCTGAAAGCAGCGCGCTGAGGCTCAAAATTAGTTCTAATGTTACCAAAACCACTACAGTAAGATGCATCAATTTGTTCAAAATAAATGGAATAAACAGAAGATACAGTATTTATTGGAAGAGAGGGACCCTAGAGACAGGAGACCCAACAGGGCAGCCATGCTCTGGGCTGAAATAATGAATCTTCAAATGTCTGGAGAAAATGGCTTCATTATTTTAGCACTTGAAAAATATATCTCTCCAGCCAGTCCGTGTCTATTCTGGCCCTGAAAATCTACCAGACCTAATCAGGAAGTGGTCATGTTTGCTTGTGAGATATTAAAGAGAATATTTTTAATGACACAGGTTTTCTACTGACACTGAAGTAGATGGACAGTGGGGATGAGTTTTTAACCATGACCACAAAACCCAAGAGCGTGTCTGGCTTCGTGCAGCCCAGCCTGGTAACGCACCCTCCCAAACCCAGCTTGGCCTGCACAGACCCTCTCAACTCCTGCCTGGCCTGTAGAAACCCTCATGGGACATTGGCCAGCATGGCCACCCTAGACCAACAGGCAGTGGAAGTCAGTTCTGAGGCACTCAGAATATAGAATTCTTCAGAAGGTCTTGCGGTATTGACCACCTGTCCGTCCAGGCATTTGCCTCCTTGGGGCACCGGTGCTTGGATTCTCACCTCTTGCCTTTTACTCACCTGTCCCTCACTCTTCCTGCTAAGATTACATTCCCCAATAAACCACACATGGGCCACTCTCTTGGGCTCTGCTTTGTGGGGACCTAGACTAAGAGACAACAGTTGTTTCTTCCTTTGTTGTAATAGTTAAAACAATTTTTTTCTTTTTCAGAAACTGATCAAAGTCTGCTTGCCCAGATGTACAGCCTTACTACATATTTTCCCTGATTGGTTTATCTGTTTGTTCAAAATGGCAAATGATAGGAAATAAAGTTAATTTAAGCTTACTTCAGGAGGAGAAAACTGAAAACTAGCACCAGTGTCTTCCTTTCTGTGAACACAAATTTCACCCATCATGCACGTGTGATGGTTAGTTTTATGTGTCATGTTGTTATAGCTTCCAGTTACACAACTGCACACAGGTCTGGGTGTTGCTGTGAAAGTATTTTGCAAATATGGTTAACATCTACAATCAGCTGACCCCAAGTACAGGAGATTATTCTGGACAATGTGGGTGGGCTTCATCCAATCATTTGAAAGCAAGAACTAAGCATTCCCAAAGATGAAATTCTGCCTCAAGGCTGTAGCATCAACTCCTGCTCAAGAAATTACAGCCTGCCTGCCGCCCTGTTGCAGACTTGCCAGCCCCCATAGTTACGTGAGCCTATTCCTTGAACTAATGCTCTCTCATTATGTATAGGTATGTGTGTATATGTATATAAGCATATATATATTTATGTGTAGGTATATTTATTATCTTATTTGTTCTGCTTCCCTGGAGAACCCTGCCTGATACATCATGTAATATTCTAAAGTTAACATATTGTATAATACATAATATGAAGAAAAAGTTTGCAATCAAGATCATATTTACTTTGAATAAATAAAGGGGAAAGAAAATGCAAATCTTTCTTACAGATGAATTCAAAATCATATGTGTAAATACACTCCCCTCCAGGAGGGTGGGGTGGACTTAATAACTCACTTTCAAACGATTGAGGAGGGAAAAGGAAGAGCAGTGGCTTTAAAGTGGGGAAACCTCGAAGACACTGCCTCGACCAAGTGATGAAGCCCAGCACCATGAGTGGTGCCGTGTAGTTAGCACGTACTCCCAATGTGATGTGACAAGAAAAACACCTCACCTCTCTGTTGTTCTTTTCCCAAAGACTATAACCCCAGCCTAAGCATAGGAAAAATATCAGACAAACCTAGACTGGGGGACATTCCACAGGACACGAAGACAGGGCTTCTCAAAACTGACACAGCCTTGCCGCAGACCAGAGGGTAGTGGGGAGATATAATAATTAAATGCACTGTGGTACCTTGAATTTAATCCTGGAAAAGAAAGAGGACAGTAATGAAACACCTGGCAAAATCCAAATAAAGTCTGGAGTTTATTTAATAGTAATGTAATAATATGGTTTCTTAGTTCTGACAAAAGCACCATAGAAATGTAAGATGTTAAAATGGGGGACAGTGGATGTGAGGTATACAGGAACTAATTTTACTATCTTTGCAACTTTTCTGTAAATCTAAAATTATCCCAAAATAAACATTTGCTTTAAAAAGAGAAAATATTTACTTATATTCACTGTGTCCTAAGTCATGACAATGTATAATAATTCTAAGAAACATTGTTTTAAATTACAAAGGCCCTCTTTTTTTAAGCTCTTTTATTTTTTTATTTTTAAACATTTTTTATTTTTTTAATTTATTTGGTTGCACTGGGTCTTAGTTGCGGCAGGCAGGTTCCTTAGTTGCAGCACGTGCGCTCCTTAGTTGTGGCCCACTGGCTCCTTAGTTGTGGCATGCAAACTCTTAGTTGCAGCAGCATGAACCCAGGCCCCCTGCAGTGGGAGTGCAGAGTTTTATCCTCTGTGCCACCAGGGAAGTCCCTTAAGAAGCATCTCTGACATAAACGTTTTGAAATTTTTTCAGAGGTTAAACTATTGCTATTTAATAAGAAAGACACTAGTGTTTAATAATCATGAAAGTTACAATATGCATACAGAGAGAAAAACCTTAATATAAAAGACAAATTTGACGTTAGCTGAGTTATAATTTCTCAGCTTTTAGCAGAAAGATTCTAAAGACATTAAAATCGCAGAGAAGAATATAATACGATTTTTCTGCTTTCATTTCATCTCACTTTACTCTGTAAGATAAGTTTTAAATCGAAATTTTATGAATGATCATATATATAAATTCTGTTATATTATTCATAATAATAAAAATGATCTATAAACAAACCTGATATTTTTGTACATATTTGTGTTAAGTTTTGGTTACTTACAACATATTGAGAATAAATATCTATTTTGATATCAGAAACAGGTTATTTGAAATAAAGTTACAAAAGCATAAAATTTAACAAAATAGTAGTCTCTACATTTACATCATTGTTATTTTAACATGCATTGGCAAAATATTGTGTTCCATGAGATAACTAAATATATTTTTGGAACATTTGTTTTTTATTTTATATCTTTAGAAGACAGTAAGAAAAATAGCACATTTTTGGTTAAGTAATATCAATCTGGCTCAGTTCATTTCATATTTGACTCATAATGTTACCAAAATGTGTAGAAATAGTATATAAATAAATGACATGATGAAAAATCATTTCTGTTTGACTATCTTCTAAATTCACTAAGTCCAGATTCTACATCCACCCTCTGTCTTTTCTTGCGACAGAAGAAACAAGACCTTACTTGCTTCCTAATTAATACCTTTTGTCTGCTTTTCTTGTTTAGGGCAACATGACTAATGAAAATGCAACTCTAGGCTGCCTTGGAATAAGGGGTGGATCTGGGACTTTGCTATGTGCAACAAGACGTAAACAGGTGTATACAGAAAACAAAATTCCAGGAACACAGTTTCTTTAATAAAGAAGAACGTCTTAGCCATCCTGTGTCCTTTGTTCTCTGCCCTTTTCTCTTTTCTATGCCTGGGACATTGAACCAAGTTCTCGAGGTAGAACAGTCATCTTGAATCACTGAAACAAAGTGCACATGTCTGGGAAAGCGGAACAAGAATCTTGAATAAATCAAAATTTTTGCTTATTTACTTAGGCAATTTATACAGCTCTGGACAGCCTACTTGAAAATTTCTTATAACTGATAAATATAAACCACTATTTTGTCAAAATACTATTGTTAAATTTCTGTTGCATGCAAATGCATCCTGTATACCATCTTCTGTGCCAGAAATTTATTATAGATCATATTCTCATTCTTAGTTTGAAATTATAGCCCATTTGGTTATTGAATCTCTTGATCATCCAAAAAGTGGGGAAAAGTTTTGTAGTATCTTTCACTATGATTGGTAATTTGAGAACTATAGTGGCAATTCCTCTCCAACACATACAAACCATGTGTACCATTTCAATTCTTTCTCTTGGTTCATTTGACATGGAAATTTTCAAAATTGTCACCTACTACTTAACAGTGCTTATTTATTGGTATATGTAATTGCATTTTGTCTCCCTTCTATATAATGTTGTTGTTATACATCCTTTAGTGTTTTTTATATAACATTTTTACATTTGGATACGTATCCTGTAATTATATAATTTCACGCAATCACAACAGTTGTATATCCTCGATAAAACATAGTTTTTTTATATGCTAATCATTCTTCTTAATTATTTTATATATTCTTAGGAAGAAGTTATAGAGTGTATTGTATTCTCTGTTTTACCTAATGTTACATATTTCCATGTTTGTTGTTCAGGATGAAGTTTGGCTGAATATGGCAAAAAAAACCTGTTCCACAGAAATGGCATAAATATGATGAAAATCTCTCATGTTGAGAAAGCCTGGATATAGGCAATCCAGATATATTATGGTAGCTTTATGTTGACATCAGAGTAAAGTCTCTGCAGTAGACAGTATCTGTAGTAAAGAATTTGGCAAGAGAGAGGTCTGGCTTTTTTCTTTGGCTCCTGGTAGGTAATTTCTAAGCAGTCAGAATACTCTGCCTGATAGAAATGCCTTTGTTTGTCTCAGGATCTTGGACCAGTCATATGCAAGAAGGTGATTTAGACTGAAATATTTGTGCTACACAAATAAGGATATGATTTATGTTGGTGACCTTGAGTCAGACCAGATACGAACACAGTGATTTGGGGGCTTTGGGTCATGTGCTATCAGTGGACTTCCAAAGGAATTGGGGCCTGAAGTCGGCCACATGGGTGTTCAACAAAGTTTACATCATCCAGTCCTTGACCAAGGCTCTGGTGAACTTCCTGGTTGGAATACCCCCATGCATCTTGTCATACATCACAGCTGGGAGGGCAATACCATCTACAACTCCATCAGGAGAGGACAAAATACTGGCAGCTGGAACCCCAGGTGTTTGAAACTTGCCTGGGGTCTGTCCCGTGTGCCTCTTCCTTACACTGATTTTAATCCATACACTTTAACTGTAATATACCATAACCATGAGCTTTCAGTGAGGTTTGAGACTCCTTCTGGCAAAGTATCTAACCAACAAGTGATCTTGGAGACCCCTGCATTTGTAACTGGTATTGGAAGGGACAGTGTTCTTGTGGCCTGGTCTCTCCAACTTGGCAGGGACCCAACTCCTATTTTTTGTTCTTTCCAAACACAAGGCTTCTATCTTCTAGGTTACTTTAGGGCCCAAGAGGTCTGCTGGTATCCCAGAAATTATATCATCGTTAAAGACTGAAAGGATCATAAAGGTATAATTGTAAGTAGCTGTCCCTCCAAGCTTAAGTAAACTTGCCGTAAGCATCTTCCCCCAAATTCCTAACAGCATGTCTAGTTACCACTCCGGCTGGAACTTAAATCACATGGCCACATTTAACTGCAATGCAATTTGGGAAGTCTTGATTCAGTGACAAAGTACTTAGTAAAAAATTAAAATTCTATTACTTAAGAAAGAGGGAAACATGAAGTTTGGATTACAGAACTACTGTATACTTAATGTAACATAAACTATACATGTAAATAAACTCTCTGCAGAATAAAATATTTTTAATATCATTTTGATTCTGGAAATAAAATATTTGAACATTGGATAGCTGGTTTTAAAAACAAATTATGTGAAGGTACCTAAGAAAAATAAAAACATAGTGTCCACATGGACTCATGTATAAACCATCATGTTCATGATAGCCAAAAACTTGAAACAATTCAAATGTCTATCAGTGAATATATGTTTTTAAAATATAGTAAATCCACACAATGGAATACTATTCATCAATGAAAAGGAACTAACCATTGATACATAATATAACATAGGTAGATCTCAAATCATTATGCTGAGTCAAAGAAACCAGACAAAAAAATATCACACGGTGAATGATTCCATTTATATGAAATGCCCAGAGAAAGGAAAAACATTGAGACAGAAAGCAAATAGCAGACTCAAAAGGGCATAAAGAAACTTTTTGGGTAATGGACATATCCTAAAGTTGGATGGTGATAACGATTACCACGATTTAATAAATTTACCAAAAAGCCTTGAATAGTATTCTTATGTACCTTACTGTATGTAAATTTTTACCTCAGTAAAATTATTTTAAAATAAATAAGTTTTGTGAGCTTCCAGGGAAGATGTGTCAGAGAACTGCCCTAGCAAAAGTATAGCTGTGTGAATGTGTTTTGTAGTATCTGATGCAGTGATTCTTAAATGTAGCCTAAGGACCCCTCTTCTTTAGTATTTTATAATGAAGTTTGGTACAGATGTTCTCGTACTCCACCCCAGCACTGTAGGTTGGAGCTAGATAAGTTTAAGCTCAGTGAGTTCTTCAAATGATTATTTTTTCACACTATCATTTATAAATGAGTCCCTGGTCAAAATAGATAGGTAATTCAGGTTAATGACATCAGACATTAAGGATTTGGATGAGGGATAAATGGAGAATGGATATTTTTAAGCTCAACCAGGATTTCATTTTTATAACATGATGCCATTATTTGTATCAAACATTTAAAGAAAATCATATGTTTTTCACAATAATAGAAATAAATTTCTCTCAAGTTTCAAAATGAAAATACCTTATGAAATAATACACTATAAGCTTACAGCATAAGGTAAAGGCCTCATACACAATAAGTGTTTTTGATTTAATGGAGAAAGGTTGAGAAAAGGAAAGAAAGAATTTGGGTGGGACTGGGTGGGATTAAATTACAACAAATCAAAGGGAAGCTTCTTAAGTTGTTGATATAGTTCTCTCTTAAAATATCAGAATATAAGTCAAAGATTCTAAAAGTAGAAAAACAAATTAAGAACAATACAAATTAACACTAATTTTGTCTGTGCTCAAGGGAAAAATATGTAGAGTGTAGTTTCAGAATAGAAGCTTAGTTTAATCAAGGTTAAGAGTAAGTATTGATGTTGTTTTATGACTAGGTATATAATCTATAATCTTCAAAAAGCAGAAAAAGTGCATCCACTTTTGGAGAGAAACTTGCCAATTCAAAGAGGGAAGACAGAACAAATTTTAAAATATGATAACTGTGATCTACTCATGCATGACTTGATGGATAATGGTAGTTTAGAAAGTGATAAAAAGTGAGTTAGGGAGTTAAAAAGCTTTGGGGAGCAAATAATTCTTCCTCAAAGAAAATCAGTGATAAATGGGGTTGCTGTTTTTTCCATAGAAAATTCCATGTCATTCTGGAGAACAGAGCAAATGACAAGCAATTCCTTAATATTGAAAATTCATCTCTTAAAAAGTTCTTTGCTTGAAAATGCAATTAGTGAAAGGTTAATTATTACCTCAGAATGGTACAGAGAAAGTTCAAGTGTTCAGGGAAGGCACCTAAAATGATCTGGATTCCAATACTTCATAACTATAAGAACTTGGACAAATAAGTTTATTCCTTTGTTTTTATTTCTTCATTCTGTAAAATGGGGCTGGTAATACTAGCTAATTCAAATGATTTGATGAGGGTAAAATTGGATGATAGATGCAAAGTACTTGGTGCAAGCCTTCAACAAATGTTATTATATAGTATTATATATTATGATATATAATATAATATGATATTCTACATATTATGTTAATATATTTATATGTTATTATATATTATATTACATGTCTATATTATACGTAATTATTATTATACTTATCATGACTGCTGTTCTAAAGGTCATATTTCTTTAAGATGTCTAACTCAAAAGAAAAAAGCAGCCATAGTTTTTTTAGTTATCAAATCCTAAGAGATTAGAAATACTGTTCTTTCCTTGGTGCAGGTTGAGAATGGTTTTCTTTCAGCACACTTGGACTGTCAGTTGTGCCCAGCCCAGTTGATTCATGCTGCCCTCTGCTTTTAATCACGCTTTCTTCTCTGCTTGGAATTTCCATTCTTCCAGCATCTCCCCTCTCTTCTAACTGCCTAGATTTCCCTTGTTTTCTTACAATCTTTTCTCACTAAAAGCCATCTCTAACCCTACTGTCACAGGTAAGTGCTCCTCTTTAGGGCTCCTGTGACAATTTTGTGTAAAATTACCATGTTTCATCACACTCTTTTTAACACTGTTTATGTCAGCCCACTTTCTTAAGGCAGAGGCTGCTGTTATATCTGTGTATGACACAGCCCAGAATAGAGACTGGTTTATCATAAGCACTTGGTAAATATTATTTCGATTTGAGTGGCTTGAATCAGTGTGTGGAATCTGTTAAAGCTGTGATACAAGTTGAAAATATTAATAGGTTCAAGGAGCATTTGAAAAATACATAGAAGAATGACTTATAAGAAACGAATAAAGTAGCATATATTTATTTAAATATTATTTTCATGAAGAATATTGCCCTCCAGGCAAACATCCCTGCCATCAAGTGTGCTTGGAACATTTGATTAGATAAACCATGTGTCTTTCTCATCTTGGTATTTCTTAAGTCTGGCGTACACTTTGTGCTCCTTTATTTTCTCTCTACTAATTTCTCATTCATTAGCCAAAATCAGTAATAATCAAACAAAATTACCTAGAATTAAATAACCCTTTGATTCTTTATGAAATAAAAGTTTGCTTCAATAATGTTTTATTGTGTCCAAAATTTTTCTTGTTTGTAATTGAAACTTGTAAAAGTTGCAAGTCCTCCATAATTTGAAATGTGCCCAGCAAAACATGAAACGTACAAAATGATTCACTACTTAAAGGGTTTTTACTTTTAGTAAACCGTAATTCATTTTATTGGGCTTCATAGATATTGCTTTTTTTATTTACAAGTTGAAAGTTTGTGGCAACCCTCCCTAAAGCAAGTCTATTTGTGTCATTTTTCTAACAGCATTTCTCACTTCATGTCTCTGTGTCACATTTTGGTAATTTTTCCAATATTTAAAACTTTTTCATTATTATTATATTTGTTATGGTGCACTGTGATCAGTGATCTTTGATGTTACTGGTGTAATTGTTTTGGGATGTCATGAACAACACCCATATAAGATAATGCACTTAAGGAATGCTGTGTGTGTTCTGACTGCTCCACCAATAGGCCATTCCCCCATCTTTCTCCCTCTCCTTGGGCCTCCCTATTCCCAAGGACAAAACAATATTAAAATCAGGCCAATTAATAACCCTACAGTGACCTCTAAGTGTTCAAATGAAAGGAAGAGTTTCACATTTCTCACTTTAAATCAAAAGCTAGCAATAATTAAGCTTAGTGAGGAAGGCATGTCAAAAGCCAAGACAGGCTGAAAGCTAGGCCTGTACCAAACAGTTAGCCAAGCTGTGAATGCAAAGGAAAAGTTCTTGAAGGAAATTAAAAGTGCTACTGCAGTGAACACATGAATGATAAGAAAATTAAACAACCTTATTGCTGATATGGAGAAAGTTTTAGTGTCTAGATAGAAGATAACACCAGCCACAACATTCCCTTAGGCCAAAGCCTAACCCAGAGCAAGGCCCTAACTGCCTTCAATTCTATGAAGGTTGAGAGCAGTGAGGAAACTGCAGAAGTTTGAAGTGAGCAGAAAAATAAGCCATCTCCATAACATAAATGTGCAAGGTGAAGCAGTAAGTGCTGATGAAGAAGATGCAGCAAGTTATCCAGAAGATCTAGTGAAGATAATTCATGAAAGTGGCTCCACTAAACAACAGATTTTCAATGTAGGTGAGAAACGTTTCTGTTGGAAGAAGATGCCATCTAGGACTTTCATAACTGGAGAGGAGAAGTCAATGCCTGGCTCCAAAAATTCAAAGGACAGGCTGATTCTCTCACTGGGGCTAATGCAGCTGGTGACTTCATGTTAAAGCTAATGCTCATTTACCATACTGAAAATCCTAGGGCCCTTCAGAGTTATGCTAATTCTACTCTTACTCTGTTCTATAAATGGAACAACAAAGCACAGAGGACAGCTCATCTGTTTACAGCATGGTTTACTGAATATTTTGAGCCCCCTCTTGAGACCTACTGCTCAGAAAAAGGAATGTTTTCAAAATATTATTGCTCATTGAAAATGAACCTGGTCACCCAAGAGCTCTGATGGAGATTTACAACTAGATTCATGTTGTTTTCATTGTCTAATAACACAACATCCATTTCATAGTCCCTGGATCAAGGAGTAATTTTTTACTTTCAGGTCTTATTATTTCAGAAATACATTTTTTAAGGCTACAGCTGCCATAGACAGTGATTCCTCTGATGGATTTGGGCAAAGTAAATTGAAAACCTTCTGGAAAGAATTCATTATTCTAGATGCCATGAAGAACATTCATAATTCATGGGAGGAGGTCAAAATATCAACATTAACAGGAGTTTGGAAGAAGGTGATTCCAACCCTCATGGATGACTTTAATGGATTCAAGACTTCAGTGGAGGAGGTAACTGTAGATGTGGTGGAGACAGCAAGAGCATTAGAATTAGAAGTGGAGCCTGAAGATGTGACTGAATTGCTGCAATCCCAGGATAAAGCTTTAATGGATGAGGAGCTGCTTTTCATGAATGAGCAAAGAAAGTGGTTTCTTGAGATGGAATCTACTCACATGAAGATTGCTGCAATGACAACAAAGTATTTAAAATATTACATAAGTTTGGTTGATAAAGCAGCAGCAGGGTTTGAGAGGACTGACTCTGACTTTGAAAGAAGTTCTACTGTGAGTAAAATGCTAACACACAGTATTGCATGGTACAGAGAAATCATTTCTGAAAGGAAGAGTCAATTGATGTGGTAAACTTTATTGTTGTCTTATTTTAAGAACTTGCCACCCCAACCTTCAGCAACCACCACTCTAATCAGTCAGCAGCCATTGACACTGAGGCAAGACCTTCCACCAGCAAAAAGATGATGACTTGCTGAAGGCTCAGGTGATGGTTAGCATTTTTAAGTAATAAAGTATTTTAAAATTAAAGTATGAACATTTTTTAGACATAAAGCTATTGCACACTTAATAGTCTACAATATAGTGTAAATATAACTCTTGTATGCACTGGGAAACCAAAAAATTTAATGTAACTTACTTTATTGCAATATTTGCTTTAATACAGTGGTCTGGAGCAGAACCCACAATATCTCTGAGCTTACTAAGCCTGCACTAATTTGCATAGCAAACCCCAGTTTTCCTCCTTTCTTTATAAAAATTCTTTCTGGAGCATTTTCCATTTAATTGATGTTGAAAATTTTAATTTATATTACCTTCAATCCAATTAGTATATATTTATTGATTAAGGCAGAAGTAACTGCAATGTGGTCCTGCTTTTATGTAATATCCAACCTAGAGAGAAAGACGTTTATTCACTGACATAATATTTTATCCTAAACAACCCTCCCCCCAACCAAAGGATTTGAAGTGTTCTTAATGGAAAATATCTGTACCAAAAAATAATAATAATAAAATAGCAATTGAAATAGTTTCAAGGCAAGGGGAAGAGAAGAAAGCAATGAAATATGATGCAAGAGGAGAATGAAATAATACCATAATAGACTAGGTGGTGTTGGAACACGAAATAGGAAATAGTTGCTTCGAGGTAGGAAGAGATGAGGGAAGATTTCTTGGAAGAGGTGGGGTTTGAACCTGAATTCGATGGACAAGAAAATATTTATAAATGGATAAAGGAATGTCAGGTCAAGGGGATAGCTACAAAATCACAAAATTCTATGAAATTAGTATTTTGGTGATGTGAGTGTGTAGAGTACATGGGAGGGATGTTGGGAAAGGTGATGACTGGATTCACATACTAAGAAATCTTGGACTTTGCACTAAAAAAGTTTAGGGCAAGTTTAGGGAAAGAGGGAAACAAAAATTTTGAGCAGAATGTGACATGAAAACTCAGGTGGTTTTAAGTAGAAAGAACTGGATGAAGAAAGAAGAGCTACATAAACATTGTAACAGTCAAGGTAAGAAAACATGAATCAGAACTAGTTCATTGGCAATATTCTTTAAAAGTAGAACTGCATTTTTTATATTTCATAAAACCTAACAAAATGTCTTGCATAAAATTACTGCTTAAAGATTATGTGTTGATAGAAAGATGTAATTGTACGTAAACTCACCCAGCTCTTTATTCTCTTTTCTGTGTATGGTAGGACTTACTTCATGATGTTATGAATTAACTTCTAGTATCTTCCTATTTTCAGGAATAATAATTGATTCCTGGAAAATTGAATAGATTAACTTGTATACATTATTGAAATAATGTGGGCTGCCAATATGAACTTGAATACAAAATTTAGATTGTTAAGTCAAAAAGCTGAAAGTATCCTATATAGAGAAGTAATTTACTTCAGTTGCTCGATTTTGAAAAAGACAAACTATCCAAAGGAATAATGTCAATAATATAATATATTTCAAAAAACAAAGATTGTTAGATTTATTTGTTGCCAAATGTACAAAATGTAAGAATCACATTGCAGAATAACTGATTGCAAGGAACTTTTTCTGAGTATATCATATAATACTATTTCCATTTTATCTATTTTTTACCTATCCTATCCGTTATTAAACAAACCAACAAACATCGTAATCCAGAAAACGCAAGTATTTATTTTGAGTTCCAGTCTCAAGGCTGAGTTAATTTTGCTGTTAGATGTTTTATCTGAAATATTATTCTCTGGAATTCCCGAAACTACTAGGAGCAGCCATGCAGACCTCACCTCGTGGTTTGGACGACTTCCTTAGTCTGCCTCCTTACTGCCAATAGCACCCATTTGCCCACTGTAGTTAAGAGCAACTGGGATTTTAGTTTGGATATTGGTGAACAGAAGCTGTCAGCAAGAATTTGAGCAGTTCAGCGCTCCCGAAATGTAATATTTCCCCTTCTTCCTAGCCCTCATTATCTGTACTTACCATATCCACTCACAGGCATCTGCGGCCCAGTTTTGAAGAAGGCTGTCTCTGCCTCCTGTGAAGTTTAGAAGCTGTACAAATATCATCTATACTTTTTCTAATACTCCCGGCATAATCTCTTCAACCAAGACCTTTTGAGAGCTCATTATTTAAGAAAAGTATATTTTATTTATTTTCAACATTTATATTTGTTTTCAACATTTTATCTTCTCTTCTAATTTTGTTTTTCTTCCTATTTTATCAAGATTGTGGCTCTTAATTATTTTGTGCTACAAGGAGCTCTTTACAATAAAGATTAAAGGCAAATATGAAAAAGCCCAATATTGAACTGGCCCTTCAGTAGGGAACACAATGTTTATATGTTACATCATATACATGGAAATAATTACATTGAAGTTGAAAAGTGGGAAATCCCTTGTCAATGAAAACCTGAACTTGTATATTAAGTTTCTGGGTAGGGGGGCAGACCGTGGAGATTACTAATCAGAGCAATGTGCTTTCAGCTTTTCTTCAAAAATAAACAGAACCCTTAAGCTAAACTCTTCCTCTTTAGAAAAGGCTCAATTGCTTCGTTTCATTATCTGAAAGCCACCGTTAATATTCAAGTTGGCTTTGGATAAAAGATGAATGCTGTGTTATTTTTAGAAATATAGTTTCTCAGTGGAAAGGTTCTTAGGAGCCTAGAAGTTAAGGCTGACTCCGACAGGTCTGCAAACACACCTATCTGCCTCGTACAAGCTGCAGCCTGAAGGCGGCGGGGTGGGGTGGGTACATTCTGTTACATTTCAAAATCCCAGCATCATGAAAGTGGTTAAACACCAAGAGTAAAGTGATTTTACATTTAAGAACTTGATATAAAGACACACTCAAGAATATATGTAGTATATTTTATTTCAAATATAAAATTATGAAGGATGAAGTATTCATATACTTGGATACATCAATGTCCCCTGTTTTCTCTTAGTCTCTTTCAAGGAATTCACAAAATATAACAAATGGAGAGCTTATACTGATCTATGGAGAATTGAAAGTAACAGCAAATTTAATTCATGATACAGCTTAAATTTATGGCAAGTATTGCCAAATGTAAAGGATAATGCTACCAAGTTTCTCATTGTCTGTTTTTTTTCTGCCTCTAATTAAATGCCACTCAGATTTGGGGAAAAATAATTCCTAAGATATAGTGGCCTTTTGTCTTGCTACATTTCTCTTTTAGGTTGAATTTTCCTTTGTATTTAAGTACAGATAGGATTGTTTAAATTATTACAGATCAGGGAAAGACTAATAAGATGTGTCTGTTCAGTTAGACTCTGAAGATTACTTTGAAATGATCAAGAAATAGAGCAATAAAATCAGTTTTCAATCCAATCAAAGTACAATAAATATTACTTAATATAGAATATAGGGAAATTGAAATTATTCATCCAAAGATTGCAAACAAAAAATAAATATTTATTTAAAATTGTTTTGCCATGATTACTTGAAAGCCACCATTAATGTTTAAGTTTACTCTGCATAAAAGAGGAATGTCGTATTATTTCAGAAAATACATTTTCTAAAAGACCCTTTTGAGACATATTTACGATGGATTTTTATTTTCTGATATACTGTATATAAGTAATATATATACATATAATACATATATACATATTATGTGCACACACGCACACTAGGAAGAAGTAAAGGCCATTAGTGTCCACAAAGAATATGAAAATGTCCTGATAGGTGTAGATGCCTGAATATATTTACTGATAAAAGGGATTTTATCAAAATCTATGACTTAACAGCCTATAAATGAATGGCAGATGCCTAAAGATAAGTGCAGGGTCCTTACTCTTCATAATTTGATTTCTGAGGAAAGAGTTCATACACACAGGTGTAGGTTAATTGACATTCCCCTCTGTGTTACTACAGCACTCATATGTTTAAATTTTGGTCTTAATTTTGCCTAAATCCCCATGTGCAACACTTCAAATGTTTCTTTTAAATTTTTGCTATTTCTCCAATGAGATTTATGCATAGTTACTAAATAATATTGATATTTTTTAGACTTTGTTAGAATATTTATTTACACTTACACTTGAATCACTTTTGTTTTCATTCAGTTAATTTTCAGGTTGGTTGTTTCAGAGTCTTCCAAATGCCTGGCTTAACCCTGTATAATAGGAGAACATATTTTATTTTGGTGTTCTGTCCTTAGCTTGCCCCTATTTTCCTCAAAATCATAGTGATACCAGGGCTTTTGATCTTTCCTGACTTCTGGGGGCTGCTCTCACACTCTCTCATGCAACCACTGCCTTTCCTCTGGTTTCTCTTTTGCCTTTAATATTGCACAAGGTCTCAATTCAGATTTAAAATATCTTTGCTTGACTCACAGATGATTTGTGTTATTTTTCTTTTTTCTTTTCATTTCAAACTTCTGGAAAGAATAATCTAAAAACTCAGACATCATTTACACATACCATTTCATCCCTGATCTTTCTAATGTGGATTTTGTGCATGTAAATGAATCCAAATTGCTCTCTTGCCAATTTTAGTGTTTTTGTCTCAATTTTCACTTTTTAAAGTTCTCTGACTTATGGGACAATATACTCTCATGGTTCTCTTCCTACCCCTATGAGAGAAACTTCTATGCTAATTGTTTACATGACCTTCTTAAATATTAAATGTGAAATGATATTTGGTATTCTCCAAAGGTTAATCTTTAGAGCTATACATTTAATAATTGTTTTTTCCTGGAGAATTCATTCATCATCATGGATTAATGTTATTTTTTATCTCTCAAACTTCTTTTTTTTATACTGTCAGTGCTTCATCTGCTAAGATTATCATCATTTGTGATATACTTGTTTACTTGGAAAACCTAAGATCATCAAGTTAAAAAAAAGTTATGTAAAACAATGGGAGAATTTGGTCAGATGTGTGTTGACAAGAATGATGGGCCATTTACAATAGTGATGACAGACTTTTTGTAAAGAAATATAAAGCTAAACATCAACTTCATCTCTATAACCAAATAAATTCCAGATGGATCAAAGATTGAATATAATAATGAACCCATGATTTCTAGGAGCAAATCTGGATAAATTTATTTGTGATGTTAGAGTGGTGAAACAAAATTAGAAAAATTATAAGATACATGATAAATGAATCAACAATTACCTTGTAAGGGAGTTTACAAGTAGTTATGAAAATCAATGTTATACAAGTCAATAAGAAAACAAAAGGGAGCAAAGTAAATGTATAGGCAATGTACTGAAAGAGAAATAGAAACACAAATGTTAAATGAATAAATATGAAAAAATGTTCCATTTCGTAACTAAAGAAACAAGATACTAGTTTCTATCAATGATAAATAATACCTGATTCTGGCAAAGGTGTGTGTGTATGATGGGGGAACATTTTTGTGGGTTTGTGATAGTGTAAAGTACTATAAAAGTTTTGAGGGGTAATTTGAGTGTATCTATAAAAATTAAAAATTTGCATCATTTTCATACAACTGTTTCACTATTAGGAGTTTGATTATAGACATGTATGTATGCATATATAAGATACATCTATAAAGGTAGTATTAGCAAGAAGAACCATAAATTTTCATCAAAAAAGCATCAGTCAAATTAAATCTTTCATATCTGAATAATAATTTTTATTCTAAATAGAGTATATTTTTTAATATAGAAAGAACTCTAAAATAAAAAACTCTAAAATGTATTATTAAATTAAAAACAAGATATAGATCACACTTATTAGTTTGAGTCACATAAAACTGCTGGTCAACAATTATTTCATATGTTTCAAATGTTTCAAATTAATATGTTTCATATTCACATGTTTCAAATTAATATACTCCTATGTATAACAAAATGTAATATAACACAAGAAATTCTTAAAGTGGCTATGTCTGGAAGAGAAAATGGGTGTGGTTCTGAGACAGCGTTTTACCTGTTATTTGCTAAATTTTCTAATTATATGGACTTTTAACTTTCATTTTAACAAATTAATATAAATTGCCTGGTGATGGGTTTATAGATAATTTTGCTGTTTCCTTTTATACTTTGTATATGTGCATATATGTATATATATATATTAGTATTAAATATTGTTTTAAAAATAATTTTTGCTACTAGAAAACTGCTATGGTCACTGGAATTCCAAATCAGTTACTCATTTTGAATATTGACTTTTCCACCAAAAGATTTGTTAGCAAGCTTTACTAGTGTATTTAAATATCATTTTATTGTCATTGAACATATTTGACAGAAATATACATGTAATCTTATTTTTAAGCCTTTGAGTTATCTAGTTTAATGAGAAATAAATAGCTTTATTAAAAAGTAAACATTAGGGCTTCCCTGGTGGCACAGTGGTTGAGAGTCCACCTGCCGATGCAGGGGACACGGGTTCGTGCCCCGGTCCGGGAAGATCCCACATGCTGTGGAGTGGCTGGGCCCGTGAGCCATGGCCGCTGGGCCTGCGCATCCGGAGCCTGTGCTCCAAAATGGGAGAGCCACAACAGGGAGAGGCCTGCGTACCGCAAAAAAAAAAAAAAAAAAAAAAAGTAAACATTAAAATATCTATTAAAATTACAGGTGGATTTGAACTGACATATTAATAAAAAGGAATTTTCCTGTGTGTGATGCTTTTAAAAGGAATATAGTAAACACTAATCTGTAATGTGGGGAGAATGCGTTATTATTAGGGAAGTATTATACTACACCACGGATTTTCTTATCTGACTTCTTGTTTAACTACAGACTCAATTACAAATACTTGAAAGTTAACTCCCCCACTTAATACATAAACGCTATTTAAATGTTTACAATCTATCATTGTTATTATCTATTTACCATTTGTATCAGAATCAATTCAAATCAGTAATTTTATATGTTTTGACTAAAGATGAATTAGGGCATAGTGACAACATGCCTAAGGCAACGGAATATTTTTATAAATATATTTTAATTATTAACCTCTCTTTTATCCAGATTTTTACTTAACAAGTCATGTAGAAGAGAGCTTACTAATCTTTGAAACTTCCCATTCTTGTCAGAAAGCAGTTCTATATCAGATGGATCTCACCTGTTATGGACTGAACTGTGTCGTCCAAAATCCGCATTTGGAAACCAAAGCCCCCAATGTGACTGTGTATGGAGTTAGGGCCTTTACGGATTATTTCAGGTTAAATGAGGTCAAAAGGATGGGGTCCTAATCCGATTGTACTGGGGTACTTACAAGAAGAGGAAGCGACCCTGGGAATCTCTCTGTCTCCAAGCACACAGAGGAAAGGCCATGTGAGGCACAGTAAGAAGGCAGCTCCTCAAGCCAGGAAGAGAGGTCTCACCAGAAACCAGCCCTGCTGGCACCTTCATCTTGGACCTCAAAAGCCTCAGAATTGTGAGACGATAAATGCGTTTTTTAAACCAACCATTGTGTGATATTTTGTAATAACAGGCTGAGCAGACTGAGACAACACCACAATTTTTTGTTTATAGTCAAGTAGTCATGGATATTGTTACTTGTCCAAGAGGGAGGGGATATATGTATACATATAGCTGATTCACTTTGTTGTACAGCAGAGACCAACACAACATTGTAAAGCAATTATACTCCAATAAAAAAAAAATTTTAAGTAATAAAAAAAAATAAAAGCACAATTTTTACCACCTTATCTTTGATTTTAGAATTTTTATGAAAGTTTGTAGTATAGTAGTTGGACCTACAAAAAGTCCATTATTTTCCAAGAACTGGTAAATCCTCATTTCAGAACTGATTATGTCTAAAGCCACCTAATCAATTGTTTCTTAGGATACAAACTAAAGTGCAGGTCAGGCTTAAAATAGAGCCTGCAAAATGGACCATTCCAGGTCATCATTGTCCCAGATAATGTGGCAAGGACTAAAGATGGTCTGAGGTCAGTCCGCTCTGTGATGATAACAGCTGGCATTTGTTTCCCAAGACTCCCAAGGTTGCATCGAACTGCATGTAGGATCCCAGAAAAATCTTGCCCACCCTGTGTTCTAAAAGCCCAGTACTTTGTCAGCTTTTCATCTGAAAAGCAGCTCCCTGCCACTGTTCTTTAAACCCAAGGCACCACCATCTCATCTCTATGCCCAGTAGGATATGAGATTTTGCTAAGCTTACTTTCTATACTTTACTATAATTGGTTGTTTTGGGAAAAAAGAGTACAATGTACAAGAGGAAAATAGCAATTTTTTTGTGTGTATATTGGACGTATTATTAAATATCCTATGCTTCTTAATCAATAGAAACATTCCCAGTAAAGTTTCTTTTTAAAAATTTTTAATTTTCTATTGGAGTATAGTTGATTTACAATGTTGTGTTTCAGGTGTACAGCTAAGTGATTCAGCTATACGTGTACATATATCCATTCTTTTTCAGATTCTTTTCCAGTATAGGTTATTACAGAGTATTGAGTATAGTTCCGTGTGTTATACAGTAGGTCCTTATTGATTATCTATTTTATATATAGTAGTGTGTATATGTTTAAAGTTTCTTATACCATAACAATTTGGGGATCATTTTTGCTTAAAATAAGGTGATTATCCCATATTTTACATACTCATGGCAGAGAGATCATACATATATGGGATATTTATAGAATCATAGTATTCCCAAACAAAACATTAGAAATCTGGCAGATTATTTCAGTGTCTTGAAGAAATGTAATTTTGAAATGTGTCTAGTGTTATCTAGGGCATGGATTATTTACAGTATTCCAAAGACAGCAATAAAGATGGATATAAATATAAAAATTAAGACATTCATAAATTCCAGCACTTTGGCTTCTATCTCTACTGAACTTCGTTGCAGAGTTACTGCATTTGGTTACTGATTTCAAAGATCTTTTAATCAATCTTCACGTCTCTCAGTATTTATATCATTGCATTTTCCCCCACTTCTTCTGTCTTGACACTCTTTCCTCTCTCATCTTGTGTGACAGTGTTTTCTCCTGATGCCTGGGGGCCTCTCTGTCAACTGTTTTTCTTGTTTCCAGTGTCTCTTTTTTATTACTAAATTCATCCTGGGCTTATCTCTGCTTCGCTTATCTTTTGCTTCTTTCCTACTCATTTTCTCCTATCTTCCCTGCACATTCACGCCTGTCAAGTCTGTCTTCTGACCTCCCGTATCTCCCCCAGGTTCAAGGCCATGAACCCCTCTTCCCAGAAGGTTTTTCAGCACGCCAAACTCTGTGAGGGCAAAACGAGGGCATTTGGTCCTATCCAAATCTGTCAAGGCTCCTTTTTCTCTCTTCTGCTCAGAGCGTCACTAGCGAGACGCATGCGCAGACGCGCCCAGTGAGCCCGCCTCTCCCTGTTCCCCAAGTAACATCGCCTGCAAGTCCTGTTCAGTTTACTCCTCTTCTTCAAATACATCCCTACTTCTCCATTTCTTTTGCATAGGACTTATTAATTCTCAGTTGAAATATTGTTACCACTTCTTGTCTGACTGATGTCTTCACTTCCATTCTCTTTTCCTCCTTAGTCTCTCATATTTAACATTATCTTGGTTAAAAATATGATGCTGTATTTTCTGATACAATCTTGGGATATATGAACTGGTTAATTATCTTTGTACCTCCTCAACACTTGGAATCTTCTCTTGAGGAGGAAATACACATTCTGAAATGTTGGAAAATTTGAAATATATCAACAATTTTTTTTATCCAGACAACAGAATAACTGCTATGGGGCCTGTCTTTAAATATTTGAAAAATATGTCGAGCTTGTAATCAGTATTATGCCTTATATCTGTTCAGAGCAGGGCCTAGAATGTTCTGTTTCTACCCTATTTACACCTGAGGAGACTTAAGCTTGAAAGAAGTTAATGAGTTCTACACAGTCCGAGTTCTATTAAGATGTGAGACAAGGATTGTAAACAAATCACTCTAATTTCCAAGCCCTGACTTGTATCCGATATTCTGTAATCGTGTTACTTAATAGATCTCCATTGGAGGAACTGAGATGCTATATTGAGGAAGATTGCAGGCAGGGCAGGCTTATTAGGAAAAATCAGAAGTTCAGATTTAGATTCATTAAGTTTATGAATAAAGGTCTTTATAGCCATTAGGAAAAAACTCTGTCAACAAAAATGAATACCATAATGTGATTATACTTATAATATTACCTTTTTACTTAATTTATCACAGAATATAACCTCTAGACAATGGGAAAAGCTGAAATAATTACATATGGACTACAGCAAACTCTGAAATGAGAATGCTCAGTACAAACAATGAAGAGTTAAGAGGAGGGCATAGTACTCATGAATAAGATGAAAAATTAAACACAGTTAATTTTTTTTTTTTTTTTTTTTTTTTTGCCATACGAGGGCCTCTCACTGTTGTGGCCTCTCCCGTTGTGGAGCACAGGCTCCGGACACGCAGGCTCAGCAGCCATGGCTCACGGGCCCAGCCCCAGTGGCATGTGGGATCTTCCCGGACCGGGGCATGAACCCGTGTCCCCTGCATCGGCAGGCGGACTCTCAACCACTGTGCCACCAGGGAAGCCCAACACAGTTAATTTTTAAACCCTATAGGTATAAAATTGTTGGGGAAATAAAGGAGCTTAAAAATCTAGGGGGTCCTCATGGAAAGATGCTCAACATGACTAATTATTAGGGAAATACAAATCAAACACACAATGATATACTACCCCATGCCCATTAGGAAGACTACTAATGGCTACTATGAAAAAAACAAAAAATAAGAATTGTCGGCAAGGATGCTGAGGAATTAGAACCTTGTGCACTGTTAGTGGGAATATAAAATAGTGCAGCCACTGTAGAAAAGTATGGCTGTTCCTCAAACAACTAGAAAATAGAATTTCCATATGATCCAGCAATTTGACTTCTGAGTATACATTCAAAATAATTGAAAGCAGGGTCTCAACAAGATAATTTGACATCATCCATGCATCACTATTCACAATAGCTCAAAGGTGGTAGCAACCCACATGTCCGTTAATGGATAAATAGGTATAGAAAATGTGATATACACATACAATGGAATATTATTCAACCATAAAAAAGAGAGAAATTCTGACACATGTTGAAAGTGAATGAACCTTGAGGATATTATGGTAAGTGAAATAAGCCAGTTACAAAAACACAAATACTATATGATTCCACTTATTTGAGGTCCCTAGAGTAGTCATTCATAGAGACAAAAGTATTGGGTGGGCCAAAAGCTTCATTCAGTTTTTTCCATAAGATGGCTCTAGTAGCACTTAGTTGTCTTTAACTTCATTCAAAACAATTTTATTAGATTGTATGTGACAGCTGTCATATCCATGTGCATTTAAAAAAAGACATCAAAATTAGTGAATTTTTGCGTAGCCATTTTAATATTGAATATGGAAGGATAAAAGCAACATTTTTGCCATATTGTGGTTTATTATTTCAAGAAAGGTAAAAACGCAACTGAAAATGCGGTAAAAGATTTTTGCAGTGTATGGAGAAGGTGCTGTGACTGATCGAACATGTCAAGAGTGGTTTGTGAAGTTTCATGCTGGAGATTTCTCACTGGATGATGCTGCACAGTCCGGTAGACCAGTTGAAGTTGATAGCTATCAAACCGAAACAATAATTGAGAACAATCAACGTTATACCACTCAGGAGGTAGCCGACATACTCAAAAATATCCAAATCAAGAACTGAAAATCATTTGCACCAGCTTGGTTATGTGAATTGCTTTGATGTTTCGGTTCCACATAAGAAGTGAAGAAAACCTTCTTGACCATATTTCCTCATGCGATTCTCTACTGAAACATAATGAAAATGTTCCATTTTTAAACAAATTGTAACAGGTGATGAAAAGTGGATACTGTACAATAACGTGGAATGGAAGAGATCTTGGGCAAGCGAAATGAACCACCACCAACCACACCAAAGGCTGGTCTTCATGCAAAGAAGGTGGTGTTATGTATATGGTGGGATTGGAAAGGAGTCCTCTATTATGAGCTCCTTCCGGAAAAAACAAACGATTAATTCCAATAAGTACTGCTGCCAATTAGACCAACTGAAAGTGGCACTCGACGAAAAGCATCCAGAATTAGTCAAGAGAAAATGCATAATCTTCCATCAGGATAACACAAGACCATATCTTTCTTTCATGACCAGGCAAAAACTGCTACATCTTTGCTGGGAATTCTGATTCATTCACTGTGTTCACCAGACATTGCACCTTCGGATTTCCATTGATTTCAGTCTTTACAAAATTCTCTTAATGGAAAAAATTTCAATTCCCTGAAAGACTGTAAAAGGCACCTGGAAGAGTTCTTTGCTCAAAAAGATAAAAAATTTGGGGAGATGGAATAATGAATTTGCCTGAAAAATGGCAGAAGGCAGTAGAACAAAAGGGTGAATACGTTGGTCAATAAAGTTCTTGGTGAAAATGAAAGATGTGACTTTTTTTACTTAAAAAAAAACGCACTTTTTGGCCCATCCTATAGAATGATGGTTGCCAGGTGCTGGGAAGGTGGGAATTTGAAGTTATTTTTAAACGGATATAGAGTTTTTAGTTTTATAAGATGAAAAGCGTTTTTGAGGTAGATGGCAGTGATCATTGTATAACAATATGAATGTATTTAGTAACACTGAACTGTACAGTTAAAAATGATTAATACAGTAAATTTTATGTTTCGTATATTCTATTATATTAAAAAAGAAATGGAAAAAATGTAGTGTGTCCTAAATGAAGAAATTCAGGCTCAAGACATTTCTTGCTATATCAAATTCATTCCTTATGAATCAGTTTTTGTCACTCACTTGACGAATCAACCACAGCAATTTGTGTGTATGGACCCAGACCTAACTTGTGAGTAAAAACTAGTTTATATTGAATTTTCCTATAAAGTAAAAAATGAATGCACTAAATTATGACTTTCATTGTGGGAGATTTTTTTTTCTATTTTAAGCTAATTAAGCAAAATGGTCTTTTTAATTCAATAGACAGGGCTTCCCTGGTAGCACGGTGGTTAAGAATCTGCCTGCCACCGCAGGGGACATGGGTTCAAGCCCTGGTCCAGGAAGATCCCACATGCCGCGGAGCAACTAAGCCCATGCACCACAACTACTGAGCCTGCGCTCTAGAGCCCATGAGCCACAACTACCTAACCCACATGCCACAAATACTGAAGCCCGCGTGCCTAGAGCCCGTGCTCTGCAACAGGAGAACACACTGCAATGAGAAGCCCTCACACCACAACAAAGAGTAGCCCCCACTCGCCGCAACTAGAGAAAGCCTGCGCACAGCAACAAAGACCAAATACAGCCAATATTAAATAAATAAAATAAATAAATTAAAAAAAATAAAGTTCAACAGACGTATGTACTTAAAGGTATAAATAACATTCTCTAGACTTTTTTATAACCAACTGTAATTATACTTTTAGAAAGTTCTTGTAAGATTTTCATAACTAATAACCATAGTCTTCCTCACGTGATCCAGTGTATTTTTTTTCTGAGCTCTTCTGAAGTCTAGTTGTGTGGGTGTATTAAGATACATATGCATGCACTTCTGGGGGAAAAAAATGACAGTTACATGGAAAAGCAGAAAACTGGAGATACTCTAATTATCTTCCTATTCCTTTCCAAGAATAGGAAGTGATGGCTTATCACTTCTCAGACACCCAGGGGTAAAAGCACCAGACAGTTTAAAAGAGCTGTGGTACATTCTCTAGGCACCTAAAGGATTTATTTGCAAATTTCCATTAGCACTAATGAGAGTTATTATAGATGACTCATACTTTAAAGAAAATAAAATAAAATTTGGTTTCTATTTTGCCCACCTTGAATGAATCTCTCCTTTTGTTTTGCAAAATTCATATGAAAAGATGAGGAATAAACATCAACAATTGAAATATCTCAAAAATAACTGTGAATGGTGCTCTTTCTGTTTGATCAATTTCAAATGTCAGTTTCTGAATTCTCATCAGTATGCCCCTGGACTCCTTCCTCATTTCTGCCAGGGCATAGTTAGGCAGTGAAGGCCAATTTTAATATTAGGTTGATATACTGCTATTACTAGTCATATAATACATGACAAAGGAGTTTTTGTTGTTGTTACCTGAATTTTGAGTCTAACTAAAAGCAGAGTATCATCTAGCAATCATATTATTACCTACTGGGAACCTTCAAGGTACTGAACTAGATTGGGATGAAAATGTTCATCTTTTCTTTGAAAAGTCTGTGGTTTCGTAGTAAAAAAATTGTAGGTTGATACAGGAACACAGCTTTCCCCAATCCCTTCCCCCAATATTGCCTCACATCATATGACTTTCCTCCTTTGAGTCAGATAGGACTTCGAAGATTCATCTTAATGCTGATATTCTGTAGTTTATGATGATATAACCCTGAAAAATGATGTTGAAGTGGAAGAAAATTGATTGCATATAGGTTTACTTTTAAGGCCAATTTAAACACGTATCCTCTGGAATATGCTTACTAATTTTGGTGACTCATTTCCATTTTATTTTGCATTAAAAAAGTTTTTTCACATAAACTAGACTACATTCTTCTATTATTTTATTATGTTAGCTCACAGAATGGAACGCATGTCCATTTACCTTGTTTCAATGAATATTTCAATCTTAGGACTAAACAAATCTCTAGGATTTTTGCTTATATGATAGCATAACACCAAGTTTATAGCTTTGTTGAGGAGCTTACACACGGCCTTTATCTACATGCAAATGAGCAGAAAAACTTTTCAGAAAAGCAATCATTCTCACAGACTGCAATTTCCAACATTTCTTAACAAACTCTTAAGTAATGGTTCAAAATGCATGCTGATCTTGATGACATATGCGAAGATGAGTAAAATCAATCTTAGCCCAACGGGTACAGGTCGAAGTTTTAGATCAGTAGCTGGTGTAACAAGGAGACATGGCTTTTTGCAAATTTTCTGCTCTGAGAAAAGCATTTGTGAGTTAACTGTCTGGTTTCAAGTGAAGTTCATAAAAAGTCAAAGAAATAAACTTAGAGATAAACAAAAAAGAAATAATGTGTGCACCATCAAAACAAGTTATACTGGTTTTCAAGTGTGGAGATTAAAATGCCCAGTGAGGATTGAATTATACTCTTGGATTTGGCTTGAATATGCAAGATACACTTACATGTTTCCTCAGTATTTATATTTATATCTTGATGATGACTGACACGAAGCTCTTATTAGAAATAATTTGATGCAATTCAACAAATATTACTGAGCACTTTGTATTTTCCAGATATGGTGCTGGGCATATACAGATGAATGACAGAATGCCTGCCGTAAAAGAGCTCGTGATTAAGAATGAAGTAGAATATAGACATAGTCACACATGTGCGCACTGTGTGTGTACGTATGCACACATGTGGTTAATGAATGTATGGATTTATAAAATGAAGCGTAGAAAGCATGAGGAATAAAGTGAAGTGGAAACTTTAAAAGAGGGAAGTGGGGAGTCAAGTGAGATGGTGTGGATAAAACCCTCCTATTTTATAGGATACACTTGATAACTCTACCCTTTTTGTAAAACTCTCTTATTTTTTGCAGCAGCAGATCACACTGGCTACTCCTTTTAGACTCCTTTTCCAGCTATGTTACTTCTACACACAATCTAAATGTTGGCGAGCCTCAGAGGTGAACCCTAGGTGTCTCTTTCTTCACCACCTATTCTTGGTTTTAATTGCCATTCATATTCTGACAACTCCTGTTAGACCCAGGCTGGCATATCCTCCTGTCTACTTGATATCTTTACATGATTATTATATCAGCGCTTTAAGAATATAAAAAATGTTAGCTTAGAAATATTCCTTCCCCTTTGCCAGCAGATCTGGCTGCACCCAAACTTCCCCAGTTCAGTGAATAGTGCTAGCACTCACCTTGTCCCCAAACCCCAAACTGCAGAGATCATCAGGAGAGATCATCGACCTCTCCTCTCCTCTTGTCCTTCAGATGCAGCCCAGGTTCAAATCTCGTTGTCTGTCCAACAGAGCAGCCATATCCACTCACCTCTACTTTACCTGCCACTATCAGAGTTCAAGCCAAATGAGCAATTCACAAAAAACCTTGTTTTTTTTAAATAAACAAATTAACATAAAGTCAATAGTCTGAAAGCCAATACATAAAAATCCAGTAATCAAAAATGCAAATTCACTGAAACACATTTATATTAAGTATTTATATAGTTTCCATCATATTGTAGTGCATGGATGGTTTCAAGAGATTTTGAGAATTTTTAAGATTGTCTCTGAGTTAATTCACAGTAGTTTTAATACTGCTAAATCTTACTTCACTTGTCTTGCAGTGAATTTGTATACGTTTATTTAAATGTCTATTTTAAGAGTGATTCACATTTCAGTCCTTAAGAAATTCTCAAATATTAACTTGATTGAGCTTATTAATGAATTTATGACTAAATATATTGAAAAGTAGAAAATTATTCTTTCATTTGAAAGTCCCAATATTGAATATATGCCCAGGACTGGTCATTGAAAATACAGACACTTCTCATTCCTAAACTAGGGTTTGGTAAAACAATCAGGAAAACACTAGATTTTGGCTGCCAGAGTGAAATGGTTCATAAAAAATGAAGAATAAAATAAATATAAAAATAACAAAACAAATTGCTTGGCTAAAACATCTTGGAAATCATCAAAGTTCATTAAAGCTATCCGTTTCAACAAAATATCTTTAAACTTTATGAATAAGTAATGTTTTCCAGTAAATTGGTAAATTTGGCAAATTCATCATTCAACATATTTATGAATTATTTTTAAAGATTCAGTCATTTTGAAACTGATGCATGTTTTCTCGTGGGCAAATTGAACTAAAATCATTCATTCATTATACCTTCCTTGGAATATAATGAATGGTCCTAACTAGTCTTTCCTCCTCCTGCTCTCCTCCCCCTCCTCCCTTCCCCCTCCTCTACCACCATCCTCCTCCTCCTCCTCTTTCTTCTGGGCATTCTACCAGTTCTCTCTATTTATGGCAATCACTTTAAAATGCTATGATGTGGTAATGCATATATACAATGGAATATTACTCAGTCATAAAAAGGAATGAAACTTGGCCATGGATGGACCTAGATACTGTCATACAGATTGAAGTAAGTCATAAAGAGAAAAACAAATATTGTATATTCACACATATATGTGGCATCTGAAAAAATTGGTATATACAATCTTATTCACAAAGCAGAAATAGAGACACAGATGTAGAGAACAATCGTATGGATACCAAGGGGGGGGGAAGAATTGGGAGATTGGGATTGACATATACACACTATTGATACTATGTATAAAATAGATAACTAATGAGAACCTACTGTATAGCACAGGGAACTCTTCTCAATACTCTCTGGTGACCTAAATGAGAAGGAAATTTAAAAAAAGGGGGGATATATGTATACATATAGATGATTCACTTTGCTGTACAGTATAAACTAATACAATATAGTAAAGCAACAATACTCCAATACAAAAAATTGCTATGATCACCATATCATTGCCCATTAATGGAGCCCAATTTACACAGTAAAATATAATCTCCTCCTCAGAAGCCTTCAGTCTCTTGGTGATTTGACTCCTGACTACATCTTCAACTTCACCTTATGCTGCTCTTTCCCTGTTTACCACATCTTAGTCACCTGGGTCTTTATCCCACTCCAGAAAAGATAAAATATTTTCTGTCCAGGGTCTTTGCATAGTTTTCTCTGCCTTAAAATTTATTTTCCTGATTCTTCATTTGGCCCCTTTTAATCTAAAGTATTACTCCCAGCAATCCCACTCCTGGGTATATACTCAAAAAAAACAAGAAGACTAATTCAAAAAAATATATGGACCCCAATGCTCATAGCAGTATTATTTACAATTGCCAAGACATGGAAGCAACCTAAGTGTCCATTAACAGATGAATGGATATAGAAGATATGGTACATATATACAATGGAATACTACTCAGCCATAAAATAAAGAATGAAATTTTGCCATTTGCAGCAACATGGATGGACTTAGACAGCATTTTGCTAAGTGAAATAAGTCAGACAGAGAAAGACAAATATTGTATGATATCAGTTGTCTGTGGAATCTAAAAAATACAATAAAACTAGTAAGTATAACAGAAAAGAAGCAGACTCACAGATATAGAGAACAAACCAGTGGTTACCAGTGGGGAGAGAGAAAGGGGGGCAGTGATATAGGGGTAGGGGATTAAAAGATACAAATTATTATGTATAAAATAAGATACAAGGATATATTGTACAACTCAGAGTATTTATTAATTCAATGTTATCAACCTGGAGAAATTGCTCAAGGTGTGTACTATAGGATTATATATTGGTTTTATTCTATTCAACTTTTTTAAAAGTAAAAATATTTCTAAAGATATATAAAGCATTCAGTCAATACTACAAAGCAGGATGGATTGTTAAAATATTCACTGACAGGATCAGAAGAAAAGTATATGAAATTAGGCTAGAATAATGAGCTTAAACAGGGCAGATAAAGTTTATTAAGAATAGGTATAAAATTTTGTACTTATATTTGCAATTTAAAACATAGATATTAGGTGAGAACCGGTGATGCTTCAGTGGAATTTAAGCATAACAAGAAGTCACTCTCTTGTGGTTGTGAAGTTAAAAGTGGAAGGTGAAAAAGAACTTATACTAATAGAAACAGAGAGATTAGTTCCATCCTAATGCTCACGAGTCCAACCATGTAAGGTATAGTGTATCTAACCATGGGCTCCACATTCTGAATATGAAATTGAGAAAAAACTTATCTAGAAGGTAAAAATGCCTGGGAACTGTTCTTTAAGCAATAGTTACATGAAACTGTAAACTAAAAGACTAAGCAGGCACATAATATGAAAAAAAGTTTGGAGGATTGATAACCTTTAGGTTTTATCCCAAAGGTAAATTTTCTGATTTTATTATAGCTAAAAATTACCTTTAAAATATTAAGCAAAGAAATGAGTATTAGCAGTGATCCCATGAGGAATCGGGGTCTTGTGATGACAAAAGCTGTCATTTATGAAGCATTTATGTGCCATGCACTATGGAAGACAGTTTACATGTGTTATCTCATATAACTCACACAGAATATTCTGGAAAAATGGATATTATTGTCCTTATCATATAATTAGGAAATTGTGAAACAAAATCATTTAATAATTTCCCCCACAGTTCAGAGTAAGAAAATAGACATATTAATATGTGAGCCCAAATATGTTGGACTCTCCAGTCTATAGCCTTTCCAAAATAAAAGGTTGTCTTTCAGCTTACTTACATTTTATTTATATTTTATGTCATTATAATGACTGTGGGTTACTCTGATGAAGAGAAATGTGTTTAAGCTAAAACAATTAAAATTCACAAAATAGTGGGTTATGTTGAGAGCTTTGAAATAAAAGCAGAAAATGGCTTGCAAAAGGCCAAAGAAAATTTTTTGAAGAAAAAATATATTTTTACTCTTAAAATTGTTATATTCATTTGTCTTGATTTCATACATTTTCTGTAGTGATTAAGGGAGTGTTTCTTATATCTAGAGTAAAATAAATATGGTCTTGTGTTCTTGCAGAAGATAGTTTCAACTTCAGAATTCATACCATCCTCAGAAACCATGAGATAAGCTTACTATTAAATTAACAGCACTCAGGTTTTTAAAATCTTTGTCAAAAATTTCCACTATTTGATTCTTACAAAATCCTTCTTCATTTCAGAGGTAACAGAAAATCAGAAAATTAAAGTGAGGCCACAGAGGATGCAAGTGGCAGAATGAGCCTAGAATCTGATACTTCCGACTCCAAATTGTTTGTTGTACACCACATAGACTCAACACTGTAAAGGAAGGGAAGTGTGTATAAAATAACACAAAATGTGGTACACCATAAAAGCAACATTATTGACAGGAATTTATCAACAGTAACAGTAATGATGCTGAGATTTTGAGTCTTAGGAGGTAGTCAGTCCTGGGTTGGTGCCCTTGTCCAGTTGAATATTCTCAAAACCCTACATGATCACAAATGGAAAATCTGTGTCATTTTCAAGGCCATCTTTATTTTACTCACCTTTTTATTTTACTCATCTTTTTATTTTACTAGTAATTATATTCTAGGAAGAGAAATAAAACTTTAGCCATGTTTCTACCTGAAAAAAATTCTGTACTGTCTTTTTATACAGATTGGTTTTGTTACAACTAAATTGAGCTAATTTATCACCAAGGCTGTGGTGAAAATGTGCCCTTTATAGAAACATGGTTTAAAACTTTAAGTGAGTAAATATAGTTTTATATAATAAATATCCTAATAAATGTGATTTCTTATAACTTACATCCTCTACAGGTTACAAATCAATAATTCTTGACAATTTTAAGGCTAACATTTTCAACATTCCAGGAAAACTCTTTGCCATCATTAACGAATGGACTTACATGGAAACTCAAATTTATGATTCCAAGATACAGAACGTATTTAAATTTAACTTAAAACTTAAGGTAAAAGTAAATATATCTAACCTCTTTTTAAACAGTTTTTCAACAAAATTAACTGTTTAGCTTGTGGGTTGCCCACTCAAATTACCTATGTCAAAAGTCTACTATTCTTTTAAGGATTTTCTTAACCAATGATAAGTTATACTTCCTAGTCATGGCCAAATTAAAGAACATAAGGATTGTAATTCTGTCTCTCCACATCTGAAACTAGTCTCTTAAATTTAATTCTAAGATACTCCTGGGGAGTGGTTGAGCATAAATTGGAGATAGGTGTATTTGAGAGTAAGAAAAATGACTTAGCAAATTATTTTTAAGGTTTCAATTTGAATGTATATATGCAAAGAATGTGAGTATATAATTTCATATGATGTCTAATCATCCTATTACTTCCCCTGTGTCCTCACTGTTTTTTCCCTTTATTCTTCACTGTTGCCAAGAGTACCATGTAAAAATTAACTTTGGGTAGAAAAAAATAATTTAAAGAATTAAATCATCTGATTTAAAAAGTCAAAATCAAAACTCTCCTCTTTCCTTTGATTCTGTATTTCTCTTTAAAAGGATCTTACTTTAATGAATGTTTAGGGATTATTATTCAATAATGAGTCTGAAGTCCATCAAAGTGGGAGATTGCATCACAGCATAAGAACTTTATTGGAGATGAAAAAATAATTATTGAATGTTACTATTTTGGCAAAATATCATTAAACAGCATGCCATTCAAGAAATAGAGAACAGAATAAAGCCAGCATGTTCCCAGAAAGGCTAATTGGCAAAGTATGACAACAACAGAGCAAAATTCTCTTTCGCAGAGCTACTGGTCCCAGCGTGGCTGTAGTGTGCGATTTGTAATTGACAGTAAGGCATAGATTTTCGCAGATGTGAAATGTCAGTCCTTCCACCAGGTCACAGTGAAAGCAGCGTAAACCCTTAGATGTAACCAACAACTGTGTCACCATTGAGACACATCTTAAGTAAATAGTATGTCGCACTAAAACAGATTCAGGGATCATGCCGTTTGCTCAAGTCAATGAGCAGTACGGGTATGGCAAGGCTAGGGTCTGCCATTAACAAGATGAGTCCCGGCTATTGTAAATAGAGCTTCAGTGAACATTGTTGTACATGACTCTTTTTGAGTTATGCTTTTCTCAGGGTATTTGCCCAGTAGTGAGATTGCTGGGTCTATGGTGGTTCTATTTTTAGTTTTTTAAGGAACCTCCATACTGTTCTCCATAGTGGCTACACCAATTTACATTACCACCAACAGTGCAAGAGGGTTCCCTTTTCTCCACACCCTTTCCAGCATTTATTGTTTGTAGATTCTTTGAAGATGGCCATTCTGACTGGTGTGAGATGATATTTCATTGTAGTTTTGATTTGCATTTCTCTAATGATTAATGATGTTGAGCATTCTTTCATGTGTTTGTTGGCAATGTGTATAAAGCAGAAAGTAACACACCATTGTAAAGCAATTATACTCCAATAAAGATGTTAAAAAACAACAACAACAAAAAAAAAAACCATGACGAGTCCCCACAAATCCTGAGCCAGTGAGATCTTTGGGACATTCAATTCTGCTTCAGTCAAAGAAAGTCAGTGTAAAAATGGATTACTGCTTTATGCAAAACTGAGAACAACCAAAATCGTGGTAGAAAGATAAAATTCTATGAGGACATGCCTAAGCATAATTTCAAGAAACAGGGCATAGCCAATCGCTGCTGGGAAACCATAGCAACAGGAAGACCAAGCTAGCATGTTAGTGATCTGAACTGGGATGGTTCTTGTGAAAGGAGGAAGCTGAACTGGAAGCAGGATCAAGACTGTAAACATAAAACGAGCACACTTTCTCTCTAACAAGGAAAGTAGCCTTGTTATTTACAATATTCTAATAGATGACAGCAACAGTAGAACTGTCATTAAATAAGAATCATACTGGAGCCTCCTATACCTTTAGAATCCATATATCAGGACTACTTTATAATGAAATAATTTTGGCAATTCAGTAATTTATTCCTCTTGGATGCACTTTGAGAAAAATTTTTTTTATCAAAAACAATAATAAAGCATACTAGACAAGGCTCTAATATATATCATCTAAGTTAAATTGCAAAAATTTTATTTGGTGATCTACATTTAGAAATTCAGGATGTACCAAAAGTGCTATAAGCGACAGCTTTTTCAGATGGGATATGGAGATTCAAAAATGTAAGTCTTCTGTCAAAAATGGAACATAACATTTTCTCCATATAAATCCTGAGAACACAAGGAAATATAAACATGCAGAAATGGAAACACTAGGATTCATTTTACATTTTTGCAAAGGAAAACACTTTTCTTCTTTTCCTTAGATACCTACTATAAGGTATCTAATCTGTAGCATAAGGTAAAAAAACCACTGACCGCTAATAAGATGTAAGGTGTTCTCAATATTTCTTCCCGTTATTACTGTCTTGAATATTTATAAAGCTGGACTACACATTTTCCTGCATGAATTAGCTGTAACTCTCCAGTCATATTTCAGCCAAGTAAATACATCTTTAAGGCAAGATCTTTAAAGAAGGAGAAAAATGGGATTTTAAAGCCAATTTTTTTTTAAACATCTTAATTGGGGTAAAATTGCTTTACAATGGTGTGTTAGTTTCTGCTTTATAACAAAGTGAATCAGTTATACATATACATATGTTCCCATATCTCTTCCCTCTTGCGTCTCCCTCCCTCCCACCCTCCCTATCCCACCCCTCCAGGCGGTCACAAAGCACCGAGCTGATATCCCTGTGCCATGCGGCTGCTTCCCACTAGCTATCTACCTTACGTTTGTTAGTGTGTATATGTCCATGACTCTCTCTCGCCCTGTCACAGCTCACCCTTTCCCTTCCACATATCCTCAAGTCCGTACTCCAGTAGGTCTGTGTCTTTATTCCTGTCTTACCCCTAGGTTCTTCATGACATTTTTTTTCTTAAATTCCATATATATGTGTTAGCATACGGTATTTGTCTTTCTCTTTCTGACTTACTTCACTCTGTATGACAAACTCTAGGTCTATCCACCTCATTACAAATAGCTCAATTTCGTTTCTTTTTATGGCTGAGTAATATTCCATTGTATATATGTGCCACGTCTTCTTTATCCATTCATCCAATGATGGGCATTTAGGTTGTTTCCATCTCTGGCCTACTGTAAATAGAGCTGCAATGAACATTTTGGTACATGATGCTTTTTGAATTTTGGTTTTCTCAGGGTATATGCCCAGTAGTGGGATTGCTGGGTCATATGGTAGTTCTATTTGTAGTTGTTTAAGGAACCTCCATACTGTTCTCCATAGTGGCTGAACTAATTCACGTTCCCACCAGCAGTGCAAGAGGGTTCCCTTTTATCCACACCCTCTCCAGCATTTACTGTTTCTAGATTTTTTGATGATGGCCATTCTGACTGGTGGGAGATGATATCTCATGGTAGTTTTGATTTGCATTTCTCTAATGATTAATGATGTTGAGCATTCTTTTATGTGTTTGTTGGCAGTCTGTATATCTTCTTTGGAGAAATGTCTATTTAGGTCTTCTGCCCATTTTTGGATAGGGTTGTTTGTTTTTTTGTTATTGTGCTGCATGAGCTGCTTGTAAATTTTGGAGATTAATCCTTTGTCAGTTGCTTCATTTGCAAATATTTTCTCCCATTCTGAGGGTTGTCTTTTGGTCTTGTTTATGGTTTCCTTTGCTGTGCAAAAGTTTTGAACTTTCATTAGGTCCCATTAGTTTGTTTTTGATTTTATTTCCATTACTCTAGGAGATGGGTCAGAAAGGATCTTGCTGTGATTTATGTCATAGAGTGTTCTGCCTATGTTTTCCTCTAAGAGTTTGATAGTTTCTGGCCTTACATTTAGGTCTTTAGTCCATTTTGAGCTTATTTTTGTGTATGGTGCTAGGGAGTGATCTAATCTCATACTTTTACATGTATCTGCCCAGTTTTCCCAGCACCACTTATTGAAGAGGCTGTCCTTTCTCCACTGTACATTCCTGCCACCTTTATCAAAGATAAGGTGTCCATATGTGTGTGGGTATATCCCTGGGCTTTCTATCCTGTTCCATTGATCTATCTTTCTGTTTTTGTGCCAGTACCATACTGCCTTGATTACTGTAGCTTTGTAGTATAGTCTGAAGTCAGGGAGCCTGATTCCTCCAGCTCCTTTTTTCCTTCTCAAGATTGCTTTGGCTATTCGGGGTCTTTTGTGTTTCCATACAAATTGCGAAATTTTTTGTCCTAGTTCTGTGAAAAATGCCAGTGGTAGTTTGATAGGGATTGCACTGAATCTATAGATTGCTTTGGGTAGTAGAATCATTTTCACAATGTTGATTCTTCCAATCCAAGAACATGGTAGGTATATCTCACCATCTATTTGTATCATCTTTAATTTCTTTCATCAGTGTCTTATAATTTTCTGCATACAGGTCTTTTGTCTCCTTAGGTAGGTTTATTCCTAGATATTTTATTCTTTTTGTTGCAATGGTAAGTGGGAGTGTTTTCTTCATCTCACTTTCAGATTTTTCATCATTAGTATATAGGAATGCCAGAGATTTCTTTGCATTAATTTTGTATCCTGCCACTTTACCAAATTCATTGATTAGCTCTAGTAGTTTTCTGGTAGCATCTTTAAGATTCTCTATGTATAGGATCATGTCATCTGCGAACAGTGACAGCTTTACTTCTTCTTTTCCAATTTGGATTCCTTTTATTTCCTTTTCTTCTCTGATTGCTGTGGCTAAAACTTCCAAAACTATGTTGAAAAAGAGTGGTGAGAGTGGGCAACCTTGTCTTGTTCCTGATCTTAGTGGAAATGCTTTCAGTTTTTCACCATTGAGGATGATGTTTGCTGTTGGCTTGTCATATATGGCCTTTATTATATTGAGGAAAGTTCCCTCTATGCCTACTTTCTGCAGGGTTTTTATCATAAATGGGTGTTGAAATTTGTCAAAAGCTTTCTCTGCATCTATTGCGATGACCATATGGTTTTTCTCCTTCAATTTGTTAATATGGTTTATCACATTGATAGATTTGCATATATTGAAGAATCCTTGCATTCCTGGAATAAACCCCACTTGATCATGGTGTATGATCCTTTTCATGTGCTGTTGGATTCTGTTTGCTAGTATTTTGTTAAGGATTTTTGCATCTATGTTCATTAGTGATATTGGCCTGTAGTTTTCTTTCTTTGTGACATTCTTGTCTGGTTTTTGTATCAGGGTGATGGTGGCCTCCTAGAATGTGTTTGGGAGTGTTCCTTCCTCTACTATATTTTGTAAGAGTCGGGGAAGGATAGGTATTAGCTCTTCTCTAGATGTTTTGTAGAATTCGCCTGTGAAGCCATCTGGTTCTGGGCTTTTGTTTGTTGGAAGATTTTTAATCACAGTTTCAATTTCAGTGCTTGTGATTGGTCTGTTGATATTTTCTATTTCTTCCTGATTCAGCCTTGGCATGTTGTGCATTTCTAAGAATTTGTCCATTTCTTCCAGGTTGTCCATTTTATTGGCATAAGGTTGCTTGTAGTAGTCTCTCATTAACTTTGTCTTTCTGCAGTGTCAGTTGTTACTTCTCCTTTTTCATTTCTAATTCTATTGATTTGAGTTTTCTCCCTTTTTTCTTGATGAATCTGGCTAATGGTTTATCAATTTTGTTCATCTTCTCAAAGAACCAGCTTTTAGTTTTATTGATCTTTGCTATCATTTCCTTCTTTTTCATTTATTCATGATCTGATCTTTATGATTTCTTTCCTTCTGCTACTTTTGGGGATGTTTTGTTCTTCTTTCTCTAATTGCTTTAGGTGCAAGGTTAGGTTGTTTATTCGAGATGTTTCCTGTTTCATTTTGTTTTTTAACATGTTTATTGGGGTATAATTGCTTTACAATGGTGTGTTAGTTCCTGCTTTATAACAAAGTTAATCAGTTATACATATACATATGTTCCCATATCTCTTCCCTCTTGCGTCTCCCTCCCTCCCACCCTCCCTATCCCACCCATCCAGGTGGTCACAAAGCACCAAGCTGATCTCCCTGTGCTATGCGGCTGCTTCCCACTAGCTATCTACCTTACGTTTGGTAGTGTATATATGTCCATGCCTCTCTCTCGCTTTGTCACAACTCACCCTTCCCCCTCCCCATATCTTCAAGTCCGTTCTCCAGTAGGTCTGTGTCTTTATTCCTGTTTTACCCCTAGGTTCTTCATGACATATTTTTTCCTTAAATTCCATATATATGTGTTAGCATACAGTATTTGTTTTTCTCTTTCTCTTTCTGACTTACTTCACTCTGTATGACAGACCCTAGGTCTATCCATCTCATTACAAATAACTCAATTTTGTTTCTTTTTATGGCTGAGTAATATTCCATTGTATATATGTGCCACATGTTCTTTATCCATTCATCAGATGATGGGCCTTTAGGTTGTTTCCATCTCCGGTCTATTGTAAATAGAGCTGCAATGAACATTTTGGTACATTACTCTTTTTGAATTTTGGTTTTCTCAGTGTATATGCCCAGTAGTGGGATTGCTGAGTAATATGGTAGGTCTATTTGTAATTTTTTAAGGAACCTCCATACTGTTCTCCATAGTGGCTGTACGAATTCACATTCCCACCAGCAGTGCAAGACTGTTCCCTTTTCTCCACACCCTCTCTGGCATTTATTGTTTCTAGTTATTTTGGTGATGCCCATTCTGACTGGTGTGAGATGATATCTCATTGTAGTTTTGATTTGCATTTCTCTAGTGATTAATGATGTTGAGTATTCTTTCATGTGTTTGTTGGCAGTCTGTATATCTTCTTCAGAGAAATGTCTATTTAGGTATTCTGCTCATTTTTGTATTGGGTTGTTTGTTTTCTTGCTATTGAGCTTCATGTGCTGCTTGTAAATTTTGGAGATTAATCCTTTGTCAGTTGTTTCACTTGCAAATATTTTCTCCCATTCTGAGGGCTGTCTTTTGTTCTTGTTTATGGTTTCCTTTGCTGTGCAAAAGCTTTGAATTTTCATTAGGTCCAAATTGTTTATTTTTGTTTTTATTTCCATTACTCTAGGAGGTGGGTCAGAAAGGATCTTGCTGTGATTTATGTCATAGAGTGTTCTGCCTATATTTTCCTCTAAGAGTTTGATAGTTTCTGGCCTTACATTTAGGTCTTTAATCCATTTTGAGTTTATTTTTGTGTATGGTGTTAGGGAGTGATCTAATCTCATACTTTTACATGTACAGTTTTCCCAGCACCACTTATTGAAGAGGCTGTCATTTCTACACTGTACATTCTTGCCTCCTTTATCAAAAATAAGGTGACCATATGTGCGTGGGTTAATCTCTGGGCTTCCTATCCTGTTCCATTGATCTATCTTTCTGTTTTTGTGCCAGTACCATACTGTCTTGATTACTGTAGCTTTGTAGTATAGTCTGAAGTCAGGGAGCCTGATTCCTCCAGCTCCACTTTTCGTTCTCAAGATTGCTTTGGCTATTAGGGGTCTTTTGTGTTTCCATACAAATTGTGAAATTTCTTGTTCTAGTTCTGTGAAAAATGCCAGTGGTATTTTGATAGGGATTGCACTGAATCTATAGATTGCTTTGGGTAGTAGAGTCATTTTCACAATGTTGATTCTTCCAATCCAAGAACATGGTATATCTCTCCATCTATTTGTATCATCTTTAATTTCTTTCATCAGTGTCTTATAATTTTCTGCATACAGGTCTTTTGTCTCCTTAGGTAGGTTTATTCCTAGATATTTTATTCATTTTGTTGCACTGGTAAATGGGAGTTTTTCCTTGATCTCACTTTCAGATTTTTCATCATTAGTATATAGGAATGCCAGAGATTTCTGTTCATTAATTTTGTATCCTGCTACTTTACCAAATTCATTGATTAGCTCTAGTAGTTTTCTGGTAGCATCTTTAAGATTCTCTCTGTATAGTATCATGTCATCTGCAAACAGTGACAACTTTACTTCTTCTTTTCCAATTTGGATTCCTTTTATTTCCTTTTCTTCTCTGATTGCTGTGGCTAAAACTTCCAAAACTATGTTCAATAAGAGTGGTGAGAGTGGGCAACCTTGTCTTGTTCCTGATCTTAGTGGAAATGCTTTGAGTTTTTCACCATTGAGGATGATGTTGGCTGTGGGCTTGTCATATATGGCCTTAATTATGTTGAGGAAAGTTCCCTCTATGCCTACTTTCTGCAGGGTTTTTATCATAAATGAGTGTTGAAATTTGTCAAAAGCTTTCTCTACATCTAATGAGATGATCATATGGTTTTTGTGCTTCAATTTGTTAATATGGTTTATCACATTGATAGATTTGCGTATATTGAAGAATCCTTGCATTTCTGGAATAAACCCCACGTGATCATGGTGTATGATCCTTTGAATGTGCTGTTGGATTCTGTTTGCTAGTATTTTGTTGAGGATTTTTGCATCTATGTTCATCAGTGATATTGGCCTGTAGTTTTCTTTCTTTGTGACATCCTTGTCTGGTTTTGGTATCAATGTGATGGTGGCCTCATAGAAGGAATTTGGGAGTGTTCCTCCCTCTGCTATAATTTGGAAGAGTTTGAGAAAGATAGGTGCTAGCTTTTCTCTAAATGTTTGATAAAATTCACTTGTGAAGCCATCTGGTCCTGGGCTTTTGTTTGTTGGAAGATTTTTAATCACAGTTTCAATTTCAGTGCTTGTGATTGGTCTGTTCATATTTTCTATTTCTTCCTGATTCAGTCTTGGCAGGTTTTGCATTTTTAAGAATTTGTCCATTTCTTCGAGGTTGTCCATTTTATTGGCATAGAGTTGCTTGCAGTAATCTCTCATGATCTTTTGTATTTCTGCAGTGTCAGTTGTTACTTCTCTGTTTTCATTTCTAATTTTATTGATTTGAGTCTTCTCCCTTTTTTTCTTGATGAGCCTGACTAGTGGTTTATCTATTTTGTTTATCTTCTCAAAGAACCAGCTTTTAGTTTTATTGATTTTTGCTATTGTTTCCTTCATTTCTTGTTCATTTATTTCTGATCTGATTTTTATGATTTCTTTCCTTCTTCTAGCTTTGGGGTTTTTTTGTTCTTCTTTCTCTAATTGCTTGAGGTGCAAGGTTAGGTTATTTATTCGAGATGCTTCCTGCTTCTTAAGGTGGGCTTGTATTGCTATAAACTTCCCTCTTAGAACTGCTTTTGCTGCATCCCACAGGTTTTGGGTCATCGTGTCTCCATTGTCATTTGTTTCTAGGTATTTTTTGATTTCCTCTTTGATTTCTTCAGTGATCACTTCGTTATTAAGTATGTATTGTTTAGCCTCTATGTGTTTGTATTTTTAACAGATCTTTTCCTGTAATTGATATCTAGTCTCATGGCGTTGTGGTCGGAAAAGATACTTGATAGAATTTCAATTTTCTTATATTTACCAAGGCTTGATTTGTGACCCAAGATATGATCTATCCTGGAGAATGTTCCATGAGCACTTGAGAAAAATATGTATTCTGTTGTTTTTGGATGGAGTGTCCTATAAATATCAATTAAGTTCATTTGTTTAATGTATCATTTAAAGCTTGTGTTTCCTTATTTATTTTCATTTTGGATGATCTGTCCATGGGTGAAAGTGGGGTGTTAAAGTCCCCTACTATGAATGTGTTACTGTCGATTTTCCCTTTTCTGGCTGTTATTATTTGCCTTATGTATTGAGGTGCTCCTATGTTGGGTGCATAAATATTTACAATTGTAATAGCTTCTTCTTGGATTGATCTCTTGATCATTATGTAGTGTCCTTCTTTGTCTCTTCTAATAGTCCTTATTTTAAAGTCTATTTTGTCTGATATGAGAATTGCTACTCCAGCTTTCTTTTGGTTTCCATTTGCATGGAATATCTTTTTCCATCCCCTTACTTTCAGTCTGTATGTGTCTCTAGGTCTGAAATGGGTCTCTTGTAGACAGCATATATAAGGGTCTTGTTTTTGTATCCATTCAGCCAATCTGTGTCTTTTGGTGGGAGCATTTAGTCCATTTACATTTAAGGTAATTATCAATATGTATGTTCCTATTCCCATTTTCTAAATTGTTTTAGGTTTGTTATTATAGGTTTTTTCCTTCTCTTGTGTTTCCTGTCTAGAGAAGTTCCTTTAGCATTTGTTGTAAAGCTGGTTTGGTGGTGCTGAACTCTCTCAGCTTTTGCTTGTCTGTAAAGGTTTTAATTTCTCCATCAAATCTGAATGAGTTCCTTGCTGGGTAGAGTAGTCTTGGTTGCAGGTTTTTCTCCTTCATCACTTTCAGTATGTCCTGCCACTCCCTTCTGGTTTGTAGGGTTTCTGCTGAGAGATCAGCCTTTAACCTTATGGGGATTCCCTTGTGTGTTATTTGTTGTTTTTCCCTTGCTGCTTTTAATATGCTTTCTTTGTATTTAATTTTTGACAGTTTGATTAATATGTGTCTTGGCATATTTCTCCTTGGATTTATCCTGTATGGGGCTCTCTGTGCTTCCTGGACTTGATTAACTATTTCCTTTCCCATATTAGGGAAGTTTTCAACTATAATCTCTTCAAATATTTTCTCAGTCCCTTTCTTTTTCTCTTCTTCTTCTGGAACCCCTATAATTCGAATGTTGGTGCGTTTAATGTTGTCCCCGATGTCTGTGAGTCTCTCCTCAGGTCTTTTCATTCTTTTTTCTTTATTCTGCTCTGCAATAGTTATTTCCACTATTTTATCTTCCAGGTCACTTATCCGTTCTTCTGCCCCAGTTATTCTGCTATTGATCCCATCTAGAGTACTTTTAATTTCATTTATTGTGTTGTTCATCTTTGCTTGTTTCATCTTTATTTCTTCTAGGTCCTTGTTAACTGTTTCTTGCCTTTTGTCCACTCTGTTTCCAAGATTTTGGATCATCCTTACTATCATTATTGTGAAGTCTTTTTCAGGTAGACTGCCTATTTCCTCTTCATTTGTTAGGTCTGGTGCATTTTTATCTTTCTCCTTTATCTGCTGTGTGTTTTTCTGTCTTCTCATTTTGCTTATCTTACTGTGTTTGGGGTCTCCTTTTTGCAGGCTGCAGGTTCGTAGTTCCTCCTGTTTTTGATGTCTGTCTCCAGTGGCTAAGGTTGGTTCAGTGGGTTGTGTAGTCTTCCTGGTGAAGGGGACTAGTGCTGTGTTGTGGTGGATGAGGCTGGATCTTGTCTCTCTAGTGGGTAGCTTCACGTCTGGTGGTGTGTTTTGGGGTGTCTGTGGACTTATTATGATTTTAGGCAGCCTCTCTGCTAATGGGTGGGGTTGTGTTCCTGTTTTGCTAGTTGTTTGGCATAGGTTGTCCAGCACTGTAGCTTGCTGGTCGTTGAGTGAAGCTGGGTGCTGGTGTTAAGATGGAGGTCTCTGGGAGATTTTCGCCGTTTGATATTATGTGGAGCTGGGAGGCCTCTTGTTGACCAGTGTCCTGAAGTTGGCTCTCCCACCTCAGAGGCAGAGTCCTGACTCCTGGCTGGAGCACCAAGAGACTTTCATCCACACGGCTCAGAATAAAAGAGAGAAAAAGTAGAGAGAATTAGTAGAAGTATGAAGAAAGAAAGAAAGAAAGAAAGGAGGGAAGGAAGGAAGGAAGGAAGGAAAGAAGGAAGGAAGGAAGGAAGAAAGAAAGAAAGAAAGAAGCAAAGAAGGAAAGAAGGCGAGAAGGAAAGAAAGAAGGGAGGGAGGGAGGGAGGAAGGAAGGAGAGAAGGAAGGAAAAAAGACAGAAAGAAAGAAGATACAGTAAAATAAAATAAAGTATAATAAAGTTATTGAAGTAAAAAATAATTATTTAGGAAAAAAAGGGACAGATAGAGCCTTAGGACAAATGGTGGAAGTAAAGCTATACAGACAAAATCTTACACAGAAGCATACGCATACACCCTCACAAAAAGAGGTAAAGGGGAAAAAATCATAAATCTTGCTCTCAGAGACCACCTCCTCAATTTGGGATGATTCGTTGTCTAAAGGAGGGAAGGAAGGAAGGAAAGAAGGAAAGAAAGAAAGAAAGGAAGGAAGGAAGAAAGAAAGAAAGAAAGTAAAGTATAATAAAGTTATCAAAATTAATTATTAAGAAAAAAATTTTTTAAAAAAACCATGGACGGATAGAACCCTAGGACAAATGGTGGAAGCAAAACTATACAGACAAGGTCTCACACAGAAGCATACACATACACATTCACAAAAAGAGGAAAGGGGAAAAAATCATAGATCTTGCTCTCGAAGCCCACCTCCTCAATTTGGGATGATTCCTTGTCTATTCATATATTCCACAGATGCAGCGTACATCAAGTTGATTGTGGAGCTTTAATCCGCTGCTTCTGAGGCTGCTGGGAGAGATTTCCCTTTATCTTCTTTGATCGCACAGCTCACAGGGGCTCAGCTTTGGATTTGGCCCCGCCCCTGCATGTAGGTCGCTTGAGGGCGTCTGTTTTTTGCTCAGACAGGACGGGGTTAAAGAAGCCGCTGATTCGGGGGCTCTGGTGCACTCAGGACGGGGGGAGGGAGGGACACTGCGTGCGGGGCGGGCCTGCGGCGGCAGAGGCCGGCGTGACGTTGCACCAGCCTGAAGCCCGCCGTGCATTCTCCCCGGGAAGTTGTCCCTGGATCCCGAGAACCTGGCAGTGGCGGGCTACACAGGCTCCGCGGAAGAGGGGTGTGGATAGTGACCTGTGCTCGCACACAGGCCCCTTGGTGGCGGCAGCAGCAGCCTTAGCGTCTCCCGCCCGTCTCTGGGGTCCGCGCTTTTAGCCGCAGCTCGCGCCCGTCTCTGGGGTTCCTTTAAGCAGCGCTCTTAAACCCCTCTCCTCGCGCACCAGGAAACAGAGGGAAGAAAAAGTCTCTTGCCTCTTCGGCAGCTCCAGACTTTTCCCCGGACTCCCTCCAGGCTAGCCGTGGTGCACTAACCCCTTCAGGCTATGTTCAAGCAGCCAACCTCAGTCCTCTCTCTGCGCTCCGACCGAAACGGAAACCTGAGCCTCAGCTCGCAGCCCCGCCCGCCCCGGCGGGTGAGCAGACAAGCCTCTCGGGCTGGTGAGTGCCGGTCGGCACCGATCCTCTGTGCGGGAATCTCCCCGTTTTGCCCTCCGCAACCCCTGTTGCTGTGCACTCCTCCGCGGCCCCAAAGCTCCCCGCTCCGCCTCCCGCAGTCTCTGAACGCGAAGGGGCTTCCTAGTGTGTGGAAACTTTTCCTCCTTCACAGCTCCCTCCCACTGGTGCAGGTGCCGTCCCTATTTTTTGTCTCTGTTTTTTCTTTTTTTCTTTTGCCCTACCCAGGTACGTGGGGAGTTTCTTGCCTTTTGGGAGGTCTGAAGTCTTCTGCCAGCCTTCAGTAGGTGTTCTGTAGGAGTTGTTCCACGTGTAGATGTATTTCTTGTGTATCTGTGGGGAGGAAGGTGATCTCCGCGTCTTACTCTTCCGCCATCTTCAAAGTCCCCCCTCAAGCCAAATTTTAAGTACAGCTCCCTAGATAGTATTTTATTTGAGACACTTTGCTCTGCTATAACATAGAAAATACCTTTGAGGATGAGCATTTGTATGAATTGCAGCTAGGTCCATACTAGTTTCCAACAGGATAAAAGAAATTTCATAAAATTTTTTGAAAACCTGATCATATTAGTTTAAGAAAATCACTATTTAAAAAAGTACTATTAAAAAAACTTAATTGGTACTAAAAAGTAATTATAAATGCAGATCTAAACTTGACAATATGAAGATATTTTTACTTTCTTTGTGTCCATTGACTCCTCTCAAATAAAATAAAAAGAACAAAATATAGACAAAGAAAACTTTCTTTAATGAAATCGAAAAGAGATCATAACCTCAAAGCATAAATTATATTAAAAAACACTGTCAAGTATGCTGAAATTAGCACCAAAATATAGAGGGACATGAAGAGCTTACCTGTACTTCCTTAGATATGAGGAGGCAAGAGGGGGTTAAGAAGTCCCTAGTCGTATACATCAGGTTTCTAAGAAGTGAGTCCAGTGACTGTAACACAGAGACGGGTGGTCATAGAGGAAATATGGGTTTTGACTCAGTTTGGCACATTATAAGTGCAGTGGAAATTAGAACTGAAGGAGAGACTATAACAGCCATCAGATTTTAAAATTTGAGACAGTTATTTACTGAAGGAGATTGTCAAAATGAATTGCAACAATGGAGGGAAAAAAACAGTTATCATAACATGAAGACTCCATGAATGAAGGGGCTTTATTATGTGTCATATCAACCAGCTGAATATAAACAACCCAGAGTGGCCATGTCTTGAAGGATAATGGGCAGAAGAGACTTAGTGCTCCAGACAACAATAATGAACTAAAATTGTGGCTGTCACCAGATGTCTGCCCTCCACACTACTGTTCAGGAAGTGGCTGGCTTGAGTCACAGATGGGTAATAATAAGGAAGGAACTACCATGGCATATGTATATATACATATGTATATATCTATATCTATCTATATGGATATGACTAAAAGTCAAGGGGTGGAGAATGGGAAATCAATACAATTAAGGTGAAGAATATGGTAAATCTAAAGAGAAAGAGAAAGAATTTAGTTAATATAGTTCTCCTTAGTTTTTATGTAATAACACACTGCACATCTTCCATAAAGAATGGATCCTACAACTGCAACAACAGCAACACCTAAATGTAACAACAAAAAAATAGAAGAGAGCAGCTTGAGATATAAGGCAAGGAATTGCAATTAAGGAAAGGCAGAGCTGAAGGTGGCTTAGACTAATATATTAATGGTGTGTAGAGTGAGAAGATGTACAGTTGACCCTTGAACATGGGTTTGAACTGCACGGTTCCACTCATCTGTGGATTTTTTCAATAGTAAATACAACAGTGCTACACAATGGATGTAGAAACCGTGTATACGGAGGGTTGGCTGTAAGTTATACATGGATTTTTGGCTGTGCAGTGTTGGCCACCCCTAACCCTGCACTATTCAAGGGTCAACTGTATTTAGACTAGAGATAGATATTGGATGAGAAATGGGCAGAATTTTAATGGATCCAAAATATTTTGCAAAAGAGTAAGGTGAATCCTGTTGACTATTCATAGCATCCATTTCTCTGGTCCTCCTGATGTCACAATGCTGCTTTGATTCCTATATTTCTCTGTTCCCCAACTAGCCCATCTGATATCCAGGAAGCTGGCTCCATTTTCACTTTAAGCCTGATACCAATTAGTCATAATCAATTATGTTAGTACTTTATTCCTTGCCAGATACAGGATTCCAGTTTTAAGCAAACCAGTACTTGACATTTTCCTGATTAAAGATATTGGTTCTTTAATGTAATCACGTGACAAAATTTGGTCCAATCATACTAAAGTAAAAGACATTTTCAGATAAGAAAATAAATTCATCTTCCACAGGGTGTGAATATATTATGTATGTTGATTAAGCAGTTAAATAAATGAGTCTGTTTTAATATTAAGGTTAAATATATTAGACCAAAAATCAATTTCTTATATGTACCTGGTATGTTGAATAAGATGAACATATAGGATTGATTTGTAAAATGAACTTTATTTTATTTCCAGTATCCTTTTACTCATATACTATGACCTTCCTAATTAATGTTAGGCAATAGAGAAACCAGTAGTTATTTAAGACCCAGCACAGTCTTTAATTTAAATTTAACTTTGGACTTCCTTGGTGGCGCAGTGGTTGAGAGTCTGCCTGCTGATGCAGGGGACATGGGTTCGTGCCCCGGTCCGGGAAGATCCCACATGCCACGGAGCGGCTGGGCCCGTGAGCCATGGCCACTGAGCCTGCGCGTCTGGAGCCTGTGCTCTACAACGGGAGAGGCCACAACAGTGAGAGGCCCGTGTACCGCAAAAAAAAAAAAAAAAAAAAAAAATTAACTTTATCAGTTAGATAAATTCACTCCTTTCCTCCCTCACTCCTCTGCTGGCCCTTTGATGTGAGTTGGAGGGTGCCTCCACTTTTCCTTCTCCCTCTAAGCCCACTAACTGTGGTTTCAAACCAGGTCCCATCAGGAAGAGGGAGATGAATTAAGTGGGAAGGAATGTTCTTACACAGGTTGATAAATTTCTGAGATGGATTTGTGTTCTCTGAGTCTGATGTATATTTAAAGATGACTTTTTTTCCTCATGGATACTTTAAAAGTTTCTTTAGGGCCCCGCTTGTGATGTCTGACTGCACATAATGGAATGCAGGGCATGCATTTCCTGCATCCTTCTTCATAATTTCACTCCACTCCTTCCTAAGTTGCTCTTCCTTCTCTGGAAACCTTCTTAGAGGGTGGAAATTGGCCTCGGGTTATCTTTCCTTCCTCACTCGCCTCTGATCCATGGAAAACTCTCAGGTATTTTGTCTGGACAATTTCCAGGAGCCACGCAATTCCAGTGCAGCAGTACCTCCCCTCTCCTCCCTCACTCTGTAGTCAACCAAGTCTTCTTACATTCGCAATCAGGCCCTAGATGGAATCAGGCACCAGTACATTTGGCCCCATTAACTTCACCAAACACATATTAAACTCTTAAACAGGATTAATGAAAGTACCATTTATCAGATTCAGGAAACCCAACAAATATCAATCAGGAAAAATAAAAAGAAAGACATAGCTAGATAGCTCATGGCGAAACTGTTGATTGTCTCTTTCTTATGTCTGTACTTTTGTCTCAATATCCTATGTGCTATATAATTTCTTCAGATATAACTTCCAAATAACTAGTTCTCTTTCAATGGTGTTTAATTAAAGTAGTAGCATAAGAGTGAAGGGTACATCTCTGAGGCCAACATGGTTGGATTAAATTCTAAATCTTCTGTTTACCAATTGGGGGCAAACCCTTGACTTTCTTGGTTTTACCTTTTCTTATTGTTTCTGGCCTTAGAAATGTTTTCCTTCATTTTCTTCCAATTCAGCTTTTCATAGATATAGATAGATAGATGACAGAGTTGGAGATTGATATTTAAAATTTAGTAGTGGGAAGACCTAAAGATATATAAGAAAATAAATAATATGATTAGAATCACACAGAAGAAACATTTACCTGTAAGCAGTGTGCTGCCTGCACTGGTGTCTGGACATCTTCTAGATGGTGACTTCAATTAGTATATAGTCTATGCTAAGGAATATTTAAAAATTCAGACAAGAAGTATTAAGAGCTTATTATGTTATTAAGGATAGGACTGGAAATGGGATGAGTCATTTAAAGAACATTTTTGCATAAAAATGTATATAAGGAGGGAGGGGCCAAATATTAAGATTTGGTACAAAAGAACCTAAGAAAGAAAATGTGCTTAGTTTGGGCACATTATGTTTGAAGTCCCAAGATGATAATCAGGATAGTGTGTCCAGTATGGCATTATATGTGTAGATTTTTAGTTCAGAATGAGATAAAAGAAACACAGAAATAATAGCTAACCCTGTGAAGGAGGAGAGTGTCAAGAGGGAAAAGTCACGGACAAAGATGATAGGCATATGCCAAGAAGTTAGTGATGCTTAAGCTTTTGAGCTCATCACTTGCACGGACCCCTTCCAAGGCCATGGACAGGTCCCTAGGAATATCTTCACATGGTCACATTTTTTGGAAAATTTGTAAAACTAAACTTTTTTGTTATTTTCTTAAAAGAGGGCTCCCCTCCCCAATTCTCAATGTGCCATACCTTACAAAACATATATCTGCTTATCTTAGTTTGCTTTCTCTTGAGAGCAGAAGACAAAGACTAATGCAGGTCATTTATTTGGAAGATGAGCCCAGGAAGCAGGAAAGAGGGAACAGGAAAAGTTGGGCAGGGAAGAAGGAAAATCATTATCAAGATCATTGTTGTAAATAATAGGATTCAGTTCCACCAGGACTTGCAAGAAACAAAAATTATCTCCTAGAATTCTCCACCTAAAAGCCAGAGGCTAGAGTATTTAGCTACTAGTTCCTATAACCCTCTAAACCATTGGTAAAGGATAGCTCCCAGAGGGTAACTCTTGCTGAATTTCTGGGCTGCTTCCTGAGTTAACTACCCAATTCTGAGAATGCCTGAGGCAGAATGCTGAAAGTCAGGCACATGAAGGGGACAACAACAGCCAGAATGGGTCTGAAGATGCTCTGAACTGTCTCTGAAAGGTGGGCTGATTGCAGGGAACACATTCATGAGGGAAGTCCACGTCAATCCCCTGGATCAGAGCATAAATGCTAGAATGCCCTTCTGTTGGGTGCGAGACAAGGAGAATAACAAGAAAATGGGAAGAGCTAAATCAAAGCAATGTTAGAGAAGCAAAGCAAAGAAAGAATGTCAGAAGGAAGTCTGATCAAATATGACATTTTTGAGGGTACTCAGGAATTATATGTTTAAAAACTATTGAATGGGGTTAATGAGAAAAGATAATTGACTTTACAGGGAAATTTCATTGAAAAGTGGGACAGAAAGGCACATTAAAAGACATAATTACTTTCTTTTCTAGCGTTTCTAAGAGTTGATCCTTTTCCTGAAAATCCTCCCACTAAAGCACCTCTGTTTCTGTGAGCTTTGAGTGAGTTAATACATGTGTAAAGGGATTACAACTATGTCTAACCCATCGTGGGCAATATGGAACTGTTTTCTGTTATTATTTTTATTATTTAGAAGACTTTAAATACATTGTGAACAATGTAATAAATCAAGTAGAGATCAATTTAAAGATGGTTAAGAAAATAGCAGGTTCTTCTTGAGTCAAAGAAGATTATCTTATGGTGATATTAAGAGTGCTTGGGAGCTTAGGATGACAAACCCCACACACACCCCAACACACACACACACACACACACACACACACACACACACACACACACACGATGATCAGGGAAATACAGGTTCTAGGGACAGAAGCCAAGGTCTGGAAGAGGCTCAGAGGTTACAATAGCAGGGATGGGGAAGGGTAAAGGCTGCCTATAGCTGATCAAAGATCAGGTAGGCAGTTAGTTAAGAAGTGGAGCTATGAATATTGTCTTCAGAGCAGAATTGTAAAGGTAGAATATTAGAAGTAGAACAATTCTAACATCCATAAGCATAGGTGTAGCTGGACCTGATATCCAAGTGGAATGAACATTTCAGAATTAACATAATGATAACATAATATTATACTTTACAGAGATTGTTCAAGATGGTGGAGTAGAAAGACGTGCACTCATTCTCTCTTGCGAGAGCACCAGAATCACAACTAACTGCTGAACAATCAATGACAGGAAGACACTGGAACTCACCAAAAAATATACCCCACATCCAAAGACAAAGGAGAAGCCACAATGAGATGGTAAGAGGGGCACAATCACAATAAAGTCAAATCCCATAAAAGCTAGATGGGTGACTCACAAACTGGAGAACAATTATACCACAGTCCATCCACTGGAGAGAAGGTTCTGAGCCCCACATAAGGTTTCCCAACCTGTGGGTCTGGCAACGGGAGGAGGAATTCTCAGAGAATCAGACTTCGAAGGCAGCAGGATTTGATTGCAGGACTTCAACAGAACTGGGGGAAAACAGAGACTCCACTCTTGGAGGGCACATACAAGTAGTGTGTACACCAGGACCCAGGGGGAAGGAGAAATGACCCCATAAGAGATGGAACCAGACGTACCTGCTAGTGTTGGAGGGTATCCTGCAGAGGTGGGGGTGGCTGTAACTCACCATGGGGACAAGGACACAGGCTGCAGAAGTTATGCAAAGTACTCCTTGGAGTGAGCCCTCTCGGAGTCCACCATTAGCCTCACTAAAGAGCCTGTGGGCTCCAGTGCTGGATCTCCTCAGGCCAAAAACCAACACGGAGGGAACCTAGCACCACCCATCAGCAGACGAGCAGATTAAAGTTTTACTGAACTCTGCCTGCCAGAGCAACACCCAGCTCTACACACCACCAGTCCCTCCCATCAGGAAGCTTGCACAAACCTCTTAGATAGCCTCATCCACCAGAGGGCAGATGGCAGAAGTAAGAAGAACTACAATCCTGCAGCCTGTGGAACAAAAACCACATTCACAGAAATACAGACAAAATGAAAAGGCACAGGACTATGCCCCAGATGAAGGAAAAAGATAAAACCCCAGAAGAACAAATAAATGAAGTGGAGGTAGGCAACCTTCAAGAAAAAAAATTCAGAATAATGATAGTGAAGATGATCCAGGACCTCAGAAAAAGAATGGAGGCAAAGATGAAAAAGATGCAAGAAATGTTTAACAAAGATCTAGAAGAATTAAAGGATAAACACCTAGAAGAATTAAAGAACAAACAAACAGAGATGAACAATACAATAATTGAAATAAAAACTACACTACAAGGAATCAATAGCGGCATAATGAGGCAGAAGAACAGATAAGTGACCTGAAAGACAGAATGACGGAATTTACTGCCATAGAACAGAATAAAGAAAAAAGAATGAAAAGAAGAGGAGACAGCCTAAGAGACTTCTGGGACAACATTAAATGCAACAACATTCAGATTATAGGGGTACCAGAAGGAGAAGAGAGAGGGAAAGGACCCGAGAAAATAATTGAAGAGATTATAGAAAAAAATTTCCCTAACATGGGAAAGGAAATAGCCACGCAGGTCCAGAAAGTGCAGTGAGTCCCATACGGGATAAACCCAAGGAGAAACGTGCTGAGACACATAGTAATCAAATTGGCAAAAATTAAAGACAAAGAAAAATTACTGAAAGCAGCAAGGGAAAAATGACAAATAACATACAAGGGAACTCCCATAAGGTTAACAGCTGATTTCTCAGCAGAAACTCTACAACCCAGAAGGGAGTGGCATGATATACTTAAAGGGATGAAAGGGAAGAAACTACAACCAAGATTACTCTACCCAGCAAGGATCTAATTCAGATTCGATAGAGAAATCAAAAGCTTTAAGGACAAGCAAAAGCTAAGAGAATTCAGCATCACCAAACCAGCTCTACAACAAAGGCTAAAGGAACTTCTTTAAGTTGGAAACACAAGAGAAGAAAACGACCTACAAAAACAAACCCAAAACAATTAAGAAATGGTAATAGGAACATACATATTGATAATTACCTTAAACAGGAATGGATTAAATGCTCCAACCAAAAGACACAGGCTTGCTGAATAGATACAAAAGCAAGACCCATGTATATGCTGTCTACAAGAGACCCACTTCAGACCTAGGGACACATACAGACTGAAAGTGAAGGGATGGAAAAAGATATTCCATGCAAATGGAAATCAAAAGAAAGCTGGAGTAGCAATACTCATTATCAGATAAAATAGACTTTAAATAATGTTACAAGAGACAAGGAATGATCAAGGGGATCATTCCAAGAAGTTATAACAATTGTAAATATATATGCACCCAACATAGGAGCACCTCAATACACAAGGCAAATGCTAACAGCTATAAAAGAGGAAACAACAGTAACACATTAATAGTGGGGGACTTTAACACCTGACTTAAACCAATGGACAGATCATTCAGACAGAAAATTAATAAGGAAACAAAAGCTTTAAATGACACAATAGACAAGATAGATTTCATTGCTATTCATAGGACATTCCATCCAAAAACAGCGGATTGCACTTTCCTCTCAAGTACACACGGAACATTCTCCAGCATAGATCACATCTTGCATCACAAATCAAGCCTTGGTAAATTTAAGAAAATTGAAATCATATCAGGCATCTATTTTGACCAAAACGGTATTAGATTAGAAATAAATTACAGGGAATAAAATGTAAAAAACACAAACACATGTAGGCTAAACAATATAGTACTAAATAAGCAAGAGATTGTGGAAGAAATCAAAGAGGAAATCATAAAATACCTAGAGACAAATAACAATGAAAACACGACAATCCAAAACCTATGGGATGCATCAAAATCAGTTCTAAGAGGGAAGTTTTAGCAACGCAATCTTACCTTAAGAAACAAGAAAAATCTCAATTGAACAATCTAAACTTATACCTAAAGGAACTAGAGAAAGAAGAACAAACAAAACCCAAAGGTAGTAGAAGGAAAGAAATCATAAAGATCAGAGCAAAAATACATGAAACAGAAACAAAGAAAACAAGAGCAAAGATCAATAAGACTAAAAGCTGATTCTTTGAGAAGATAAACAAAATTGATAAACTTTTAGGCAGACTCATCAAGAAAAAGAGGGAGAGGAGTCAAATCAATAAAATTAGAAATGAAAATGGAGAAGTTACAGCAGACACTGCTCAAATACAAAGCATCCTAAGAGACTACTACAAGCAATTCTATGTCAATAAAATGGACAACTGGGAACAAATGGACAAATTCTTAGAAAGGTATAACTTTCCAAGACTGAACCAGGAAGAAATAGAAATTATGAACAGAGGAATCACAAGTAATGAAATTGAAATTGTGATTAAAAATCTTCCAATATAAAAAAGTCCAGGAACAGATGTCTTCACAGGTGAATTCCAGCAAACATTTAGAGAAGAGCTAACACCCATCCTTCTCAAACTCTTCCAAAACATGCAGAGGAAGGAACATTCCCAAACTTCTTCTACAAGACCACCATCACCCTGATAACAAACCCAGACAAAGATGCTACCAAAAAAATTACAGAGCAATATCACTGATGAATATAGATGCAAAAATCCTCAACAAAATACTAGCAAACAGAATCCAACCACACATTAAAAGGATCATCCATCATGATCAAGGTGGATTTATCCCAGGGATGCAAGGATTCTTCAATATATGCAAATCAATTAATGTGATACAGCATATTAACAAATTGAAGGATAAAATCTATATGATCATCTCAATAGGTGCAGAAAAAGCTTTTGACAAAATTCAACCCCAATTTATGATAAAAACTCTCCATAAAGTGGGCAAAGAGGGAACATACCTCAACATAATAAAGACCGTATATGACAGACCCACAGCAAACCTCATTCTCAATGGTGAAAAACTGAAAACATTTCCTCTAAGATCAGGAACAAAACAAGGATGTCCAGTCTCACCAATATCATTCAACATAATTTTGTAAGTCCTAGCCACGGGAATCAGAGAAGAAAAAAAAACAAAAGTAATACGAATTGGAAAAGAAGAAATAAAAGTGTCACTGTTTGCAGATGAAATGATACTATACATAGATAATTCTAACGTTGCCACCAGAAAACTGCTAGAGCTCATCAATGAATTTGCTAAAATTGCAGGATACAGAATTAATGCACAGATCTCTGGCATTTCTTTACACTAAAAATGAAAATCAGAAAGAGAAATTAAGGAAACACTCTCATTTACCATTGAAACAAAAAGGATAAAATACCTAGGAATAAATCTACCTAAGGAGGTAAAATACCTGTACTCAGAAAACATCATCTTTCTTTGATGAAATAAATCAAAGATGATACAAACAGTTGGAGAGATATACCATGTTCTTGAATTGGAAGAATCAATATTGTGAAAATGACTGTACTACCCAAAGCAATCTACAGATTCAGTGCAATCCCCATCAAATTACCAATGGCATTTTTTATAGAACTAGAAGAAAAAATCTTAAAATTTGTATGGAGACACAAAAGACCCTGAATGTCCAAACCAATCTTGAGGGAAAAAACGGAGCTGGAAGAATCAGACTCCCTGACTTCAGACTATACTACAAAGCTACAATAATCATGACAATATGGTACTGGCACAAAAACAGAAATATAGATCTGTGGAAGAGTATAGAAAGCTCAGAGATAAACCCACACACCTATGGTCAACTAATCTATGACAAAGGTGGCAAGCGTATAAAATGGAGGAAAGAGAATCTCTTCAATAAGTGGTGCTGGGAAAACTGGACAGCTACATATAAAAGAATGAAATTAGAACACTCCCTAACACCATACACAAAAATAAACTCAAAATGGATTAAATATCTAAATATAATACTGGACACTATAAAACTCTTAGAGGTAAACATAGGAAGAACACTCTTTGACAAAAACCACAGCAAGATACTTTTTGACTCGCCTTTTAGAGTAATGGAAATAAAAACAAAAATGAAAAAATGGGATCTAATGAAACTTAAAAGCTTTTGCCCAGCAAAGGAAACCATAAACAAGATGAAAAGACAACCCTCAGAATGGGAGAAAATATTTGCAAATGAATCAATAAACAAAGGATTACTCTCCTAGATATATAAACAGCTGCGTGCAGTTCAATATCAAAAAAACAAACAAGCCAATCAAAAAATGGGCAGGAGACCTAAATAGACATTTCTCCAAAGAAGACATACAGATGGCCAAGAGACACATGAAAAGCTGCTCAACATCACTAATTATTAGAGAAACGCAAATCAAAACTACAATGAGGTATCACCTCACACTGATTAGAATGGGCATCATCAGAAAATCTACAAACAACAAATGCTGGAGAGGGTGTGGAGAAAAGAGAACCCTCTTGCACTATTGGTGGGAATGTAAATTGATACAGCCACTATGGAGAACTGTATGGAGTTTCCTTAAAAGACTAAAAATAGAATTATCATATGACTGAAAAATCCCAGTACTGGGCACATACTGAGGGAAATCCATAATTCAAAAAGACACATGCACGCCAATATTTTTTGCAGCACTATTTACAATAGCCAAGTCATGGAAGCAACCTAGATGCCCATTGACAGATGAATGGATAAAGAAGATGTGATACATATATACAAAGAATATTACTCAGCCATAAAAAAGAACAAAATAGGGTCATTTGTAGAGACGTGGATGGACCTAAAGAGTGTCATACAGAGTGAAATATGTCAGAAAGAGAAAAACAAATATCGTATATTAAGGTATATATGTGGAATCTAGAAAAATGGTACAGATGAACCAGTTTGTCAGGCAGAAATAGAGACACAGATGTAGAAAACAAACATGTGGACACCAACAGGGGAAAGCTGGGAGGGGGGGATGAATTTCGCGATTGGGATTCACATATATGCACTAATATGTATAAAATAGATAACTAATAAGAACCTGCTGTACAAAAAATAAAATAAAATTCAAAAAAAATAGATAACTAATAACCTACTGTATAGCAAAAACAAAATATACTGTACAGCTTACAGACCTCACACTTCTCATAGTAATGCATACATACACAGACACATTCATACGTATGTATATGTGCATTATATACATGTATATATATATGCAAAATGCACTATATACATGAGGATATTTCTTATCATAAATTAGTGGGAAGTTAAATTTTTGGAAAGATAATTAATAAGGTAGATGGTTTAACTTATTATTCTACTAGCAATTTCATTAATGATTTTTCCTTCAATACTTTATTCTAATTATTAGAAAACAGCAGTGATTTACAGATATAATTTCCTTATTAAAAACATTTTACTTGGGCTTCCCTGGTGGCGCAGTGTTTGAGAGTCTGCCTGCCGATGCAGGGGGCACGGGTTCGTGCCCCGGTCCGGGAAGATCCCACATGTCGCGGAGCGGCTGGGCCCGTGAACAATGGCTGCTGAGCCTGCGCGTCCGGAGCCTGTGCTCCGCAACAGGAGAGGCCACAACAGTGAGAGGCTTGCATACCGAAAAAAAAAAATTACTGAAATATTTTTCATATCCTCTTATAATATAAAAAAATACAAAGTATCACAATGTCCATGACTGAGAGACTCTAACTGACACTTACTGACTGATAGGCTCTAACCGACACTTACTTTTAAATTAGCTTGTTAATTTTTGGCTCATTGTGTTCCTATGCATTGTTGATGTCGTTTTTATAATTTTAAATGTTCAATGAGACCTCTCTTAGGTTTCTCTTTCATCTGCTTTATATTTCAAATAATGAATTCTCATCTGTCACAACCGAGCCCATTTTGGTCTTTACAGCAGTTATCTCCATACACTCTCAGTGTCTGTGTAAGAAATATACGCTACCTTTTTTCCCCATCAGTTAGCAAATATCAGAATATTGAAGATGTCTCTCATTTTACTACACAGAATTTCACTAGCACAGAACATTATACTCAAAGATACATTCACTTCAATGCCTTCCAGTTTTCTCAAAAGATTCTTTCAAAGTGTAATTGTTTTATACGAAAGAGTGAACACTCATATGTTACCATGGTATTGACTGTTGCAAATCAATATGTACATACTCTTATGTATATACTCTTACTGTGCAATCAGGAGTGGCACATTGTGCTCCCAAGTGGGCAGCGAGTGCAGAACAAATCTTCACCGCAGAAGACTAACTTTATATGAAATAGTATATGAATCAGTTACTATCTTCTACTAATGCAGAGTATTTTATGGAACTATCTCTTCCAGTATCTTTGAGCATAAATCATCAAAATGAAGAGCAGAAAGACATCTATTTTATTTTACTAGAAAAAGAAGAAAATGCAACTTTATTATCCTTTGGAGAAATTTTTAACAAAATGTTTTAAAGCCCTTTTTGGAAATTTATTGAATTTACTCTATTCACCTCAACAAATTAGTAGCAAAATAAGGAACTGCTCTGATAAGAAAATACCTTTCAACTTAGAGATCAATGAGATGATCACTGTTTTATGATCCTAAGAAGGAAATTCAATGTTCGCTCTTTAATAGGACTGTAATTTGAATTCAGTGAAGTTATTATTTGTAAATGTCCTCATCTAATTAAACACAAAAAAATATATCTTAATTCATGTCCCCAACAGAAGTAATCCCTTTGTATCACAGTTAAGTTCAATGTTTCCAAAAGATTTAAATAACTGAGAAATGTGCTTAATTAAAAATAGCTGGTTATTCCAATTAACTTTCTTTTAAACATGAATGATGCTTTATTTCCAATGTTCTGTGCTATAAATAGTGACAATTACTTCATTTATTTGTTAGTCAACCAATAAGTACTGAATAACCACTACCTACATGCATAGAACTGTTCAACTTTGGCAGTTAAAAACTTTCCAGTTATCAAGGAACATAAAATCTAATAGGAAATAAAAAGTATATACATAAATAACTAAAATAAAATATAGTAATTTTTAAATTGATAATTATATTCCAAAATGAAAAATAGTATCTTAATTTTATGTTTCTCTTCATCATCATCATCACTATAATACATTTTATTAGACCTTTAGTTTTTGAAAATTTAGTTGACGTATTCTTGACAGTATCATACTCTCAGTGACGATGATGGTGGTGGTGATAATGATGATGACATTAGCTAACAGTTATTTGACATTATTGCCAGTCACTGCTCTAAGTAGCTAATATGTATTAACTAGGTAAAGCCTCACAACATCTCTATGAGTTAAGCGCGATGATATTCACCATCTATAGAGAGGAAACCTGAAAGTCACAGAGGTTAAATCATCTGTGGGCAGCTGGGAAGCAAAATTAAGCTATATGATTCTAGAGATCAGATTGTCAACCATCACACAATATTTTCTCTTAAATCATAGAACAAATAGTTATATAGTTATAACTGTATAAAAATATATATTCTATAGTAGGAGTTGACAAACTTTTCCTGTAAAGAGCAAGATATTTTAAGTTTTCTGGATCACATAATCTCTGTTGCACATACTAAACTCTACTGTCGTAATGCAAAGTAGACATCAACACTATGTAAATGAATGGGTGTGGCTGTGATCCAATAAAACTTTAGTTACAAAAACAGGGAATAGGTTGGATTTTGTCCATGAGCAGTAGTTTACTCACAAAACATCAAGTGACAAAATATTAGATATGGCAGAGTTTTGATTAATTAAATATTTTTATTTATTTTGATTCAATTGCTATTGAAATGTTTTCCTAAATGTAGATGATTAAGAAGACTTTTAAAATAGTGATAAATTAATTGAGCTAGACATCCCAAAATAAAAAATGTTATTCTCTCACATCTTCAATCAGTTCCTTGCAATCACTCTTAGTAACCTCTAAATACTTGATGAACTGCTTGTACTCCATCTGCTGTGTGACCCTAGAGAAATTAATGTTTAGAGAATTTAGGAATTTTTCCAATATTTAAATTGGAGTTAAAAATAAAATTGTCATACTTAAGCTCATATTTCCATGAAACCCAGATTTTTAGAACCTCCTTTATCAGATCAAAATTGTCCCTTAAATTGTATTCTTCCAAAATTGGCATTCTTTTCTTAAAACCAATTTTATGAAGCATAATTTAAATACAATGAAATGCATTATATGAGGTATACATTTTGATGAGTTTTGACAAGTTATATACCAATATAAATAGCATGGCAGTCAAGATATAGAACATTTCCATCACCATATATAGTTTTTTCATGCCATTTTCTAAACGATCACCACCTACCACCAGGCAACTATTAATATGCTTTCTTTCACTATAGATCAGACATTTTCTTTCCTACAGTTTCATGTATATGTTTACACACAGTATGAAATCTTATGTGTCTTGCTTCTGTTTTTCTGCAAAATAATTTAGAATTTCATTAAGGCTGTTGCATATAACAATATTCATTCTTTTGGTTTTGAGAGATATCCCATTGGGCTAATATACCAGAAAATTTTTAGTCATTTATTTCTTGGTGAACTCTTGGGTTGTTTCCAGTTTGAGACTTTTATATATAAAACTGCTATGAATATTCATATACAAATCATTGTGTGAACATATGTTTTCATTTTCCTAAAGTAAAACTCGGGATTATATGGAATGTCTGATTTTGACTTTATGTAAGAAATGTCCAAATGTTTTTAAGTGTCCAAATATAGACCATCAGCTATATTTGAGTTTTTCAAATATTCTACCTCCTCACCAACACTTGATATTTTAATTAGTGTGTAGTGGTATCTCAGGTGCTTTCAATTAATTTCCATTACCCTAATGGCTAATGAATCTTAACGACTTTTCATGTACCTGTTTGCCATTCACACATTTGAATGTCTTCTCAAACTTTTTGTCTATTTTTTTTTTTTTTTAACATCTTTATTGGGGTATAATTGCTTTACAATGGTGTGTTAGTTTCTGCTTTATAACAAAGTGAATCAGTCATACATAAACATATGTTCCCATATGTCTTCCCTGTTGCGTCTCCCTCCCTCCCACCCTCCCCATCCCACCCCTCCAGGCTGTCACAAAGCACCGAGCCAATATCCCTGTGCCATGCGGCTACTTCCCACTAGCTATCTACCTTACTGCGTTTGTTAGTGTGTATATGCCCATGACTCTCTCTCGCCCTGTCACAGCTCACCCTTCCCCCTCTCCATAACCTCAAGTCCGTTCTCTAAGAGGTCTGCGTCTTTATTCCTGCTTTACCCCTAGGTTCTTCATGACATTTTTTTCTTAAATTCCATATATATGTGTTAGCATACAGTATTTGTCTTTTTCTTTCTGACTTACTTCACTCTGTATGACAGACTCTAGGTCTATCCACCTCATTACAAATAGCTCAATTTCGTTTCTTTTTATGGCTGAGTAATATTCCATTGTATATATGTGCCACATCTTCTTTATCCATTCATCCGATGACAGGCACTTAGGTTGTTTCCATCTCCGGGCTATTGTAAATAGAGCTGCAATGAACATTTTGGTACATGATGCTTTTTGAATTTTGGTTTTCTCAGGGTATATGCCCAGTAGTGGGATTGCTGGGTCATATGGTAGTTCTATTTGTAGTTTTTTAAGGAACCTTCATACTGTTCTCCATAGTGGTTGAACCAATTCACATTCCCACCAGCAGTGCAAGACTGTTCCCTTTTCTCCACACCCTCTCCAGCATTTATTGTTTCTAGATTTTTTGATGATGGCCATTCTGACTGGTGTGAGATGATATCTCATTGTAGTTTTGATTTGCATTTCTCTAATGATTAATGATGTTGAGCATTCTTTCATGTGTTTGTTGGCAGTCTGTATATCTTCTTCAGAGAAATGTCTATTTAGGTCTTCTGCCCATTTTTGGATTGGGTTGTTTGTTTTCTTGTTATTGAGCTGCATGAGCTGCTTGTAAATTTTGGAGATTAATCCTTTGTCGGTTGCTTCATTTGCAAATATTTTCTCCCATTCTGAGGGTTGTCTTTTGGTCTTGTTTATGGTTTCCTTTGCTGTGCAAAAGCTTTGAAGTTTCATTAGGTCCCATTTGTTTATTTTTGTTTTTATTTCCATTACTCTAGGAGGTGGGTCAGAAAGGATCTTGCTGTGATTTATGTCATAGAGTGTTCTGCCTATGTTTTCCTCTAAGAGTTTGATAGTTTCTGGCCTTACATTTAGGTCTTTAATCCATTTTGAGCTTATTTTTGTGTATGGTGTTAGGGAGTGATCTAATCTCATACTTTTACATGTACCTGTCCAGTTTTCCCAGCACCACTTATTGAAGAGGCTATCCTTTCTCCATTGTACATTACTGCCACCTTTATCAAAGATAAGGTGTCCATATGTGCATGGGTTTATCTCTGGGCTTTCTGTCCTGTTCCATTGATCTATCTTTCTGTTTTTGTGCCAGTACCATACCGTCTTGATGACTGTAGCTTTGTAGTATAGTCTGAAGTCAGGGAGCCTGATTCCTCCAGTTCCTTCTTTCGTTCTCAAGATTGCTTTGGCTATTCGGGGTCTTTTGTGTTTCCATACAAATTGTGAAATTTTTTGTTCTAGTTCTGTGAAAAATGTCAGTGGTAGTTTAATAGGGATTGCATTGAATCTATAGATTGCTTTGGGTAGTAGAGTCATTTTCACAATGTTGATTCTTCCAATCCAAGAACATGGTATATCTCTCCATCTATTTATATCATCTTTAATTTCTTTCATCAGTGTCTTATAATTTTCTGCATACAGGTCTTTTGTCTCCTTAGGTAGGTTTATTCCTAGATATTTTATTCTTTTTGTTGCAATGGTAAATGGGAGTGTTTTCTTGATTTCACTTTCAGATTTTTCATCATTAGTATATAGGAATGCCAGAGATTTCTGTGCATTAATTTTGTATCCTGCCACTTTACCAAATTCATTGATTAGCTCTAGTAGTTTTCTGGTAGCATCTTTAAGATTCTCTATGTATAGGATCATGTCATCTGCGAACAGTGACAGCTTTACTTCTTCTTTTCCAATTTGGATTCCTTTTATTTCCTTTTCTTCTCTGATTGCTGTGGCTAAAACTTCCAAAACTATGTTCAATAATAGTGGTGAGAGTGGGCAACCTTGTCTTGTTCCTGATCTTAGTGGAAATGCTTTCAGTTTTTCACCATTGAGGATGATGTTTGCTGTGGGCTTGTCATATATGACCTTTATTATGTTGAGGAAAGTTCCCTCTATGCCTACTTTCTGCAGGGTTTTTATCATAAATGAGTGTTGAATTTTGTCAAAAGCTTTCTCTGCATCTATTGAGATGATCATATGGTTTTTCTCCTTCAATTTGTTAATATGGTTTATCACATTGATAGATTTGCGTATATTGAAGAATCCTTGCATTCCTGGAATAAACCCCACTTGATCATGGTGTATGATCCTTTTAATGTGCTGTTGGATTCTGTTTGCTAGTATTTTGTTGAGGATTTTTGCATCTATGTTCATCAGTGATATTGGCCTGTAGTTTTCTTTCTTTGTGACATCCTTGTCTGGTTTTGGTATCACGGTGATGGTGGCCTCGTAGAAGGAGTTAGGGAGTGGTCCTCCCTCTGCTATATTTTGGAAGAGTTTGAGAAGGATAGGTGTTAGCTCTTCTCTAAATGTTTGATAGAATTCGTCTGTGAAGCCATCTGGTCCTGGGCTTTTCTTTGTTGGAAGATTTTTAATCACAGTTTCAATTTCAGGGCTTGTGATTGGTCTGTTCATATTTTCTATTTCTTCCTGATTCAGTCTTGGCAGGTTGTGCATTTCTAAGAATTTGTCCATTTCTTCCAGATTGTCCATTTTATTGGCATAGAGTTGCTTGTAGTAATCTCTCATGATCTCTTTTATCTCTGCAGTGTCAGTTGTTACCTCTCCTTTTTCATTTCTAATTCTATTGATTTGAGTCTTCTCCCTTTTTTTCTTGATGAGTCTGGCTAGTGGTTTATCTATTTTGTTTATCTTCTCAAAGAACCAGCTTTTAGTTTTATTGATCTTTGCTATTGTTTCCTTCATTTCTTTTTCATTTATTTCTGATCTGATTTTTATGATTTCTTTCCTTCTGCTAGCTTTGGGGTTTTTTTGTTCTTCTTTCTCTAATTGCTTGAGGTGCAAGGTTAGGTTTTTTATTCGAGATGTTTCCTGTTTCTTAAGGTGGGCTTGTATTGCTATAAACTTCCCCCTTAGAACTGCTTTTGCTGCATCCCACAGGTTTTGGGTCGTTGTGTCTCCATTGTCATTTGTTTCTAGGTATTTTTTGATTTCCTCTTTGATTTCTTCAGTGATCTCTTCATTATTAAGTAGTGTATTGTTTAGCCTCCATGTGTTTGTATTTTTTACAGATCTTTTCCTGTAATTGATATCTAGTCTCATGGCATTGTGGTCAGAAAAGATACTTGATACAATTTCAATTTTCTTAAATTTACCAAGGCTTGATTTGTGACCTAAGATATGATCTATCCTGGAGAATGTTCCATGAGCACTTGAGAAAAATGTGTATTCTGTTGTTTTTGGATGGAGTGTCCTATAAATATCAATTAAGTCCATCTTGTTTAATGTATCATTTAAAGCTTGTGTTTCCTTATTTATTTTCATTTTGGATGATCTGTCCATGGGTGAAAGTGGGGGTGTTTAAGTCCCCTACTATGAATGTGTTACTGTCGATTTCCCCTTTTATGTCTGTTAATATTTGCCTTATGTATTGAGGTGCTCCTATGTTGGGTGCATAAATATTTACAATTGTTATATCTTCTTCTTGGATCGATCCCTTGATCATTACATAGTGTCCTTCTTTGTCTCTTCTAATAGTCCTTATTTTAAAGTCTATTTTGTCTGATATGAGAATTGCTACTCCAGCTTTCTTTTGGTTTCCATTTGCATGGAATATCTTTTTCCATCCCCTTACTTTCAATCTGTATGTGTCTCTAGGTCTGAAATGGGTCTCTTGTAGACAGCATATATAAGGTTCTTGTTTTTGTATCCATTCAGCTAATCTGTGTCTTTTGGTGGGAGCATTTAGTCCATTTACATTTAAGGTAATTATCGATATGTATGTTCCTATTCCCATTTTCTAAATTGTTTTGGGTTCGTTATTATAGGTCTTTTCCTTCTCTTGTGTTTCTTGCCTAGAGAAGATCCTTTAGCATTTGTTGTAAAGCTGGTTTGGTGGTGCTGAACTCTCTCAGCTTTTGCTTGTCTGTAAAGGTTTTAATTTCTCCATCAAATCTGAATGAGTTCCTTGCTGGGTAGAGTAGTCTTGGTTGCAGGTTTTTCTCCTTCATCACTTTCAGTATGTCCTGCCACTCCCTTCTGGCTTGTAGGGTTTCTGCTGAGAGATCAGCTGTTAACCTTATGGGGATTCCCTTATGTGTTATTTGTTGTTTTTCCCTTGCTGCTTTTAATATGCTTTCTTTGTATTTAATTTTTGACAGTTTGATTAATATGTGTCTTGGCGTATTTCTCCTTGTATTTATCTTGTATGGGACTCTCTGTGCTTCCTGGACTTGATTAACTATTTCCTTTCCCATATTAGGGAAGTTTTCAACTATAATCCCTTCAAATATTTTCTCAGTCCCTTTCTTTTTCTCTTTTTCTTCTGGAACCCCTATAATTCGAATGTTGGTGCGTTTAATGTTGTCCCAGAGGTCTCTGAGACTGTCCTCAGTTCTTTTCATTCTTTTTTCTTTATTCTGCTCTGCAGTAGTTATTTCCACTATTTTATCTTCCAGGTCACTTATCCGTTCTTCTGCCTCAGTTATTCTGCTATTGATCCCATCTAGAGTACTTTTAATTTCATTTATTGTGTTGTTCATCATTGCTTGTTTCATCTTTAGTTCTTCTAGGTCCTTGTTAACTGATTCTTGCATTTTGTCCAATCTATTGTCCATTCTATCTCCAAGATTTCGGGTCAACCTTACTATCATTATTCTGAATTCTCTTTCAGGTAGACTGCCTATTTCCTCTTCATTTGTTAGGTCTGGTGCATTTTTATCTTTCTCCTTTATCTGCTGTGTGTTTTTCTGTCTTCTCATTTTGCTTATCTTACTGTGTTTGGGGTCTCCTTTTTGCAGGCTGCAGGTTTGTAGTTCCTCCTGTTTTTGATGTCTGTCTCCAGTGGCTAAGGTTGGTTCAGTGGGTTGTGTAGGCTTCCTGGTGGAGGGGGCTAGTGCCTGTGTTGTGGTGGATGAGGCTGGATCTTGTCTCTCTAGTGGGCAGGTTCACGTCTGGTGGTGTGTTTTGGGGTGTCTGTGGCCTTATTATGATTTTAGGCAGCCTCTCTGCTAATGGGTGGGGTTGTGTTCCTGTTTTGCTAGTTGTTTGGCATAGGTTTTCCAGCACTGTGGCTTGCTGGTCGTTGAGTGAAGCTGGGTGCTGGTGTTAAGATGGAGGTCTCTGGGAGATTTTCACCGTTTGATATTATGTGGAGCTGGGAGGTCTCTTGTTGACCAGTGTCCTGAAGTTGGCTCTCCTACCTCAGAGGCAGAGCCCTGCCTCCTGGCTGGAGCACCAAAAGCTTTTCATCCACAGGCTCAGGATAAAAGGGAGAAAAAGTAGAGGGAATTAGTAGAAGTATGAGGAAAGAAAGAAGGAAAGGAGGGTAGGAAGGAAGGAAGAAAGAAAGAAAGAAGCAAAGAAGGAAAGAAGGCAAGAAGGAAAGAAAGGAGGGAGGGAGGGAGGGAGGAAGGAAGGAAGGAGGGAAAGAAGGAAAAAAGACAGAAAGAAAGAAGATACAGTAAAAATAAAATAAAGTATAATAAAGTTATTGAATTAAAAACTTCTTATTTAGAGAAAAAAAAAAAAAAGGGATGGAAAGAACCTTAGGACAAATGTTGGAAGCAAAGCTATACAGACAAAATCTTACACAGAAGCATACACATACACCCTCACTAAAAGAGGTAAAGGGGGAAAAATCCTAAATCTTGCTGTCAGAGACCACCTCCTCAATTTGGGATGATTCGTTGTCTAAAGGAGGGAAGGAAGGAAGGAAAGAAGGAAAGAAAGAAAGAAAGGAAGGAAGGAAGAAAGAAAGAAAGAAAGTAAAGTATAATAAAGTTATCAAAATTAATTATTAAGAAAAAAATTTAAAAAAAAAACCATGGACGGATAGAACCCTAGGACAAATGGTGGAAGCAAGACTATACAGACAAGATCTCACACAGAAGCATACACATACACATTCACAAAAAGAGGAAAGGGGAAAAAATCAGATCTTGCTCCTAAAGTCCACTTCCTTAATTTGGGATGATTGGTTGTCTATTCAGGTATTCCACAGATGCAGGGTACATCAAGTTGATTGTGGAGCTTTAATCCGCTGCTTCTGAGGCTGCTGGGAGAGATTTCCCTTTCTCTTCTTTGTTCTCACAGCTCCCAGGGCTAAGCTTTGGATTTGGCCCTGCCACTGCGTGTAGCTCGCTGGAGGGCGTCTGTTTTTTGCTCAGACAGGATGGGGTTAAAAGAGCCGCTGATTGGGGGCTCTGGCGCACTCAGGCCGGTGGGGACGGAGGGGCACAGAGTGCGGGGCGGGCCTGCGGTGGCAAAGGCCGGCGTGACTTTGCACCAGCCTGAGGCGCGCTGTGCGCTCTCCCGGGGAAGTTGTCCCTGGATCCCGGAACCCGGCAGTGGCGGGCTGCACAGGCTCCGCGGAAGAGGGGTGTGGAGAGTGACCTGTGCTCGCACACAGGCCCCTCGGTGGCGGCAGCAGCAGCCTTAACGTCTCCCGCCCGCCTCTGGGGTCCGCGCTTTTAGCCGCGGCTTGCGCCCGTCTCTGGATTCCGCGCTTTCAGCCGCGGCTCGCGCCCGTCTCTGGGGTCCGCGCTTTCAGCCGCGGCTCGCGCCCGTCTCTGGAGTTCCTTTAAGCAGCGTTCTTAAACCCCTCTCCTCACGCCCCAGGAAACAAAGAGGGAAGGAAAAGTCTCCTGCCTCTTCTGCAGGTGCAGGCTTTTCCCCGGACTCCCTCCAGGCTAGCTGTGGTGCACTAACCCCTTCAGGCTATGTTCAAGCCGCCAACCCCAGTCCTCTCCCTGCGCTCCGGCCTCAGCTCGCAGCCCCGCCCGCCCCGGCGAGTGAGCAGACAAGCCTCTCGGGCTGGTGAGTGCCGGTCGGCACCGATCCTCTGTGCGGGAATCTCCCCGCTTTGCCCTCCGCACCCGTTGCTGTGCACTCCTCCGCAGCTTCGAAGCTCCCCCCTCCGCCTCCCGCAGTCTCCACCCGTGAAGGGGCTTCCTAGAGTGTGGAAACTTTTCCTCCTTCACAGCTCCCTCCCACTGGTGCAGGTGCCGTCCCTATTCTTTTGTCTCTGTTTTTTCTTTTGCCCTACCCAGGTACGTGGGGAGTTTCTTGCCTTTTGGGAGGTCTGAGGTCTTCTGCCAGCCTTCAGTAGGTGTTCTGTAGGAGTTGTTCCACGTGTAGATGTATTTCTGGTGTATCTGTGGGGAGGAAGGTGATCTCCGCGTCTTACTCTTCCGCCATCTTCCGCCTTCTCCCTGTCTATTTTATTAACAAGGGTTTTACTTTAATCTTATTGAGTTGTAAGAGGTTTTTATATATTCTGGATGTTCATTTATGCAGATTCAAGTTTCTGTTTCATATATTTCTTCTGCTTGCAGAACTTTGAACATTTCTTGCAATGTAGGTATACTGGTAATGAATTCTCTCAGCTGTTAATTTTTTAAAAACTCTTTTACTTCTCCTTTAATTTGAAAAGAGATTGTCCCTGGATTACAATTCTATATTGAAGATTGTTTTTCTGTATTGAAAATTGTTTCTTTTTTGTTCTTTAAAAGATGCCAATCAATTTTCTTCCTGCTTGTATATTTTCTGAAACAATGTTTGCTATATATTTAATCTTTTTGTTTCTCTGTATATAATGTGTTCTTTTTCTCTGGATACTTTCAAGATTTCATCTTTACCTTTAGTTTTCTGTTCTTTGAATATGAGTGTGCGTGTACTCATCCTGTTTGGAATTCTCTGAGGTTAGAGCTCTAGCTAGTGTCCTCCATTATTATTGTATCATTCTTGGTCACTATTACTTCAACTACTCTCCATTATCACTTCAAATTTTTTTCTCTACTCTTTCTCTTTTCCTTCTGAGATCCTAATTATACATATGTTAGACCATTTCATATTGTCCTACAGCTTTTTTATACTCTGTTCCCTCTCAATCCCCTCCTCACCCCCGCCTGTCTCTCTTACCTCTCTTTGTGTTTCAGTTTGAGCAATTCCTGTTGACCTTCCTGCAAGTGCACTGTTTCTATCCAATCCAAGTCTGTGTCCCATATACTGATGAGTTAGTTGAGGCCATTATTCATCTCTGTTACCATATTTTTTCCTAACATTTCAAATGGACTCTTTCTTGTAGTTTCCATCTTTCTCCTGACATTACACATCTTCTATTGCACATTCTATATCTTTTCTACCAGAGACTTTAACACAATAATTATGTTTATTTAACATTTTTTGTCGAAGCTTCCAACATCTGGGTGACCTCTCAATCTGTTTTTCTTTCCAGTGGGTTGTTTATCTTTCCATTTTGTGTATCATGTTTTGTTGTTGTTGTTGAATTTTAGTCATTGGGTATGTGATAATAGTGATAGAAATAAGTTATTTTCTAATCTGGAAACAGCCATACCTCTTTCTAACTGTGAGGGTAGAATCAATCTAGTCATATGTTGAGGTGGTTTGGGGTTTTGTTGTTGCTATAGTTACTCTTAGTGTACTTCCAGCTTCAAATTCCTCCACTTTTACCTTATATTTAGAGTGAGGACTTGGTTGCTGGAAAATTTGCTCTGTCTTCCTATTTCATCTTCACTGCTTCCTGAACTCTTTCCAGACATTTGCTACTTCCCGGAACTAACAGCTGACACCAGCTTTCTTGGTGCTGGTTAACCTGGCATTGCAAAGTAGGGTTCTGCTCTGATGGCCTGGTCCAGTCTCTGTCTTAAGCAGGTGCTGTGTCTGTGTGTTTTCATGGTGGGGCTTTTGAAATAATAGTCCATCCTTCAGCTGTACAAAATTTCTGATGGTCTTGGCTCAGGATGATTTCTTGTTCCTTTCTCAAGGATAGAGAGGTTTTTCCTATTCTCCTCTTCAGAAACAATGGGTCTTCACATGTGCCTTAGGGTAGTGTTTGCTGCCTTTTCCCCAGAAGATGAAGGCTTTGTTCTGTAGGAAATTAGGATCCAAGTGGGGTTTCCCAAGGTGACAAATGCTCTATTCCTCTAAACCTTCAAAATCGGGGCAGTTTCTTGGGTCAACCGTCATACTGTCACTTTTTTCATGTAGAGGAGGCACTGAATGAATGCAAACTTCCGTATGTCTTCAACGTACAGAACTTCTAAACTCTGACATGAGCCCACACAGAGCCTTTTGTATTCATTAAAAGTTTTAGCTGAATTCTTTCCCCCCTGTATAGAAGCTTCACTTTCCTCCATGGTCTGCCTTATATAAGCCAGCACTCATGCCCTTCTTCCACATGAAATTGTCTGCCTTGGATAACAGACTGGTTAATTTCCCTACAATCTGACTCCTCTGATGGTTTGAAGGAAAGTTATGATTTATGTAGATTATCTGTTTTCTATATGTTAAGCAAAACCCAGAAGTCTTGCATTTTATATACATTGTTATTAATCTTTACTAAAGCACTGAATCTTTTTTACTACTATCATCTCCATATTATATATAAGGAAATTGAGTTGTAGAGAATTTAAATCACTGTGCAATACCATTTAGCTACTAAATGACAAAACCTAGTTCTTTGGTTTCAGGATCAGTTCGCTGTATAGAGTTAGCTATACCATTGGTTAGAAATGCTATAAAAATGAAAAGTAAATACAAATAATATTTTACCATAGTCCAGTGTGTCTCCTGGGGGGATAGAAACTCCATGGATTTCAAAAAATGAATATTTCAGCTTTCCTCCCATATTGTGCTAGTGATAACAAGAAATTATGCTAAGCAAAAAAAACCAGGCATATACCGTATAACTGCATTTATATGAAGTTCCAGAATAGAAAAACTAAGCTCTGGTAATATAAATAAGAACATCAGTGGCCTCTTGAAAGGGGAAGGTGGGTGCAGAATGTCAGAAAATGGAACAAGGAAAATTTATTATACGATAATTTCCTTTATATTGACTTTTAAGGTGGTTAAATGATATACATTTTAAAAACTCAGGGTACTATACATTTAAAATATGTGTATTTCATTATAGATAAATTGTACTTCAATATATTTCAGCTATATGCAGATAAAAAAAAGGAGACAAGTTCAGGTTTAATGATCTTGAAATATGGTGTGGTCCATAGAAAGCTTTACTTCTAAGTAATACGTATAATTTTAAAACATTTTAATGTGCATTATTTTGTTTAATCTTTATACAGGGAGGTGTTTATTATTATTATGTCCATTTTGTACATGAGGTCTTCTGACTGCAAGTTTAGTTCTGTTGAAAGAGTTGGCTACATTGTGAGTTAGAAATATTACAACAAGTAAAATAAAAGCATTAATACCTTACTGTAATCAACAGCACTATGTGAGAGGTTTGCAATTCCCATGTATCCACTTTTTTCCCCCTATTAATTCAGGTGACAATGACGGTCCCACCTTCATCACAGAAACCTCCACACCCTCAATAGATATGGAAATGTTATTCTTGAGTAAGTGTCTGCAATAAAAATGCATTATTATAATTTCCCTTTTCAAGTTAAGTGACAACATTTTTGGCCAGTCAAACTGAGTTTTTCCAAAATGCCTACCACACAATATGCCTGTCCTGTTACCAGGTTAATGAAAAATATTTATTTGATTTTTACTTTGTTCATTTACATACCATCTGTTACCAGAGTGTTTGGAGTACTTTGATAGGATTATTTGCACATAATTTATAATGAGATGAACTAACCCTATAATTATCCAAATAAAACATAAAATCAATAAACTAGAGACCATTATAAAATAAATGTGGCTATCACAAGGGTTGGGCAATGAGTCACAAAATATGGGTATGTTCAGTGGATGCTATAATTACAGTTTGTAATATGGTTTTTAGTCCTGACCTTCCATTAAGACAAGGTATTATTGCTTATTTATGTTCCCTTTGATTCAATGTTCACACAAAGCCCTGGCTCTCAAAAATGATCTTAAGTTCCAATATGGTAATGGAGGTCCATTTGCAGTTTCAAAGGTACAGGACCATATCCACATAGCTGCTTACTGACTGCAACTCATGTTTCACAGTCCAACAGCCACCACTCTCACTGAATATTTACAAGACTTGTACTTTCCCTATCTGCTCAAAGGTGGACCTGTGCGCAGAGGTGCTGATGGTGACTCATGGGAATTCAACTTCAAAGGCTGAGCCCTAATGTGTCCCATGGATGGCCACATAATTTAGCTCAAACTGAGCTTTCTCATTTCCAGTGGGTGCACCCTCTAGTCCTGGCTCTCACTGTTTTTATGTCCGCGTTATTATTTGCTCAAAATGTACTTCCTTTTGCCATTTGCCCTCATCTTGCCTGCCAGGCTTGAGATTGATTTGAAAGCAAAGCTAAATGGAAGTAAACATTTATTTGTTCAATGTCAGTATATTGACTACCTCCCAAGACATCATTATTTCAAGATCTCCCTAATATTTGGTGCTGATTATAGTATCCAGGGCCACTGGCAAATTATTTTCAGAAGAACCATATGGCTTTATTGTCCAAGTAAGTTTTATACTATAATTGGAAGGTACCCTTAAAATGATTTCAGGGCTGAAAGAAAATGGTTAAGTAGTTGCCAATTTCCTCTCTGACACTATTGCTTAAATTTTATTTACTTTAAAAATCTGTTTTCTATTCTGGTCTCATAATATAATAAGAGAGAGAGGAAATTAAGGGGTGGTTGTGATTCTTGAGATGACAAAGCTGGGCTTCAACCTCCTTGGTTAGACAGCAGATAGCCAATGCCCACTGAAACACCAAAGCCGCTATCTCTTGGTGTGATACTTGGGAACAACACTCTAGACAGAATTATCTTCCTGTCTTGAGTTTCTTGGTTCCTATTAGCTTCCTCATTAATCAGTGCAATGCTGTAAGTGTTGATGAGATAGTAAATCAAATAATAACACCCCTTTCTGATTTGCCATCTTAGACTGTTTGTTACTCATAAGAGCCTGGTTTTTGGAGTTCTATATATAACTTGAATTACTTATTGAATTAAAGAAAAAGAAATCTGCAAGTTTCTGCAAGCAGAATGTATATTTCTCTTGATTCTTTTTTTCTGAGACATTGTAATCAGATACTACAGGCCATAAGAAGCAATGACAAAGCAGAAATAGAGTTATCCTAAATGAGACCGTCACACATGTGAAACCTGGCTTCAGATTGTGTTTCAGTCTCATGCTCTGGGCAATGAATAATGAAAGTGTATCCATCATCAACCTTTCTGCCTTTGTTTTTGATGGCCAGTAGTTCATACAGGTGCTTCCCTAATGAAACCAACACGTGATTTTTCAATGTTTTCAAAAACATTTGTTCAAAAGCCAGCATATACATGTTTTCCAAAGTCCAAGTCCTGTGTCTGTGTTTGGTTGAAACCTTGAGAGGTATATCCTTCACCCCTTCATGCTGTGGACATAACTGTGACGTATGAGAAAAGGTATTGATACCAGTCCTGAAGTGGACCTAATCTCAAGTTCCCTGCCAAACAGTTACTAACTACGTGATCTGAAATAAGGTGAATAACATTTGTGTGTTTGAAATCCTTCTTTATAGAATGGGAAAAACCCTTGTCTCACAGGTTATTTGGGGAATGGAATGGTGTGAGACATTGTGCTCTGTAATTAGTTATCTATCAGATAAAGATAAGGTTTGCTATAATAGAATTCAACTTATAAAGAAAATAATCTCATTGCAGTGGAATGTTAGCTAACTATTCTTATAACCATGAGGATGTGATTGATAATAATATAACATATATTATGATTATAGATTTCCCTTTGTAAGAAAAGAAAGATAAGCCTTCTTTAATACTCAAGTGTTTTGTTTGCTTATTGGGTTTTGCTTTTTTTTTTTTTTTTTTGGTATGTAGTGATAATCAGGATATTGAAAGTTCCCAGAATCCCAAGTGTTGCCATCATGGTGAGAGAACATCATCTCCAGCTCGCACTTCCACAGTAAGCCAATAGTTCCTGGAATAGTGCTGACAGTAATTTAAGTTGATGTCACATCTCTGGTGACACTTTTTGGAAAATTATAGGATGTTGTGTTCCATTTGTTTCAAATTTGGTGTTAAGAGATGGCAGAAATGCTAATGTTACTACCAGAAAACCACTTTTCTGCTCTGTGGCAATGAGAAAACCAGCCCTGTTCCTTAGAGGCATAGGTGTGATGATGACAATCTGTCAATCTGAGACGTTTAGAAAGCACTAAAATACTGAAAAGGTATGTTTTCCTTCACTTTGATTTAAACTTCTGAATAGTTTTCCTTTGCTTAGCTGCTGGTGTGATTTGTTTGAGTTACAGTAGATGGAATAAACTTTTAAATTTATTACACCTAAGTATTTCTAACTAGATAGTTGCAACTTAAAATATTCACATAGAGAGTAATCATTTTAAGAGCCATCACAGGAAGCAACTGTAAGATGCCTATATTTTATATAATTATATAGCTCATTCTTTGTCTTTCTCAAGAGAATTTTGTATGAGATAATAATTTCAGAAAATGATATTAATATATCTGATGCCAGAGCTATTACCAATAATAATTTGTACCTTTCATGCTACTTTGAATATTTTATTTATGCTGAAATGTCAACTATGCAACTGAAAATGGCCCCAAAGGAACACTAGCCATTCATCTCTTTGGGTATAATGGCCCCATATCATCCCTGACAATATGAAATACTCTAAGATACAGGTTTGCATACATTTTGTGTTTATAGATGATTGCAGAGGATAGAAAATCCCATAGATAACATATCCCTATTTTCAGGAATCTCCAACACAGAGGTACACTTATATGTGGTTGTAAGGTGGTACTGGTTGAGATCCACGTTTTTGGTGGGTGTGGGAGGGTGGCTAACTCAAATCATGCAGTGATTAATGTGCAGATACCAAAGTTCCTAAATGCTCCAGTCAGAAGAATACTTAGATCTTCATATAAAATTCTTGTGCTCCCTGGTATAGGAAAGAGATTAGATTCTTTTTGAACTATGAAGAAATACAGTAAGTACAGACATAGAAAAAAACCTTATAGTTACCAAAGGGAAAGGTTGGGGGAGAGATAAATTAGGAGGTTGGGATTAACATATACACACTACTATATATAAAAGAGATAATCAACAACAATCCCTGTATTGTATAGCACAGGGAACTGTACTCAGTACTCTGTAATAACCTATATGGGAAAAGAATCTTAAAAAGAATGTATATATGTATAAAAGAATCACTCTGCTGTACATCTGAAACTAACACAACATTGTATATCAACTATACTCCAATATAAATACATTTTCAAAAATTTTTAAAAAATAAGTAAACCGGGAATGAGGATATGTGTTCTTTATAAAAATATAGTTATATAGCAACCAGCATCCATGCCTTTTCTTCCAACTGCTTCACTAGAAAATGCCTGAAACATGTTTTTCCTAAGCTCCAATAAGTGATGCCCTCTTATTAGGAAACTGCTGAATCAGGAAGATAGCTCAGTTTCTTCTGCTACTTGTGCACAGAGAGAGGAGACAGCTGAAATTAGACCCTAGACCCCCTCCACTTATAATAGCAAAGGTAAATACCATCCATGGATCCAGTGGACCTTTTGCATGGTTGCAGCATCTTAGACATTCTTGCCAATATCTCCAAGAGGGCCAGCTCCTGGGACAGGACCTCAGCTGTCCTAAGCTGTGGGGTACACGGCCTGTAGCAAGGCCTGGAAGGGGAGAGAAAAGAAGAGGTTGCATTTCAAGAGGATTTCCCAGGCCAGCAGATGATGTGGGGGAAGATCCAGTCCTTTGATGAACCAGCAAATGCACCCACAGGAGACGGCGTTAGGACAACAAAATATGAAAGGAACAAAGAACTAGTAACTAGCAGGCAGAGAAATAATAACAACCAGCATTGTCACCACAACACCCTCAGCATCCTCCACGTGTGAGGCCTGGGGCTACGCACATTGTCCTGTCAACAGACACCAACACCCAAAGAAGTGCCTGTTCACCCCTCCTCCCGGCCCCAGGGAGGAAGAGAACTGGGGACACTGGTGGAAGGGGAAGACCACGCCCTCTCCAGCCCCATGGTAGGAGCACTCAGCCTGACAGTCCTGGCAACAGGGACAAGGAGGGTTTGGAGCCAAATGTGAAATTTAAGTATTTAAATGAACAAGACACAAGTTTTAATTACTGAAATGAAACTCTTTTCATAACTAAAATAACTAAAATTTTACGAGCTTGGGCTAAGATATGCCAAACAGAGGAAAGAGACAGCTATAGAGAGCTTAGTGGTGGCCTTTGCAGAAAAACTAAAGATAATTATTTTCATCAATGAATCGAGACTCCTAATTTAAACTGGTAATACATTTTTAATATTCCAGCTAGGAATTTTGAAAGATTTTGCAAAAGCGCAATTATCATCACGTCTTTGTGCATAAACCTAGAGCCTTCTTTTGCAAATTTCTTTTGTTTTTGTTTTTTTACATTTATCTGTCTACAAGGCCCAGTTCATTAAAACTTCATATTCATATATTGTGAGATATAATAAAATTGTTGGTGTTTTAAGCCATGAAATTTAGGGGTAGTTTGTGCAATGCAACAATATTTTGGGATAATATTTTTTGTTTGTTTTCTTTTCCTAATAATACAAGCCCTTTCCTCTGTCAGGTGGTTAGGGTGACAGCTGATCATTCTGATTCTTCCTCAACTGAACTGTGGCTGGAGTGAGTTCACCTGTGTTTGTGGTTCAGCTGGACTGTGCAGGGGCAGCAGTGTGACATGGTTTTTGTTCACCTTACATTTCAACTCTGGCCGAGCCCTGGAATCAAACGCTCTGAGAATGTGTGAGATTAAGAAATTGCTCTGTGTGTAGAGAAAGAATGGTTTGGCCATTTGATTTGCTTTTGCATCTGAGCTTATCCTAATTGTGTTCCATTCTGCCTACCCACACCTCATCTAGGGCTCAGTTGGTTTCTCTTTGTCCCTGCAAAGATGCTCCAGGGCAGGGCCACTCCTCAAGTAACCTGGAAGCACAAATGTCTGTCCTGGGTGTGGAAGTTGTAGCTCCTATTACTCACATCAGGAAGGCCTGTTTTTCTCTGCAATTAAGTTCTTCAAGGTTTTCTTGAGTCTCCTGCTCTTGCTGGCCACATAAACTGTATAGTTATAATTTGTTCATTTTTTTTTGTTATCATGAGACAAATATATTTCCCACTCTCTGCAGCCTAACTAGAAGAAGTATAAACATTTATAGTTAGGGCTATTGTTAGCTATTTCATGTTTTGATTCCTCCTGCTAAAATAAACTTTTGCATTATAACTTCTACTTGAATGATGATTTTGTTCCTTCTTTGATTCCGAAAGTTAAGTTATTTAATTTGATTTTATGTCTATTGCATTGGATAGAACTTCTAAAATGGAACAAAACAAAACACGTACAAATAAAATATGATGCTGGTAGTGGTAACACCAGCAGAGTTTCCCAACAAAATACAACACTGGCTGTTAGGTTATAACAGAAAATTTTCATCATATTAAGGAAAGATTCTCCCATTACTTTTAATTTTAGGAGGTCTTTATCAGGAAAATTTGTTATATTTATACCATCATTTGAGAGACTTACATTGTTTCTTTTTTGGATCTGTTGATGTGATAAATTATATTAATAGATTTCCCAAGATAATATCATTCTTTGATTCCTGGAGTGAGCACATTTTAATCATAGTAGTTGATTTTTTTCTTCTGTAGTCTTGAAATTGATTCTGATGATGTTATATGGAAATTTACATCCATGTGTTATTTCCAAATAGTTTTTTATAGCAAGAATGGGAAATATCATCTGTAGAGCCACATGTGTACATGGCAGATATTCTAATTGGTGAAAGCAAATGAGGGTAATGATTCATTATTTACATAATACTTGTCAGCAGCTACTACTAAAAAAATCAGAGTTGGAGTGAGACCTGAAACTTGTTGTCATTAATCTGTGCTGCTCATCTTTTCTGTTCTCATTGTCAGTTTTAGCACTAATTTGCATAATATTCCCTCTTTTGATGCTTTACCACGAGTATCATGTATGTTTCCTATTTCTAGAAAGTTTAAAAATGTCTGTCCCAGAGCCATTTTAGGAGGTGATTTCTTAACTTTTTCAGTGTCTTCTGTGGCTGTTGATTTATACAGAATTTTACAAATTGTTACTTGGTTTATTCTTAGTAAGCTTTACATCATCAGAATATGGGTTAAGTTATACTTTTCTACTATTGAGATAAAGACGATCAGTGAGTGGCACTAATTTTTTAATGTCATAAAAATGAGATAATGGTACTCTACATTCTCACATTTATATACTTACATTCCAATTCTGGCCAAATATTGTCTTTCAAACGTATTTCAAATAATCATCTTTTGTATTTAAAAAAATATTTTTCTTAATATTTTGTATATTCTTGAAAATGCTTTGTATTGTCAACTCTTTAAGTGGAATTTTGCATTAGTCCTTTAGCTCAAACTTGTATAATTCTCCTAAATTCTCACTAATTTTTGTCCAGTTACCAAATTTGCCACTTACCTAGCAAGTATCTTAAAATCTCACACTATGTTGGTGAATTAGCTACTTCTCCCCATAATTCTTTCAGGTTTTCCTTTATGTGTTATATAATATGGTATGTTAATGAGTCATACACATTTTGATTTGTTATAATTTTCTGCTGAATTGAAATTTTTGAAAAAACTTTTGGTGACTATTTCATATTTCATCTTTAGTAATGACTTTTCTTTAAAGTCTATCATATTTGAGATTATTATAGTTACACACTTTTTTATTGTTTACATTTGTCAGTTAAATTTTTGAATTTTGAATCTCATTAATATTTTGGGATATTAACATTTTATGTATGTCTTTTTTTAACAACATATTGCTGGGCTGAAAATCTTTGCTTTTAGCTAGAACACTTGAGCTTTATATATACTCTGTCTTATTCTGTCACATATATTCTATTTGGATCTCTCTTCTTCCTTTTCTCGACATCTTTGGGATCAGTTGAGTAAATTGTCACATATTTCTCTTTTCCACATATTTGGAAATAATACACTTATTCTTTTACTGATTTTATGCTAGATTAGCACACATCAATATTGAAGTTAATACCTCTTTCTTCTCTAGAAAAGTATAATCACCCTAGAATATTTTAATTCTAAATATTCTGTCCCAAATTACATACTAACATTTTCCAGTATTTAAATCTATCTTGGTTTTTTGTTACTTGAATCTCACCTATATGACATTATTTTCATTGTCTTAGTTAATGCTTATTTAATTTGGCAACACACTTATCAATCTTTCTGCTCAGTGCCTCCACGTGGGATTATTTTCTCTCTAGCCAAAGTACTCATTTTAAAAGTCTTTCAATGAGAATCTGTTAGTTACATAGTCTCTCAGGTTGTGTATGTGTGTGCGTGTGTGTGTGTGTGTGTAACAAAATCCTTATTTAAATTCATTTAAAACTAATTTTGGTGATTGGTTCAAGATAGAGGAGTAGAAGGACATGCTCTCACTCCCTCTTTCAAGAACACTGGAATCACAACTAACTGCTGAACAATCATCAATAAGAAGACACTGGAACTCACCAAAAAGATACCCACATGCAAAGACAAAGGAGAAGCCGCAATGAGGCAATAGGAGGGGCACTATCACAATAAAATCAAATCCCATAACTGCTGGGTGGGTGACTAACAAACTGGAGAACACTTATACCAAGAAGTCCAGTAACTGGAGTGAAGGTTCTGAGCCACACATCAGGCTTTGTAACCTGGGGGTCTGGCAATGAGAGGAGGAATTCCTAGAGAATCAGACTTTGAAGGTTAGTGGGATTTGATTGCAGGACTTTGGCAGGACTGGGGGAAACAGAAACTCCACACTTGGAGGGCACACACAAAATAGTGTGCACATTGGGACCCAGGGGAAGGAGCAGTGACCCCATAGGAGACTGAACCTGCTAGTGTTGGAAGGTCTCCTGAAGAGGCAGGGGGCAGCCTGTGGCTCAGCAAGGGACAAGGACACTGGCAGCAGAAGTTCTGGGACGTACTCCTTGTCATGAGCCCTCCCAGAGTCTGCCATTAGCACCTCCAAAAAGCCCAGGTAGGCTCCAGTGTTGGATCTCCTCAGGTCAAACAACAAACAGGGAGGAAACCCAGCCCCACCCATCAGCAGTCACGTGGATTAAAGTTTTACTGAGTTCTGCCCACCAGAGCAACAGTCAGCTCTACCCACCACCAGTCCCTCTCATCAGGAAACTTGCACAAGCCTCTTAGATAGCCTCATCCACCAGAGGGCAGACAGCAGAAGCAAGAAGAACTACAATCCTGCAGCCTGTGAAACAAAAACCAAATTCATAGATAGACAAAATGAAAAGGCAGAGGGCTATGTACCAGATGAAGGAACAAGATAAGACCCCAGAAAAACAACTAAATGAAGTGGAGATAAGCAACGTTCCAGAAAAACAATTCTGAATAATGTTAGTGAAGATGATCCAGGACCCCAGAAAAAGAATGGAGACAAAGATTGAGAAGATGCAAGAAATGTTTAACAAAGACCTAGAAGAATTAAAGAACAAACAAACAGAGATGAACAATACAATAACTGAAATGAAAACTACACTACAAGGAATCAATAGGAGAATAACTGAGGCAAAAGAACAGATAAGTGACCTGGAAGACAGAATGGTGGAATTCACTGCTGTGGGACAGAATAAAGAAAAAAAATGAAAAGAAATAAAGACAGCCTAAGAGACCTCTGGGACAACATTAAATGCAACAACATTTGCATTATAGGGGTTCCAGAAAGGGAAGAGAGAGAAAGGGCCCAAGAAAATATTTGAAAAGATTAGAGTTGAAATGTTCCCTAACATGAGAAAAGAAACAGCCACCCAAGTCCAGGAAGTGCAGTGAGTCCCATACAGGATAAACCCAAGGAGAAACATGCCAAGACACATAGTAATCAAATTGGCAAAAATTAAAGACAAAGAAAAATTACTGAAAGCAACAAGGGAAAAATGACAAATAACATACAAGGGAACTCCCATAAGGTTAACAGCTGATTTCTCAGCAGAAACTTACAACCCAGAAGGGAGTGGCATGATATACTTAAAGAGATGAAAGGGAAGAACCTACAACCAAGATTACTCTATCCAGCAAGGATCTAATTCAGATTTGATGGAGAAATCAAAAGCTTTAAGGACAAGCAAAAGCTAAGAGAATTCAGCATCACCAAACCAGCTCTACAAAAAATGCTAAAGGAAATTCTCTAAGTGGGAAACACAAGAGAAGAAAAGGACCTACAAAACCAAACCCAAAACAATTAAGAAAATGGTCATAGGAACATACATATCGATAATTACCTTAAACTTGAATGGATTAAATACTCTAACAAAAAGATACAGGCTCACTGAATGGATATAAAAAAAAAAAAAGACCCATACGTATGCTGTCTACAAGACACCCACTTCAGACCTAGGGACACATACAAACTGAGTGAGGGGATGGAAAATGATATTCCAAGCAAATGGAAATCAACAGAAAGCTGGAGTAGCAATACTCATATCAGATAAAATAGATTTTAAAATAAAGAATGTTATAAGAACAAGGAAGGACACTACATAATGATCAAGGGATCAATCAAAGAAGAAGATATAACAATTATAAATATACATGCACCCCACATAGGAGCACCTCAATACATAAGGCAACTGCTAACAGCTCTAAATAGGAAATCAACAGGAACACAATAATAGTGGGGGCCTTTGACACCTCACTTACACCAATGGACAGATCATCCAAATAGAAAATTAATAAGGAAACACAACCTTTAAATGACACAATACCAGATAGATTGAATTGATATTTATAGGACATTCCATCCAAAACCAGCAGGTTACATTTTCTTCTTAAGTGAACATGGAACATTCTCCATGATACATCACATCTTGGGTCGCAAATGAAGCCTCATTAAATATAAGAAAATTGAAAACATATCAAGCATCATTTCTGATCAGAATGCTATGAGACTAGAAATCAATTACAGGGAAAAAATGTAAAAAACACAAACACATGGAGGCAAAACAATATGTTACTAAATAACCAAGAGATTACTGAAGAAATTGAAGAGGAAATCAAAATATACCTAGAGACAAATGACAATGAAAACACAACAATCCAAAACCTATGGGATTCAGCAAAAGCAGTTCTAAGAGGGAAGTTTATAGCTATACAAGCCTACATCAAGAAACAAGAAAAACCTCAAATAAACAATCTAACGTTACACCTAAAGGAAATAGAGGAAGAAGGATAAACGAAACTCAAAAGTAGCAGAAGGAAAGAAATCATAAAGATCAGAGCAGAAAAAAATGAAAAAGAAACAAAGAAAACAAGAGCAAAGATCAATAAAACTAACAACTGGTTCTTTGAGAAGATAAACAAAATTGATAAACCATTAGCCAGACTCATCAAGAAAAACAGGGAGAGGACTCAAATCAATAAAATTAAAAATGATAAAGGAGAAGTTACAACAGACACTGCAGAAACACAAGGCATCCTAAGAGACTACTACAAGCAACTCTATGCAAATAAATTAGAAAACCTGGAAGAAATGGACATATTTTTAGAAAGGTATAATTTTCCAAGACTGAACCAGGAAGAAATAGAAAATATGAACAGACCAATCACAAATAATGAAATTGAAACTGTGATTAAAATGCTTCCAACAAACAAAGGTCCATGATCTGATGGCTTCACAGGTGAATTCTATCAAGTTGCAGATGAAGGAAAACTCCCAAACTCATTCTATGAGGCCACCATCACCCTAATACCAAAACCAGACAAAGATATTACAAAAAAAGAATATTACAGTCCAATATCACTGATGAATATAGATGCAAAAATCCTCAGCAAAATACTAGCAAACAGAATCCAACAGCACATTAAAAGGATCAGACACCATGATAGAGTGGGATTTATCCCAGGGATGCAAGGATTCTTCAACATACTCAAATCAATCAATGTGATACACCATATTAAAAAATGGAAGAATAAAAACCATGTGATCATCTCAATAGACACAGAAAAAGCTTTTGACAAAATTCAACACCAATTTATGATAAAAGCTCTCCAGAAAGTGGGCATAGAGGGAACCAACTTCAACATAATAAAGGCCATATATGACAAGCCGACAGCAAATATCATTCTCAATGGTGAAAAACTGAAAGCATTTCCTCTAAGATCAGGAACAAGACAAGGAAGTCTATTCTCACCAGTATTATTCAACAAAGTTTTGGAAGTCCTAGCCATGGCAATCATAGAAGAAAAAGAAATAAAAGGAACACAAGTTGGAAAAGAAGAAGTAAAACTGTCACTGTCTGCAGATGTTATGATACTATACATAAAGAATCCTAAAGATGCTACCAGAAAACTACTAGAGCTAATCAATGAATCTGGTAAAGTTGCATGATACAAAATTAATGCACAGAAATCTTTTGCATTCCTACACACTAATGATGAAAAATCTGAAAGAGAAATTAAGGAAACACTCCCATTTACCATTGCAACAAAAAGAAAAGAACACCTAGGAATAAACCTACCTAGGGAGAGAAAAGACCTGTATGCAGAAAACTATAACACACCGATGAAAGAAATTAAAGATGATACAAACAGATGGAGAGATAAACCGTGTTCTTGGATTGGAAGAATCAATATTGTGAAAATGACTATACTACCCAAAGCAATCTACAGATTCAGTGCAATCCCTATCAAATTATCCATGGCATTTTTCACAGAACTAGAACAAGAAATCTTAAAATTTGTATGGAGACACAAAGGCCCAGAATACACAAAGCAGTATTGAGGGAAAAAACGGAGCAGGAGGAATCAGACTCCCTGACTTCAGATTATATTACAAAGCTACAATAATCATGACAATATGGTACTGGCACAAAAACAGAAATATAGATCAATGGAACAAGATAGAAAGCCCGAGATAAACCCACACAGCTATGGTCAACTAATCTATGACAAAGGTGGGAAGGGTATACAGTGGAGGAAAGACAAACTCTTCAGTAAGTGGTGCTGGGAAAACTGGACAGCTACATGTAAAAGAATGAAATTGGAACACTCCCTAACACCCTGCACAAAAATAAACTCAAAATGGATTAGGGACCTAAATGTAAGACCAGGCACTATAAAACTCTTAGTGGAAAACATGGGAAGAACACTCTTTGACATAAATCACAGTAAGATCTTTTTTGATCCACCTCCTAGAGAAATGGAAATAAAAACAAAAATGAACAAATGGGATCTAATGAAACTTAAAAGCTTTTGCACAGCAAAAGAAACCATAAACAAGATGAAAAGACAACCCTCAGAATGGGAGAAAATATGTGAAAATGAATCAATGGAAAAAGGATTAATCTCCTAAATATGTAAACAGCTCATGCAGATCAATATTAAAAAACAAACAACCCAATCCAAAAATGGCAAAAGACCTAAATAGACATTTTTCCACAGAAGACATACAGATAGCCAAGAAGCACATGAAAAGCTGCTCAACATCACTAATTATTAGAGAAATTCAAATCAAAACTACAGTGAGGAATCACCTCACACCAGTTAGAATGGGCATCATCAGAATATCTACAAACAGCAAATGCTGGAGAGGGTGTGGAGAAAAGGGAACCCTCTTGCACTGTTGGTGGGCATGTAAATTGATACAGCCACTATGGAGAACATTATGGAAGTTCCTTAAATAACTAAAAATAGAATTCCCATATGACTCAGCTATCCCACTACTGAGCATATACCCAGAGAAAACCATAGTTCAAAAAGACACAAGTGACAGACTCTGGGAGGGCTCACACCAAGGAGTACTTCCCAGAACTTCTGCTGCCAGTGTCTTTGTCCCCATGGTGAGCCACAGCCACTCCCCACCTCTGCAGGAGACCCTCCAACATTAACAGGGATTGTGTCCTTGTAAGAAGAGGAAGAGACACCAGGCATAAACATACAGAGAGGAAAGGTCATTTGAGGACACAGTGTGAAGATGGTCATCTACAAGCCAAGGAGAGAGAAACAAAACTTGCCAACACCTTGATCTGGGACTCCTAGCCTCCAGAACTGAAATGTGCATTAATATTTCTTGCCCTGGATTTTTTGGGGAAGATGGCAGAAGAGTAAGATGCGGAGATCACCTTCCTCCCCACAGATACACCAGAAATACATCTATACGTGGAACCACCCCTACAGAACACCTACTGAACGCAGACAGAAGACCTCAGACCTCCCAAAAGGCAAGAAAGTCCCCATGTACCTGGGTAGGGCAAAAGAAAAAGGAATAAACAGAGATAAAAGGATAGGGACGGGACCTGCACCAGTGAGAGGGAGCTGTGAAGGAAGAAAGGTTTCCACACTAGAATCCCCTTTGTGGGCGGAGACTGCGGGTGGTGGAGGGGTGGGGGGGAGGCTTGTCTGCTTACCTGCTGGGGCGGGCAGGGCTGGGAGCTGAGGCTCGGGCTTCGGTCGGAGCGGAGGGTGAGGACTGGGCTTGGCAGCGTGAACATAGCCTGCAGGAGGTTAGTGCACCACGGCTGGCCAGGAGGGAGTCCGGGGAAAAGTCTGGATCTGCGGAAGAGGCAAGAGACTTTTTCTTCCCTCTTTGTTTCCTGGTGCGCAAGGAGAGGGGATTAAGAGCGCTGCTTAAGGGAGCTCCAGAGACGGGCGCGAGCCGCGGCTAAAAGCGCGGACCACAGAGACGGGCATGAGACGCTAAGGCTGCTGCTGACACCACCAAGAAGCCTGTGTGCGAGCACAGGTCACTATCCACACCCCCCCTTCTGGGGAGCCTGTGCAGCCCGCCACTGCCAGGGTCCCGGGATCCAGGGACAACTTCTCCGAGAGAATGCACGGCACACCTCAGGCTGGTGCAACGTTACGCTGGCCACTGCCGCCGCAGGCTCGCCCCACACTCTGTAACCCTCTCCCCCCGGCCTGAGTGAGCCAGAGTCCCCGAAGCAGCTGCTCCTTTAACCCCGTCCTGTCTGAGCAAAAAACAGATGCCCTCCAGCGACCTACACGCAGAGGCCGGGGCAAATCCAAAGCTGAGCCCTGGGAGCTGTGAGAACAAAGAAGAGAAAGGGAAATCCCTCCCAGCAGCCTCAGAAGCAGTGGATTAAAGCTCCACAATCAACTTGATGTACCCTGCATCTGTGGAATACATGAATAGACAACTAATTATCCCAAATTGAGGAGGTGGACTTTGAGAGCAATATTTAAGACTTTTTCCCTTTTCCTCTTTTTGTGAGTGTGAATGTGTATGCTTCTGTGTGAGATTTTGTCTGTATAGCTTTGCTTCCATCATTTGTCCTAGGGTTCTATCCGTCCATTTTTTTTTTCTTTCCTTAAAAAAAAATTTTTTTTCTAAGTAATTATTTTTATTTTAATAACTTTATTTTATTTTATCTTACTTTATTTTATTTTATCTTCTTTCTTTCTTTCTTTCTTTCATTCTTTCTTTCCTTCCTTCCCTCCTTCCTTCTCCTCTCCCTCCCTCCATTCTTTCTTTCTTTCTTTCTTTCTTTCTTTCTTTCTTTCTTTCTTTCTTTCTTTCTTTCTTTCTTTCTTTCTTTCTTTCTTTCTTTCTTTCTTTCACTTTTTCTCCCTTTTATTCTAAGCCCTGTGGATGAAAGGCTCTTGCTGCTACAACCAGGAGTCAGTGCTGTACCTCTGAGGTAGGAGAGGCAACTTCAGGACACTGGTCCACAAGAGACCTCCCAGCTCCACATAATATCAAATGACAACAATCCCCCAGAGATCTCCATCTCAACACCAGCTCCCAGCTTCACTCAACGACCAGCAAGCTACAGTGCTGGACACCCTATGCCAAACAACTAGCAAGACAGGAAGACAATGACACCAATGAGCAGAGAGGCTGCCTAAAATCATAATAAGTCCACAGACACCCCAAAACACACATCAGACATGGAGCTGCCCACCAGAAAAACAAGATCCAGCCACATCTGGCAGAATACAGTCACTGGTCCCCTCCACCAGGAATCCTACACAACGGGAACTACAAACCTGCAGCCTGCAAAAAGGAGACCCCAAACACAGTAAGATAAGCAAAATGAAAAGACAGAAAATCACACAGCAGATGAAGGAGCAAGATAAAAACCCACCAGACCTATCAAATGAAGAGGAAATAGGCAGTCTACCTGAAAAAGAATTCAGAATAATGATAGTAAAGATGATCCAAAATCTTGGAAATAGAATAGACAAAATGCAAGAAACATTTAACAAGGACCTAGAAGAAATAAAGATGAAACAAGCAACGATGAACAACACAATAAATGAAATTAAAAATACTCTAGTTGGGACCAATAGCAAAATAACTGAGCACGAAGAACGGATAAGTGACCTGGAAGATAAAATAGTGGAAATAACTACTGCAGAGCAGAATAAAGAAAAAAGAATGAAAAGACCTGAGGATAGTCTCAGAGACCACTGGGACAACATTAAATACACCAACATTCGAATTATAGGGGTTCCAGAAGAAGAAGAGAAAAAGAAAGGGACTCAGAAGATATTTGAAGAGATTATAGTTGAAAACTTCCCTTATATGGGAAAGGAAATAGTTAATCAACTCCAGGAAGCACAGAGAGTCCCATACAGGATAAATCCAAGGAGAAATATGCCAAGACACATATTAATCAAACTGTCAAAAATTAAATACAATGAAAGCATATTAAAAGCAGCAAGGGAAAAACAACAAATAACACACAAGGGAATCCCCATAAGGTTAACAGCTGCTCTTTCAGCAGAAACTCTCCAAGCCAGAAGGGAGTGTCAGGACATACTGAAATTGATGAAGGAGAAAAACCTGCAACCAAGATTACTCTACCCAGCAAGGATCTCATTCAGATTTGATGGAGAAATTAAAACCTTTACAGACAAGCAAATGCTGAGAGAGTTCAGCACCAAAAAACCAGCTTTACAACAAATGCTAAAGGAAGTTCTCTAGGCAAGCAACACAAGAGAAGGAAAAGACCTACAATAAAGAACCCAAACAATTAAGGAAATGGGAATAGGAACATACATATGGATAATTACCTTAAATGTAAATGGAATAATACTTGACCAAAAGACACAGATTGGCAGAATGGATAAAAAAACAATATATATGCTCTCTACAAGAGACCCACTTCACACCTAGAGACACATACAGACTGAAAGTGAGGGGATGGAAGAAGATATTCCATGCAAATGGAAACCAAACGAAAGCTGGAGTAGCAATTCTCATATCAGACAAAATAGACATTAAAATAAACACTATTAGAAGAGAAAAAGAAGGACACTATATAATGATCAAGGGATCGATCCAAGAAGAAGATATAAAAATTGTAAATATTTATGCACCCAACATAGGAGCACCTCAATACATAAGGCAAATACTAACAGACATAAAAGGGGAAATCGACAGTAACACATTCATAGTAGGGGACTTAAACACCCCCACTTTCACCCATGGACAGATCATCCAAAATGAAAATAAATAAGGAAACACAAGCTTTAAATGATACATTAAACAAGATGGACTTAATTGATATTTATAGGACACTCCATCCAAAAACAACAGAATACACATTTTTCTCAAGTGCTCATGGAACATTCTCCAGGATACATCATATCTTGCGTCACAAATCAAGCTTTGGTAAATTAAAGAAAATTGAAATTGTATCAAGTATCTTTTCTGACCACAATGCTATGAGACTAGATATCAATTACAGGAAAAGATCTGTAAAAAATACAAACACATGGAGGCTAAACAATACACTATTCAATAACGAAGGGATCACTGAAGAAATCAAAGAGGAAATTAAAAAATACCTAGAAACAAATGATAATGGAGACACGACGACCCAAAACCAATGGGATGCAGCAAAAACAGTTCTAAGAGGGAAGTCTATAGCAATACAATCCTACCTTAAGAAACAGGATACATCTCGAATAAACTACCTAACCTTGCACCTAAAGCAGTTAGAGAAAGGAGAACAAAAAACCCCCAAAGTTAGCAGTGGGAAAGAAATCATAAAAATCAGATCAGAAATAATTGAAAAGGAAATGAAGGAAATGATAGCAAAAATCAATAAAACTAAAAGCTGGTTCTTTGAGAAAACAAAATTGATAAAGCATTAGCCAGACTCAGCTTGAGAAAAAGGGAGAAGACTCAAATCAATAGCATTAGAAATGAAAAAGGAGAAGTAACAACTGACACTGCAGAAATACAAAAGATCATGAGAGATTACTACAAGCAACTCTATGCCAATAAAATGGACAACCTGGAAGAAATGGACAAATTCTTAGAAATGCATAATCTGCCAAGACTGAATCAGGAAGAAATAGAAGATATGAACAGACCAATCACAAGCACTGAAATTAAAAGTGTGACTAAAAATCTTCCAACAAACAAAAGCCCAGGACCAGATGGCTTCACAGGTGAATTCTATCAAACTTTTAGGAAGAGCTAACACTTATCCTTCTCAAACTCTTCCAAAATATAGCAGAAGGAGGAACACTCCCAAACACATTCTATGAGGCCACCATCACCTTGATACCAAAACCAGACAAGGATGTCACAAAGAAAGAAAACTACAGGCCAATATCACTGATGAACATAGATACAAAAATCCTCAACAAAACACTAGCAAACAGAATCCAACAACACATTATAAGGATCATACACCATGATCAAGTGGGGTTTATTTCAGGAATGCAAGGATTCTTCAATATACGCAAATCAATCAATGTGATAAACCATATTAACAAATTGAAGGAGAAAAACCATATGACCATCTCAATAGATGCAGAGAAAGCTTTCAACAAAATTCAGCACCCATTTATGATAAAAACCCTGCAGAATTCTGTCATAGAGCAAACGTTCCTCAACATAATAAAGGCTATATATGACACACCCACAGACAACATCGTCCTCAACGGTGAAAAAGTGAAAGCATTTGCACTAAGATCAGGAACAAGACAAGGTTGCCCACTCTCACCACTCTTATTCAACATAGTTTTGGAAGTTTTAGCCAGAGCAATCAGAGAAGAAAAAGAAATAACAGGAATCCAAATCGGAAAAGAAGAAGTAAAGCTGTCACTGTTTGCAGATGACATGATACTATACAGAGAGATTCCTAAAGATGCTACCAGAAAACTACTAGAGCTAATCAATGAATCTGGTAAAGTAGCAGGATACAAAATTAATGCACAGAAATCTCTGGCATTCCTACACACTAATGATGAACAATCTGAAAGTGAAATCAAGAAAACACTCCCATTTACCATTGCAACAAAAAGAATAAAATATCTAGGAATAAACCTACCTAAGGAGACAAAAGACCTGTATGCAGAAAATTATAAGACACTGATGAAAGAAATTAAAGATGATACAAATAGATGGAGAGATATACCTACCATGTTCTTGGATTGGAAGAATCAACATTGTGAAAATGACTCTACTACCCAAAGCAATCTACAGATTCAATGCAATCCCTATCAAACTACCAGTGACATTTTTCACAGAACTAGAACAAAAAATTTCACAATTTGTATGGAAACACAAAAGACCCCTAATAGCCAAAGCAATCTTGAGAACGAAAAATGGAGCTGGAGGAATCAGGCTCCCTGACTTTAGACTATACTACAAAGCTACATTAATCAAGACAGTATGGCACTGGCACAAAAACAGAAAGATAGATCAATGGAACAGGATAGAAAGCCCAGAGATAAACCCATGCACATATGGTCATCTTATCTTTGTTAAAGGAGGCAGGAATGTACAGTGGAGAAAGGACAGCCTCTTCAATAATTGGTGCTGGGAAAACTGGACAGGTACATGTAAAAGTATGAGATTAGATCACTCCCTAACACCATACACAAAAATAAGCTCAAAATGGATTAAAGACCTAAATGTAAGGCCAGCAACTATCAAACTCTTAGAGGAAAACATAGGCAGAACACTCTATGACATAAATCACAGCAAGATCCTTTCTGACCCACCTCCTAGGGAAATGGAAATAAAAACAAAAATAAACAAATGGGACGTAATGAAACTTAAAAAGCTTTTGCACAGCAAAGGAAACCATAAACAAGACCAAGAGTCAACCCTCAGAATGGGAAAATATTTTCAAGTGAAACAACAGACAAAGGATTAATCTCCAATATTTATAAGCAGCTCATGCAGCTCAATAACAAAAAAACAAACAACCCAATCCGAAAATGGGCAGAGGACCTAAATAAACATTTCTCCAAAGAAGATATACAGACTGCCAACAAACACATGAAAGAATGCTCAACATCTTTAATCATTAGAGAAATGCAAATCAAAACTACAATGAGATATCACCTCACACCAGTCAGAATGGCCATCATCAAAAAGTCTAGAAACAATAAATGCTGGAGAGTGTGTGGATAAAAGGGAACACTCTTGCACTGCTGGTGGGAATGTGAATTGGTACAGCCACTATGGAGAACCGTATGGAGGTTCCTCAAAAAACTACAGATAGAACTATCATATGACCCAGCAATCCCACTACTGGGCACATACTCTGAGAAAACCATAATTCAAAAAGACTCATGTAGCAAAATGTTCATTGAAGCTCTATGTACAATAGCCTGGAGATGGAAACAACCTAAGTGTCCATCATTGGGTGAATGGATAAAGAAAATGTGGCACATATATACAATGGAATATTACTCAGCCATAAAAAGAAATGAAATTGAGCTATTTGTAATAAGGTGGATGGACTTAGTGTCTGTCATACAGAGTGAAGTAAGTCAGAAAGAGAAAGACAAATACTGTATGCTAACACATATATATGGAATTTAAGAAAAAAAATGTCATGAAGAACCTAGGGGTAAGACAGGAATAAAGTCACAGACCTACTAAAGAATGGACTTGAGGATATGGGGAGGGGGAAGGGTAAGCTGTGACAAAGCGAGAGAGTGGCATGGACGTATATACACAACCAAACGTAAAATAGATAGCTAGTGGGAAGCAGCTGCATAGCAGAGGGAGATCAGCTTGGTGCTTTGTGACCACCTAGAGGGGTGGGATATGGAGGGGTGAAGGGAGGGAGATGCAAGAGGGAAGACATATGGGAACATATGTATATGTATAACTGATTCACTTTTTTCTAAAGCAGAAACTAACACACCATTGTAAAGCAATTATACTCCAATAAAGATGCAAAAATAAAAACAAAAAAACCCCAAAAAGACACAAGCACCCCAGTGTTCATTGCAGTAGTATTTACAATAGCCAGGTCATGGAAGCAACCTAAATGTCCATCAAGAGATGAATGGGTAAAGAATAAGTGGTACATGTATACAATGGAATATTACTCAGCCATAAAAAGAAAGGAAATTGGGTCATTTGTAGAGACATGGATGCATGTAGAGACTGTCATACAGACTGAAGTAAGTCAGATAGAGAAAAACAAATATTGTATATTAATGCATATATTTGGAATCTAGAAAATAATAGAAATGAACTGGTTTGCAGAGTAGAAATTGAGACACAGAAGTAGAGAAAAAAAGTATTGACACCAAGGGGGGAAAGTGGCAGGGGGTGGGGGTGTGTTGAATTGGGAGATTGGGATTGACATGTACACACTGATGTGTATAAAATGGATGACTAATAAGAAAATAAATAAATAAATAAACAAAACAAAACAAAAAAGAAATGAGATCAGACAGATGAAACATTACTGGCTTTGAAATTAATGAAAGGAAACCAGAAGCCAAGGAATATGAGCAGCCTCTAGAAGCTGGAAAAGACAAGGAAAAGGATACTCCCTAGTGCCTCCAGGAAAGAACACAGCCTTGCCAAATATATTGATTTAAGCCCAGTGAGACCCATTGAACTTCTGACCTTCAGAACTATGAGGTTACCTTCATTTCACTTTCAAATATTTGGGGAATTCTTATTTGAAAGGAAAACGACTGTAGGTGTCCTGCTTTTATTCCACAATGTCAGTGACAAACTAGGTATGTTGAAATTCTAGTGCTTACAATAAAACTCGATAATTTAAAAAATTTTGCCATGGAAATACTTAAAAGATTCATAAAAGGGCTATGGAATCACTATGTTTTCTTATTTCCTTAAAATTCTTGACTGGTAAAGAAATATCTGATGCTTAGTTTTATACATTGATAAAGTATGTTTATAGATTTTCATATTGTCACTGACAGAATTCTTTATTTTAAACAAAAAGGCATGACAAAATGCTTCTCGTTTTTTAACCACTGGCTTATATCAGCCCTTAGCTAACATAGGTTTTAATTTTTTTAAACCAGCTTGATGTGTAATAGGTAAAAGTGATTTCTGATGATACATGGCAGTATTTACTGTCTCCTTATTATCCAAACACTTCATTGGGGTTATTTCCTTTTAGTTTTCTAGCTTGTCTTCTCAGTGTTCGTTGCCCAGACTTCTATATTTGCTTCCTCAGAATTTGTCTTCTCACTTTACATTATCCTATGAAATCTCTCTTTTAACCACAAATACATTTAGTATCTATACACTGATGACCCGCAAAAATGCACCTGACTCAGCACTTTCTCCTGAGACCTAGCCTTTATATCTCTCTTTTCACACCTGAACATAGGTGAGAGTCAGTTTGGTCTAACTGAATGTGCCCACAAGAGTATGACCTTTGCACTTAATGGTGAAGATCTTTACTCCACCTGTGGTTTCCCACCTTAACAAAGAACATCAGTGTCCTTGTGATTCAACTTAGGAACCCGAGAGACACCTTGACTTTCCATTCTCCCTCCCTGCCATCCCCTTCTGCTCCATTTTCTGAATCACTAAATCCTAGTACCTCCTAATCCATCTATGACTCTTAGACCTTGCTGTAATTGTCCTTGTCTTAAGGACACAATCCCTTATCAGCTTTTGCAACAGTTCTCTATTCATTATTTGTATTCACACTTGACACATCACCCCCATAGTCTTCTCTGAATAGCCTGAGTGATGGTTATTACATGAACAATCTGTTATTCATTCTCTTGTTTAAAATTTCTACGTTAATTTATTTTAAAATTATTGTGAAATACAGCTAGCATACTAAAGTGTATAAAACCTGAAATAGAGGTAAAGAGTACCTTTACCTCTATTTCAGCTGTATACAGCTGTATACAGCTGTATACCTACAACTAAGTTATGGCGTAGAACATTAAATGCAGCTTCCAACATCCACTTACTGATCACTTCCTTTTTTCCCTCTCCTCAAATCAACCACTATCTTGAAACCTATACCCATTCCTCTCACATTTTCTATCTCCTTCATTATCCAATTATGCATCCGTAATTAAAACTCTATCAAGTATTGTGTACTTTAGACACCATAAAACTGGCAATCATGTTGTGTTTATCTTCTAAGACAGACTTCCTTCACTCCAAATTATGCTTCTGAGAATCAATGCTATTAATTCATGAGCTTTTATTTTATTTTTTTCTGTTTTATTGAATATTCCACTATGATTTATCCATTCTAGATAGATGTACATTCTGATTGTTTTCAGTATTTTGCTATCATGACCATTGTTACTCTTGACTCTTGTAAATGTCCTGGTACACATGTGCAAGAGATTTTCTCAGTTACATGCTCGATAGTGTAGGTCCTGCATTGTAGAGAATGGTTGTGCTTCTCAAACAACATTGCACTTTAGAATCACCTGGGGAGCTTCCAAAGCTCCCAACGCCCACGTCTCATCAATTAAATCAGACTGGCTAGAGGTGGAGCCAGGAACCAGAAGCTTATAAAGATCTCCGGATGATTCCTTCGTGCACCACTTTGGGAGCCACAAGGTTAAGGGTGAATTTTATGAGGTGATGCCAAAAATGCATTTCAAATCGGTCACATTCCATTCTTCAACTCCAGCGGCAGTGGGTGAGTGTTTCTGGTATTCTATATCTTCAACAAAGTTTTATATTATCCGATTTAAAAAATTTTATCAAGCAGTAGATGAGAAATAGCATTTACATGGGGTTTTACTTTGTATCTCCTTTGGTTTCTTATGAGGTTAAACGTTTAACTTTTATGTGGGCCATTTCTGTTTTTTCATCTGTAAAAATTCTTTTCAGGTTTCTGCTTGAAATTGTATAGGTTTATTTTTCTATCTTTGATGTGGTAGAAAATATTTGTGTTTTATTGAAAATCTTTTGATATTTATCCATTTTTATCTGGCTTTCAGAGTTCTGTCCTATTCCTAGCTTGTTAAATGCCCTCCCTTTCCAAATTTTGAACTTTATCAATTTTGTGGAGACAGGAGCATTTGTTGTGTTGATTACAATGTTTTTCCCCCTCAATGGAGTCTAACATTTTAAAATTGAACTATCCATATGTTCTTTGAATAAGTCTTCTGTGTCTGTCATATTATTATTCAATATACAGCTAAGTTCAATTTGCTAATAGTTGGTAAACTTGCATCCATTATTTTGAAAAAAAATAAAAATAATTTTGGTGTTTTGCTAATTACAGGGGGACAGTTGTTTTCCTGTTGTAGCACTGAATATTTTGTTATGGTCTCAAAAATGGTCACCCAGTGAATGATGTCTTCCAGTATTTATACTCCTGTGTAGACAACTCCCTTTGAATTAGGACTGGCAATATGACTAAATTTTTACCAAAACTGTGCAGAACAATTGATGCTGTGTCATAAGAAGACTAGCCACTTCTGCTGAGGTCTTAGAACACTTGCTCTGGGGGGATGTCAGCCCACTGTAGGAGGTCTGACCACCTTGGCCACCATGCTGTATGTGAGCCCAGGGTGGTCTCATGGAGAGAGGGAGACTCCTAGCTGAGTTCACTCAACCCACAAAATTGTGAGAGGTAATAAAATGTTTCAAGCCACAAAATTTTGAGCTGGTTTATTATGCAGCATTAGATAACTAGCATAAAATTAGTTCACCTCCTTTTGGTATTTATTTTGTTTTTGAAAAGTTTTTTTTACTAACCTAATTGATATTATTTTATAGATAAAACAGAATAAATGGTGTGTGCAAGAATTAGCCAACTACAAAGTTTGAGGGTACAGACCACATAAGACCATCTTCAAGTGCATGTTCAGGAGTTCTTAAAAGCACTCTCAATTTTGAAAATTTTCTAGAAGTACTCACAGCACTCTGATGTTATGCTCGTGGTTACAACGTATTTCAGGAAAAGAATACAGATTAAAGGCATCCAAGGAGAAGAAAGGTAAACTCCAGGAGGGTTCCAAACACGCAGCTTCCAAATGTCCTTTCCCCATGGAGTATAGGCAATGGTAATGATCTTGGAAACAATATATAACAACACACATGGAGTACTTCCAGCCAGGGAAGTTCAACTAAGTTGTAATGTCCAGAGATTTTATTGGGGTTCCATTACATAAGCCTGGTTGACTGTCCAAGTGGCTTACTTCAGTCTTACCTAATCAGTCTCCAGCTCCTTAGGAGGTTAGCAGATCCCTCAAGACCCATAGCCCCCAACTTGTATCACATTTAGGGTTTAGGCTTTGAGCCACACCAACAACCATATTGGTAATATCTGGTTGGCCCAAGGCCTCCAGGCAAAGATACTCTTATCAGACATGACAGTTCAGGGACTTCTTAGAGATTATCTCCCAAAAGCCAAAGACAAAAGCCGAGGACATCTTTGGGGAAAGGTTAAACTCTTTTCTATACAAAGAGTGTTCTAGCTTTAGCGTTTTAGCAGAATTTTCCAATACATTCTATTAAACTGCTGCCTCAAAGATAAACACACTGCACTATATCTGCATAACCCCAACCCTAACCATCGATTCACTTCTTTTCCTTCTCCTCCTGCCTAATTGTAGGACACAATAATTTCCAAATATTCTGAAGATCATGGAACAACTTTTCATATACTGCCCTTAGGCATCAGAAAGAGTATGATGGTGCTTGATGCTCATAGTTTTAAGAGAGTAGGTTATTCTGAAGGAAATAAAAGATCTAGTAAATATCTATTTGTTATAATACATTCTAAGATAACTCATGCCTAGAGTTGCCAGATTTAACAATTAAAAATATGATTCCAATTTAAATTTCAGAAAAATGATTAATTTTTACAAGTATTTCCAAATATTACATACATACTTATCCTAAAAAATTATTCCTTGCTCATCTGAAAATCAAATTTAAATGGGTGTCTTGTATTTTATCTGGAAACCCTGCTGTCAGCAATTCTTTCAACTCAGTGATCATGAACTAAGAAAACACATAATCATTGATTTTAGCTTAAAAAAAAAACTAAGGTATATAAAAATGTTAAACTAACTATATATATAAAGTGTTATTTATTACACCAAATGTGAAAAAAAAAAGTAAACTCACTACAGAGTTGGTTATCCTCTCAAAGTTTTAAATTAACTATTCAATATGGCTAATTTCAACACTAATTCATGGTTTCTACTATGATTTCTTAATGCCTAAATAAATAAGAAAATGTCAACATGTGATGAGTTCAAAAGTTGCCTGTACTTTGAGTATCTCACAGCTGATCTTATTTTTCCTGCGCTCTCCTAAAGTACCCAAACAAATGAAGCTTTAGAAATTTACCTGATGATTTAGAGCTTTGATATCAAACAATACTCATGGCTAAGTCTGTGAGCTAAGCTCTAGCCACATTAAGGGTTTGATTTAAAATGATGCATAATTAACCATAGCTTATTTAATAACATTATGCTATGTTTTGACAACGAAATAGTGAAACTTCACTGTGCTCAACTTCTATTTTATTGGAATCAACAGACAGAAACCAAAAATAATTGTTACATGCCCTCTGATAGTACCAATTAGTTAACATCATAAAGAAAAATCTGTAAACAAGAACAGTGTTCCAGCCTGAGTCATGAATTATAAATTTAAAAATTGATTTTCTTATGCTTCTCCATTGACTTGAACCTTAAAAACATGTCATTGATTAAACAGGTCCTATATTGTACATGATGATGGGAAAGAAACACAAAAAGACAGAAACAACAAGAAGTATAGCAATCCATTTATCTTAACAAGAACTATTGGTAAAGGAATCTACTTAGTCACCATTTTTCTAACCAATCCAATTATTGGAACTCATCCATTATACTAAGCCATAATATATGGTAAGTTCCAAGAGATTTTGTGAAGGCAGGGAAAATCTTAAGAGGTAAGAGTGAACTGTAAATTAGTCTATTTTTGTCTCTGCAAAAATTATAGACACAAGCAGTACTTAAAATTCTCTTCCTAAATACTTCCTGTGAAAAATGTGGCTTTCCATTATTTTCTCCCTTTATACTCATGTCATGTACTCACTCATTCACTTATTCATCATTTTAAATATGGATTGGATTCTTAGTACAATACCACACAGAATCTATGTGCTGACTATTGTGAGATGAACAAGTAACAATACCTTCTTTCAATGAACTCATGAACTAGTAAAGAAAAATAGATGAGAAAATCTATTATTGTAACAAAATGTGCTAAAAGCAAGAAATACATAGTGAGAATAAAGATAATTTTTCTCAGCCTGTCTGTATATTGGTGAAAGGAAGTATATTAGAAAACATTTCCACCAGAAATCCAAAGCTAAATAATTATCCTATATTCCTATTGAAAACTATTTTCCTAAATATCTATGGTGGAAGAGAATATTGGTGTGTAGAACCCAAACATGAGATGGGATAAAGGTGAGGGAAGTGAAAACATATAGATGGCTGTTCGAAATTCCACCCCAGATCTCAAAACATATTATGTGGGACATAAAACCTTTAAAAGTAGGCTAAAATGTAGGTCATGAGTTGAGCAAGCAAAGCAATATCTTGCATATGAGTTCTAAACTACTCAATCTGGAGATAAAAATATTTAAAACTCATACATCTTAAATTCTTCTCTCATTAGCTTATATCCAATAATATCTTTTTCATTTATTCAGTTCAAAATTCAAATCAGGGCAAAAGATAGAAATTTTGTCTCTAAAAACCATCCAAATTTCTTCTGAGTGTTAATTCTGACTCTTGCAAACACTTCAAATTAGCTCCAAAATTTGTCCTCAACTAATAGACTCAAAATACATGGGCAATTCCATTTTAAAGATCCACAGAGTGTTTTCATTGTATTATTCTGGAGTTCTGCTTAGTTAGTGACCTTTACTTATGCTGTTAAAATCCTAAGTCTGGGCTATCCTATCCAATATTATGCATGGGGAGCAAGTGGACATGAAATATATTTATCGTTTTCTTAATCTCTGTTTCAGCCTTTTTTTTATTATTTGAAGAAGGACAAAGATTGTAGGCAGATCATTGGCTTGCTTTCAAGTTCAGGATATGGACAAGTATGTTTGTGGGTCAAGACGCAGAAATTAATGTAGACTTCAGTCTGGATGGTCTTATGCAAACTGCATTTAAACAGCAATGTGTAGTCAGAGCAGCGAGAGTGAGTGAGCAGATAATTGGATGGTATTCCTTCTTTTGGAATTATGCTCAATTACTTGAATTTAGTTTTGTAAGTTATGGGAAGAATCTTATTATCACAAACCAAGAGCATCTTCAACTTTTTTTCAGGTATATAACTACTTTATACAAAATATTTTATGCCATATATTTCAAAACTAAATGTATGGGGCTTCCCTGGTGGCGCAGTGGTTGAGAGTCCGCCTGCCCATGCAGGGGACACGGGTTCGTGCCCCGGCCCGGGAAGATCCCACATGCCGTGGAGCGGCTGGGCCCGTGAGCCATGGCCGCTGAGCCTGCGCGTCTGGAGCCTGTGCTCCACAACGGGAGAGGCCACAACAGTGAGAGGCCTGCGTACAGCAAAAACAAATAAACAAACAAACAAACAAAACTAAATATATGTTTCTAACAAATATTATTCAAAACTAAACTGATATATATATTATATATATATATATATATCCAACAACTACATATAAAAATCAGCTTTCTTTTTTTATTTGAGGTTTATTGTAACTACTCATTTTAGTAGGTTCACAGAGTTCTAAATTCAAGATAATCTATGAAAAGAAGACTGAAACTTTTCAGGAGCTATAATGGCTTGTAATACCATTAAATGGAAGCTGGTATTACCTTTCATAAAATTTGTGAAGTCAAAATAATTACAGACATAATATTTACTAATCACTTCTCCATGTATTAGTGTAGATGTGGAATTGTTTTCCATTTATTTTGGTTAAAAGTGTACTTCTTATACATAAAATTTGTCATTTGATTAGAACACCAAGGATTCATATTTACCCCTTTTATGTGCTGTAATAATAATAATAATATAGTCTTTGAGCACTTTATATCAGGTGTTCTGCTAAGCATTTTGCAAGCTATATCCATTTATTATCATAAAGAAAGCAGGTACCATTTTTTCCCCTGCTTTAAATATGATGAACCCGAGGTTTGGAATGGCAAAAAAGCTTATTCAAGGTTGTATGGTTAATACATGGCAGAATTGAAATTACTACCTGGTAGTCTGACTCCAGGGTGACACTCTGAACTTTTATGAATAGTGCCACCTTTTTCAACTGCCAAGACCTTATACCCATAGAGGGAAGGGAAAACTCTTTGTAGGGATAGACATTCTGAGAAACATTAGTGAAAGCTTATTTTTCTTGTTTCTGTCTCTCTGTGTTTCTCACTGTTTCTGATTTTTCTCTGTTTCATTGTATCTATACCTTTTCCTTCCTTCCTTCCTTCCTTCCTTCCTTCCTTCCTTCCTTCCACTCCTCCTCCTCCTCCTTCTTCTTCATCTTCTTCTTCACAGACACACAAGCACACACACACACACACACACACACACACACACACTTCATGATGTTTGGATCATACAGGTGGATATGTAACAAGATTACATAAAGAAAACTAAATGAAGGGAAAATGTATTATTAAATCTTTAATTTTCATATTAAAGAGGTTCTGGAAATGGATGATGGCAAAGAATATTGATTTAATCACATGCTGTTCTTTCATTGTCGAAATAATTTCACCATTAGCAAGTTAAAATACAAAAAAATTTAAAATTTTAAGATCAAATAGTTTACAATGAAGTTTCAAATAAATATAATTTTTATTTAAGTTAATTTATTACTTATTGGAAATCTAGGAGTCTATGATAACCACTAGTTTGATTAAAATGAGATATTAAATAATCTATACATAAAAAGTGTTTTTCAGTCCCATAGTCCTTTAGAAGAAAATAAATCTCAAACATGATTACCAGGGATAATTCCAAGGTTAAAATATAGCAAAGTATAATTCATTTTGAGGATGAGTTTATTTTTTATGTAGATATATATCTTATTCATAAAAAATATATGGTGAATGGGTGGTTGTTTCATGTGAATTAAAGGGTGTTGAATATTCATTCTAGGAAAAAATCAAAGAAATAACAGTTGAACCATTGTGGAGATACATAGCACAAGTTCTGGTGTCAGAAATAGCATTGCTTTAAGGGAATGCTAGTGAGAAGTAGGAGCACACATCCATTTTCTTCTCTTTGTTCACATGGAAAATTGGATGTTTTAGAAAAGGTCAAGTGATTACTTTCAACAGAACCAAAATGCAGCAACTTCAGTAAGGACTTTTTAGTAAATAAAAGTTCTGTTTAGTTCTTTCTCATCATAAAATATTCAGCTCTACTTTTAATCAGAACATATCTGAATATATAATTTTGATTTGCTATTATATATAATTATATTTTATATAAGCAGATTAAAAAGCTTTTGTGATAAGTAATTACTTAATACAGAAAAAATCAAAATAAAAATTTAGACCCCCTCCAAAAAAAAACCCCAGAGATGGCTCAAATAAATTTAGGTGGCTTAAATGCTCATTCATTTCTTATCTTGTTAAGCTATTTGTAAAGTATTTTACAGAAATATTTTCACATTTAAAAAGTTCAACTTCAAAAACTTACATGAAAAAAACACAAGATAATTATGAACAATTATATTTTAGGAGGTTTAAAACTTATCCCTGGAAGTAGAATTAGGACAATTATATGTATTTTCCCCAAGGCTATTCTATTCTAGTGAACACTTACTCTTTTTGGTAGTGAAAACATGACCCTGGAAAGGGAAATAAATTTGCAGTAATTTATGCACATTGTTTTAATTTTCTCTTATAACAAGCAGTTGTAACTATAGTGATATGGTATGATTTGAGCTTACTTTTCCTGTCTGAACATAAAGTTTGTAATTATTCACACGTTTTTATAACTGGCAAAAAAGTTTACAACTAAACAAGATTTGAGTTAACTGTATTAATAAAATTAATAAAAAGAAACTCTTAGCATTTGTTGTCACGATTATGTAAACAAAGAATGTTGCACATCATTCAAGTTCTACAAGGAACAAGCCTTCAGCCACTGCAGTTGCCCACTGACAGTACACCCTGAGAGGAATTCAGGATGGAGAAAAAACAGGAAACATTCTGTGTTTTGGCTATACTGGCCCTAGATAAGATGCTTATCTAAGGAATAATTTCAGTGAGCCCAGACTCTTGCATCTTTCCATACATAGAAAAGCACTAAAATCATTAACCTGAGGTGTATGTCCTTTCTGATTAGCAGTAATCTTTTGGTATTCAACTACATGTTTTTTTATTCCAGCAAAAAACTCATATATATATCCTGGCTCCTCCCTTACCATCTCAGAGCTATCTGAGAGGCTTATTCACAGGCTATATTCCACAGTGTGGTCCTTGAATAAAATTTAACTCACAACTTTTATGTTGTGCATTTTTCTTTCAGTTGACAATTAGCAACAGAATTTGTGTGGTACATGTATGTAGGGGAGGAAAAATAATCTTCTCTATACCCTTCTAAATTCTTGGCTGAGATCACGCCCCACCCCTGGTAATAAAAGGTAGATTAACAGGAGAAAAAACCCAGACATTTAATAACATGTATATGTTGGGAGGGGAAGAAATTCTCCTCTACCCTTATATATTCTTCTGGCTGGTCTAAGAATTAACTGGTTGAGACAAATTAACAGAAAACAAACAAACAAAACTTAATAATATATGTACATGGGAGAGACCCAGGAAAACTGGGTAACTCACCAAAATGGCTGAAGCCCTCACCTTAAATACCATCTTTAGTTAAAGAGAAAGAGGAAGCTGGGGTAGTGGTTTGGGACTTCAGAGCAGAGGAAGACAATCGAAATGAAGGTGGAAAAAGCAAATGTTTGGTGACAAATATTCCCTGGGCCAGACAGAGACAATGGTACCCAGAGTGGACTCTGATCTAGAAGAGTTCCCCCCACTACACCCAGCCCATATTCTTTGCATGTATCTCTGGCAATAGCTCAATTCAAGGAAAAAACCCTCTATCTAAATTCTGTTAGGCAGCTAAGAGGTAGGTTTAAAAAAAAAAAGACTTCTTGGGTCTTCTGTTTTTTATAAATAAACAGCCTAAATAAGTCATTATGACAAAGAGACACATTTTGGAGTGGAAAATTTTGCTCCCTTACAACATTAGAGAACAATAGCTAGGAGTAAAATGAATGATCTGAAACATGAATTACTGAAATTTTGAAACTGAGCAGAGCAGGACACTGTAGGGCTGGACTGGGTACAAAAGCCCCTCCATGTCCCCTGTTTCTTGCTAGTAGAGAAAAAAGGCTTCAGTCTCTTAGGCCTTCCCCAAGTTGCAAAGAACAGTCTCAAGCAATGAATAATTAGGACAATGTGGTCACAGGACACCTAGTTCCTTCTGAAGTGAGGTAGATAACAACTTGATGCATACCTTTGAGTTGTTCTGCAGAAATTAAGACCTCCACCCAGTGGAGGATGGTGACTACATGCTGACCACAAGCATGAAGACCCCAGAATGGTAGTAACTGGAAGGTTGAGATTCCAGAAACATCACCCTATTACCTCACCACCAACCAATTAGAAGAAGGTCCATGAGCTGTTCACACATCCTATGACCCTTTCCCCTTAATAGTGTCTCTAAAAACACTTGTCTGGAAACCACTGGGGAGTTTGGGTCTTTTCAGTACAAGCCACCCATTCTCCTTGCTTGGTTCTTACAATAAACTTTTTTTTTTTTTTTTTTGCTATAAACTGACTTTTTGATTTGTTTGTCTTCCTTGTGCATCAGGCACATAAACTTCAGTTTGATGTTTGGGATGTAGGGTAGAGAGCAAAGGATTTTAACGGGTAAAGCGTAGCTGAATTTTCTATAATTATTGAAGAAAAAAATCAGTAGAATCTAGCTAAAATTGACAAATAAGAAATATTGGTATCCAAGATGGAGAAATATACCATGGCCTTGGATTGGAAGAATCAACATTGTGAAAATGACTATACTACCCAAAACAACCTACAGATTCAATGCAATCCCTATCAAATACCACTGGCATTTTTCACAGAACTAGAACAAAAAATTTCACAATATGTATGGAAACACAAAAGACTCCAAATAGCCAAAGCAATCCTGAGAAAGAAAAATTGAGCTGGAGGAATCAGGCTCCCTGAATTCAGGCTATACTACAAAGCTACAGTAATCAAAACAGTATGGTACTGGCACAAAAACGGAAATATAGATCAATGGAACAGGATTGAAAGCCCAGAGATAAACCCATACACATATGGTCACCTTATTTTTGATAAAGGAGGCAAGAATATACAGTGGAGAAAAGACAGCCTCTTCAATAAGTGGTGCTGGGAAAACTGGACAGCTAAATGTAAAAGAATGAAATTAGAACACTCCTTAATACCATACACAAAAATAAACTCAAAATGGATTACAGACATAAATGTAAGACCAGACACTATAAAACTCTTAGAGGAAAACATAGGCAGAACACTCTATGATGTAAATCACAGAAAGATCCTTTTTGACCCACCTCCTAGAGAAATGGAAAAAACAACAAAAATAAACAAATGGGACCTAATGAAACTTAAAAGCTTTTGCACAGCAAAGGAAACCATAAACAAGATGAAAGGACTACTCTCTCAGAATGGGAGAAAATATTTGCAAATGAAGCAACTGACAAAGGATTAATCTCCAAAACATACAAGCAACTCATGCAGCTCAATATCAAAGAAACAAACAACCCAATCCAAAAATGGGCAGAAGACCTAAATAGACATTTCTCCAGAGAAGATATACAGATTGCCAACAAACACATGAAAGAATGCTCAACATCAGTAATCAGTAGAGAGATGCAAATCAAAACTACAATGAGGGTTTCCCTGGTGGCGCAGTGGTTGAAAGTCCGCCTGCCGATGCATGGGACACTGGTTCATGCCCCGGTGTGGGAAGATCCCACATGCTGCGGAGTGGCTGGGCCCGTGAGCCATGGCTGCTGAGCCTGTGCGTCCGAACCCTGTGCTCCGCAACGGGAGAGGCTGCAACAGTGAGAGGCCCGCGTACCGCAAAAAAACAAAAAATCAAAACACAAAACTACAATGAGCTATCACCTCACACCAGTCAGAATGACCATCATCAAAAAATCTAAAACAATAAATGCTGGAGAGGGTGTGGAGAAAAAGGAACCCTATTGCACTGTTGGTGGGAATGTAAATTGATACAGCCACTATGGAGAACAGTATGGAGGTTCCTTAAAAAACTAAAACTAGAACTACCGTATGACCTAGCAATCCCACTACTGGACATATACCCTGAGAAAACCATAATTCAAAAAGAATCATGTACCACAATATTCACTGCAGCACTATTTACAATAGCCAGGACATGGAAGCAACCTAAGTGTCCATCGACAGATTAATGAATAAAGAAGGTGTGGCACATATGTACAATGCAATATTATTTAGCCATAAAAAGAACAGAAACAGTTATTTGTAGTGAGGTGGATAGACCTAGAATCTGCCATACAGAGTGAAGTAAGTCAGAAAGAGAAAAACAAATACTGTATGCTAACACATATATATGGAATAAAAAAAAATGGTTATGAAGAACCTAGGGGCAGGATGGGAAAAAAGACACAGACCTACTAGAGACTGGACTTGAGGACACGAGGAGGAGGAAGGGTAAGCTGGGACAAAGAGAAAGAGTGGTATGGACATTGTACACATTATGAAATGTAAAACCGACAGCTAGTGGGAAGCAGCCACATAGCACAGGGAGATCAGCTCGGTGGTCTGTGACCACCTAGAGGGGTGAGATAGGGAGGGTGGGAGTGAGCGAGATGCAAGAGGGAAGAGATATGGGGATATATGTATATGTATAGCTGATTCACGTTGTTATAAAGCAGAAACTAACACACCATTGTAAAGAAATTATACTCCAATGAAGATGTTAAAAAAATAAATTAAAAATAAATTCATTAATTAAAAAAAAGAAATATTTGTATTCAAATTTAGACAGAAACTATTGGTAGTATCTGGTTTTGAAAATATTTGCACAATTCTGATAAAAATAAAAAATGATTAAAAACAAAAGAGGAAATTGATTGCTTTGTGCATTTGTATCGAGCTTGTCAACTATCAGAATATGCAGAAGGTTAGCTGTCAGTAAGCCATTTTTAACACTGCTTCCACATCTTCCCTGCTGATCTATAGGGAGAACCAAGTTGATAAAACCTTGGCTGGAACTAGAGTGGGATGAATGAGGCATTGCCTCTGGCTCAAAATTTAGGGTGGTGATGAAAAACTTAGTAATCAAAATAATTTTAATGCAATATTTGTTAAAATCAAAATTAAGCCAAAATCCATGGTGGAAAAATATCAATATTTTTAATAAAGACAGGATCCAAATCTTTACTTGCCTCAGTTGGCCACACTCACTCTCCTCAACTCACCTTAATTCCTGCCCTGGATAAATCTAAACTAAACTGTCCTATTTCTTCCCTGAGAGAGGGTCTGCTTTCCAAAGAGAGTAGCACTTCATTTTCTCTTCTTTGGGAAAAGGGATTTTATTGAGGTGAAAGGAGGGGGAACAATTTTCTATTTAAAAATATCAAAATAATACTGTTTTCAGCCCAGTTTCTCATTACCTGCTCATGGTCTGGAGCCTCTCTGTGAGTTTGTCAGGTAAAATGGCATATTGGTTAGGATAAAAACTAAACTGCTTTAACAAAGACTCTCCAAAATACATTCTTTTAAATAAAGAGAAATTAATTTCTTTCTTAACATGAAGACCAGGGGCTTGTGGGTAACACAAGACCTATCCTCACATTATCCATAGATGCCCCAGCTATTGGACAGACTTTGCTACACTTGCCACATAAATTGTGTCTTGGGCCAAGGAACTCCTTTAGTTGTTGCCACTTTCCTGCCAATCTAAAAAGGGAAAGCGGAAATAGAATACAATCATTTTTCTTTTTAAGAGTTTGACCCTGGAGTTTTACACATCAGATTCTGCTCACATCTCACTGGTCTGAATCCAGTCACCTGGGTGTATTCAGGGGAAGCTGGAATGGGTAACTGTAGCTGAGCCACATTCCTTGCTAAGAATTGGAGGCTGAATGTCAGTTATCTCCAGTTAGAAAAAAGAAGAAAGGTTGAATGGATACTGGGGGAGATTAGCAGCTTCTGCTACAAATTGTCCCTTCTTTGGATTTATTGTCTTCTGCATATTGTTCTACATACGATTTCTTTCCATTTGCTTCATGAGTCAACACTCTTCCATCAGCTTTTCTTTTTCTGGAAGTTTGATAGAAATCTCACTGAATAATATCTCTCATTTACCTTTTGTTATGAATATATATCTTTAAAAATTATACCTCCGTGTCATTATATTGAATTCTCATTATGAAGAAGAAACACATATCCCCAGATTTAAGCTTGAATTGGTAACTATCATTTTTAACAGCATATGTAAAGCTTCCTTAAAACTCATATTTATGAAAAAATATGTTTAGTATGTTACAACTTAAGTGTTTCTACCATAAGGAACAATGAATGGAACTAAAAGCCTTGTGTTAATAATGATGCCTTTGTATGTTCATTATAGTAAAATGAAAAATTTTCGTATGTACCTGTTGTATATGTCCCTTGGTGTGTATGAATGGGAAGAGCTGGGGGAGTTAGAAAATTCAGGAAGCTGATTTGCCCAAACATTGTGCTGTTGTTGAAATTATCCCATATCTAACTATTATCCTACCTACACTTGACTCTAGAATCCTGGAATAGAGAAAGAGTGAAATTAAAATATTTTAGCAGTTTTTTACAGTAAAGGTACAGTTAGATAATGGTTATAAACAGCAATCTTTTTGTTTTTAGAGAATTTTGTCTGTAGGATTTTTCTAGAGAGCTGTACATTTTTACTAACACTTTCATATACCCTCTCATCACAATCAGAAGTATTTATCACAGTACTTAACTTTAAGATGCTTCATTATACTAACAAGAGTTTGGTATAGATCATTTCTTTATTCTCACCAAATAAATTACAAGACAGTTTAATAATATTATCACTTTATTTTTTGAAGAGATAGAGAAAAGGGCACAGAGCTGTTAAATATGTTACAGATGATTACAAGGTCAACATAAGGAATTATACCAAGGTTCTTCCACAGGGAACGTTGCCTCAAGCAGAGGAATGATAAATTCCCTTCCTACAAAAAGCAAACTTTATATTTCATCCATCCATCCATGACTCACTGACTGGGAGCCGTGTGTACCACTGTTTGCTTTATATAGGTCCCAGCTAGTAAACTTTTCATTTAAATTGTTATACTTCTCAGCTCTATAATTTCCAATTTGTTCTGATTATAGTTTCCATTCCTCTATGGTTATGTATTATTTGTATCTCATCATTAGCATATTATTTAATTCTCTGAACATATTTATGACAGCTGCTTTGATGCTTTTGTGAGCTAAAATCAACACTGAAGTCCAATCAATTTCTATTGAATCCTTTTATTTTCACGAATTTTAGTTACACTTTCCTATTTCTTCATAGGCTTACTAATTTTTGGTTGAAAACTGAACATTATAGATAAGACATAGCAGTCTTATCTACAATGGGTTTTTGTGTTATTATTCCAAGGGATTTTATTTTTATTGACTTGCCTGAACTAAAATGTAAACTATCTCCTTTACAGTATATGATCATTCATGTGTATATATACATATACATACATACATATATATGTATAATATATAAGCTTATATATGTGTGTGTGTGTGTGTATATATATATATATATATATATATATATATATATATATATATATATATATATATACTCCCACTTTATATATTTGTCCCTTGAGGAGTTTCCTTTGCATAGTTCAGTTTACTGGTCAGCCAATGATTTGGATAGAGGCTAAGAGGCTAGTATCAGACATCTAGAGCCTGTAAGACTCCCATCCCCTGCCACCTGAGCTGTGTAGGTTGCATAGTGTGTTGTATAATGCAACAGCAAAGATGCTGCAAACTCCATAGTCTCAGTGCTGGTTGATGTCAGCCAGACCTCCAGGAAAGGGAATAGGGGCTGGAGACTGAGTTCAACCCTATGGGCAATCAATCAATTAATCAATCAGGGATGGGTACTATTCTTTATTTTTGGTACTTTGGTAATTTTATATAATAAATTTTTTTTAAATTCATTGTTCATAGTTTCCCATTTGAATTAGGAAGATTCAAATGAACACAAAATTTAAATGAACTATTATTTATTTACTCATTCTATTACTTTAAATATAGTAATCAGTATTTTGATAGATAATAACGGTAAGGGAAGCACTATGAAATTGTGCATAGTTGATTTTTGTTAGTTTTTATAAATTTTCTTTTGTTTTCCTAGATCATATTTATTTAATGTTAGATTTTTTGGTCAATTTGTTTTATTTCCTCACCATATCAGCTTTTTCCTGAGCATATTTAATCAATCAATTCTATTTACACTTCATTGGAGTGATCAGATTACTCTGAATAAACACAAAGGAGTAACTAGATTATCTGAAAGGCCTAATATGAAGTTAAAGAAAAACTCCTTCAAGAGAAAAATCCCCAGGCTTTAGGGCTTTGTTAGTAGACATCTGTTCTGTATCACTCAGCACCCGCAGAGGTGGCTGTGTGGGCACCAGCGGTCATCAAGTGGCCGACAATGAGTGAATGGGGCCTGAAAGGTCTTCTCTGGTCGGTAGATCAACAGAGCTCATCATGAACATTTCAGTAGGGACTGCTCTTAATGAGAGTTGTGCATCGTGCATTGAATCACCTGGGGAACTTTCTTGGACTTCACTGCAGATCTTTTGAGACAGTAGATGCAGAGTGGTACGCATAGGTGCTTTAAGAACCTTCCAAGGGGCTTTTGACATGCATCTCAATTTATGAACACCTGACTTAAGGATATTACCCACATTTGCTGACTGAAAACTACCTCTATGTTCCCCTTTTAAAAAAATATAACAATAGGGGATTTGTTTCATTCTAATGGTAACATATGTTTTAAAATAAGATGACTTTTAGCTTATTGATTATATATTCATGTATAGTAATTGACAATATAGTTAAAAGCACTGTTGCTCTTATCATAATTTTCTTTTCATTTATTATCTCATGTAAATCCTCATGTATAGATAACCTTAAATAAAGAAATCAATCTGCTCCATCACATACACACACACAGACACACACACAGACACACACGTACATTTTTGCACATCATTTCTAAAAAACCTGCAATTTCAATTTCACCTTTCAAAACTTCCCTTCTGCCTTCTGTCAAATTTCACTATCTATGGGCCTTTTCAACCTGATTATCTATCTAGTCTGAAAAGAATAGGAGCTGTAATTTCTGGTATGGAAACTGGACTTGGCTATGTTTCTCAATAGCTATTTAATTCATACTTTGAGGAAAGCTGTACCCGAGTGAGAAAATATTCTGCCTTATAAAATATGGCTTTTTCACAAGCAGAGAAAGGTATGTCTTTTGATACTAAAGGCAACACAGTAGAAAGCATTTTGGAACATGATTTCAGCGATCTTCTTCTAGATTTGACTTTGTCACCAACTCTGTGACCATAGGCAAGACTGTTTTTGTTTTTTTTTCTATAAACTTTGTTGTCTTCATATAAATGATGAGGAATTAATTAAATGTTGTCTCCAATCCCATTATCTCTATGAATTTACTCATTTATTCATGTCAGGGCCAGTGTGTCTCTGCATTTCTACTTTGTATCAGCAGAATTTGCCCTAATTCATTCTGATGTAACTTTGGGTCAATCTGATCAAAAATAATTCTTCTATATACAGTAGTGTAGAATAATCAGTTTAAGTGATTATTTGCAAGCCTTCTTGATAGAATATAAGTCCCCAGGGTCTGAACATGGGAAGAAATATTTTGCTGATAGGAAAAAAATACCAGTTTTTCTGGAGAGAGGACATAAATATGAGGGGTATGATGGAAATATGAGGAGTGTGTAGTCAGTAATATCACAGAAGATTATTTTGCTCTATTATTTGATTTTCATTATTTCAAAACCTTCAGAAAATTTACTAAGTGAGCAAATTTACTGAGAATGTATTTTTATGGAGCCAACAGAGGAGCCAACTTCCCAAACAGAATGATATTAGTAACATATCAATATGTTACTGATATGCTGGTTATAAAACTAAACATTGTAAAGGTCTCTGCTTCCAAATTTCACACTGTGGTACCTTCAGAATTCAACTTAGGAGCAGAGACCAACTGAGAAAAAGGTAGAAACACCCATCAACTTTTGAATTGTGAATCACTGGATCTATTTCAACCAGAAAGTTGTACAGATGTTTATTTATTATGTCTTCCCAGCCCCTCTGATCCGTGAACTTTTCAGATTCTGTTAGTTTACTCTCTTCTAACCTTTCTCCTTTCCTGTCATCTTTATATAGCCAATCAATACAGAAACTTCAAGAAAACAAACTGCAAGGAAACCACTGAAGGTGCATAAAGAGGGGATAGAGTGGTGACTATATTGTTTTCTGAGAAGAGTTAAATCTTTATAAGCAAAGAAAGGTTGAGCAAAATATGAATAAACATGCATATATTTTTATGATGAACTTCAAACATGTGGAACATTAGAGAGAACAGTATATTCAGTGTATAGTACCCAACTCTGGCAGTTAACACATGGCCAGTCATGTCTTATCTGTACACACTTTCTCTTCCCTCATCCCAGACTACTTTGCAGGACATTTGAGATATCACATCATTTTATCTGAAAATATTTCAGAGTCTATCTTTAAATTCAAAGATTTGCAATTATTTTATAACACTTAAAGTATTAAGATACTTTTCTAAATACCATCTGTGTTCACATTTCCACAATTGTCTTATTTTTTTTTAGATTTTGTCAACCAAGTATACACAAATTGTGATGGCTGATATAAGGGAATATACTTCTTAATTCTTTTTAACCTGAACCTTATAATTTTAAAATCTGTAATCTATAATTGCTTTCTCCTGTTTAATTCCATTGGCTAAGGTCTTCAACTAAATGTTAAATAGTAGGACAGAGAATTGATATTTTTTATCTTTTTGTTGACTTAGCAAGAAAGTTTCTGTTACTTTCTCACTAAGTAACATGCTAGCAACTACACTGAGTGATGCACATTTTACTATGTTAAGGGAATATCCATAAAATCCTATTTTATGCATAACAACATAAATGGGTGTTGATTTTAATCAAATGCCTTTTCTAGTCTCTGTGAAGATAATCCCATGATTTGGTTTCCTTTAATTGTTCTGTAATATTCAAACCAGTCTGAATCAAATTGCCAAGAAGATTATTGTGGAACTTGACAAATAATAGAAAATTTTCAGAAAAAAATTAGCTTATGAAAAGAGTCACTTAGATGCTGGAAAAGAAGATTAATCAAGTGGGACAATTAAACTCTAGAAGATGTTGAAATTGATTTAAAAACAGAATAATTAAAACAATTTCTATCTAATAGGACTAGTTGGGCTATGGATAGGAACTGAATGGGAAAATACAGAAACAAATTCAAGTCAGTTTGGGAATTTACCTTATAATAAAGTTAGCATTTTCTCAGTTGACAGAAGATGATTTAAAAAAAAAAATTTGTGTTGGAGTAACTGGTTAGATGTTTTGAAAAATGTCTAATTATTGGGTTGTATATATTCAATAATCTTTTTCATACTGATTGTTAATGATATTTTTCACCTATTAATATTTTTCACACTAATTAGTTGAAAATCTAATTCAGGGAATGTTTGGGGGGATTCTAACAACATAAAGAACTGAGGACTAAAGAATGCTTTTTTTTTTTTTTTTAAGAGCATGAGAGAGTAAAGTAAGGTAACAAAATAAAAAAGTTTGGCATGATATTCAAGTTAACACAAAACTATACAAATACCCCTTAGGAATGTCCAACTACTTAGGTTCTGGTCCTTGTGAGATTAATAATATAATGAAGAAAGTAATGGGTAGAGAACCACTTGGAGGAAGAAATGAGATAGAAACAGAATTGAGGTGGCATTAGGAAAAAAATTGTAAAGTGGACTATAAATTAGGTGATGAAGAAATGCATTTGGGATCTAAACAAATTTTTTTAAAAAAGCCCTGAAGTGAGCAGAAAAATTTTAAGACTTAAGGGTTAAGGAGGCAGATCTATTTATCTTATTGCTCCCTCATTTAGCTAGTCAATGTAAATAAGTTAAACATTCCTGTGACAATGTTGTCTCTTGTTCTACTTGTGAGTGAGGATAGGTAGAAAGAGAAAGCTCTGGGCTTGTGTTATAGTTATGCCTTTGCTGTGTAACAAGACACACCAAAAACTTAACTGCTTAAAGCAACAACCATTTATTAGCTTATGATTCTGTGGGATGGCAATTTGGGATGGGCTCAGCTGGACAGTTCTTCTGATCATCTCAGTTCGGGTAATTTACACTTCTGTGTAGACTGCCAATCTGTATGTTCACCATCTTAAGACATTTTAAGGAGAATATGAAGAGCAATATCTATCAATATCAGGCTATTATCAATATCTCTTCCTCTTCCTCCTTCTCCTTCAATGTTCCTCCTCCAGAGACTTTTTCTTTTGTCTGTTTTATTTAGTTAGTTTTGATTGGTTAATTTTTGTTTTTATTTATTTGTTTGGAAAGAGAATGTGCTTGTTTGGTACATTATACTTAAATATGAATTTTAGAAAATAAAATTTGAATGGGTTTATATAATATTCCAGACATCTCTTTGATAATACTATTTAATCAGTGTAACATGGGATAAATAGACTTTTAAAAAGACTTTGTTTCTGATACTGAACTTTAGTTATTTTTTAAATATTAAAATATATGTAATTCTACCATTGTACATATTAAGACTATTTGGTGTGGATGAATAGGACCTTAAAAATTAAATTATCTGACTTCATTAAACAGAGAGAGTCAGACAATGGTAAAGGAGTAGAGTGTTTTCCAAGTGATTCAATTGGCAATGAGATTGATACTAGGGCACCATTTGTTCTAAACCACAATGCCTCACAAAGTTAACTAACTTTATAAATTTTGAGGGCACCACTTTCACAAAGTGTGACCAATCATAAAGTGAGAATTCTAATTGTAACACCTTAGAATTTTCAGAAATGTTAAGTAATTCTTCTTAATTTCTCATCATTACCTAATAAATTATTACAGATTTATCCTGATTACTCATGTTCTATTTTAAAGTATGTGTGTGTTTTAAACCTATTGTAGGTATGGCCTATAATTCATTCTAATTCCTCCTCAAAATTCATCTGACAGCATGAAAATTTTAATAAATGAATATATGTGCTGTCACATAATAAAAGGGAGAGTACTTTTGGCTGGTGTATTTTGTCACAAGATGAACTGAGTTGAGGAATATCAAAGATATCTTTGATAGCTAGAAGTTTACATCAGGTACACCAGAGGTACTGAGAGAATGTAGGACATGTAAATAAGTTCAAGAAGGAAGCTAACACTGTCATAGACAACTTGTGGTAGGAGATAGATGGGCTCCAGGTTAGACATTTACAACTGGCCTTCTGTTTACATTTCATGGGGCAGGAAAAAGTGGGCTTCAGGCCGGACACTTACAACTAGCCTCCTGTTTGCATTTCCTGAGACAGGAGATAGGTAGGCTTCAGGTTAGACATTTAAAATCAGCCTCCTGTTTACTCTCCGAAATGGAAGCAATGACAGCCACGTGGTAAATAGCCAAGCTTTGTCTCTTGTGGAGGCCTTAAGGTAAGAGTCATGGCCAGATCAAAGAAAGACAAAACCTTGTTTGAGTAAAGGATCAAGGGATCTCCACTCCCCACCTCATTGGGGCAAGGGAGATACTACATATGAGCAGAAAGGCTCCTTGTGAGTCAAATGTCAGGGGACAACTCCAGGCCATGGTGACTCTTGCTTCTCCCAGATGACTTCACGTCGGGGTCCATCGTGGCTGAGAGGTGTGTGTGCACCTAAGGGGAGGGTCCTGAGACAGATTAGCCAGAGGGGACAAAGCAAGATGATTGGACAGAAGGGAGACAAAGACCCAGAAAACTGCCCCCTTATAAAGGATTTAAACTTCCCAAAGGCGCAACTCTCTCTCTCTGAGTTTGCCCATGCATCTTTCTGCATGTATTTTGCTTTTCCAATAAACTTTTTACGTTTCTCTTTACCTTCTGCCTCCTCACCTGAATTCTTTCCTGACAAGGCAGGCAAGAACTAGGGGTCCAGGCCCTAGCTGCTGTCCCCTGTGATCTAGTGGTTAGGACTCCCGGTCTGGGAAACCAAGATCTTGCTTCCAGCTACTGCTCGCTGCTGCTTGCTGCAAGCTGCTGTGTGCGTCTGAAATCAATCTGATTGCATTAAAAGTATGCTCTGGGTCTGAATGTTGGCAAATACTGAGTGGTATTGTTGATAGTTTCATATGCACTAGCTTTGAAATAATTACCTTTAACTGATGCCTGTTGTAATGCAACAGAAAATTTCAATTCAGGTGAATATGTTGGTAAACCTCATCATTCAATACACACACACACAAATGGACTAGTGGTAGACCCTCCCTGACACATCAGCTGTGCATACCAGGATACATGCAATCTTTAACTTGGCAAAAGTTATACAGTTCATCACTGGAAGTTGAGACTCCATTAGCAATGTGATCGCTAAGAGAGGAAAAGATCCACTTAACTCTGTGGCTTAAGTGTTTCCTTTTGTTCATAAATTTAGCTGCTTAGACTCCCAGACTGCTGAGCAAAGAAATTATTGGGAGATGCCCCTTTTGTGGAAAAGAAAAGTAGTCACTAAAGTGAGTGCATTTATTTAACTTCATATTGTTTTAAAGGAGAAATTCAGTTTATTTTATTGTAAGATTCCTGTTAAATACTAATCAAAATTTCTTCACTGACTTTGTCTTCAAAGAAATGGACAAAATCAGAATTAGATGTTTTAGCAAATGAGGGACTTTGGATTTTAAGAAGCACAGTAAATTCTTTGTAACTTCTTTTATTAAAATGATCAAATGGAACTTAGAAGTGTTCTCATTCAAAATTCAAGAAGAGCACGAACACATTAGCTCTTAGTTCTTTCTAATTAAAATCAATGTTTCAGCATTTTAAATATTAGCTTTTACTTGTACAGATAATCAAAATTATTAAATTTTGTGCTGGCTTGATACACCCTTCCGGCTCAGTAGATCCCAGCATAAACATTGCCCCATGATTCTCCCAATTCCTACTCTTCATTGATTGTGTACATATGTGTATTTGAGTATATTTTAATGTACATGTACATTTTAGTCCCTGGCAAGTGAAGTCTACACATCACCAGTATATGTGGATTAGAAAACTCCAATCCTGTAAAATATGGGGTCACATTACTGAAAGGTTAGAGAAATGACTAGAAAAGTAGGCTTGTGAATGAAGATTGCAAATATTATCATATTCAACTTTGCTTTATTTGTGTTTGTTTTGCTTTTGTTCTTCTGTGAAGGGAGTCACCAAACTTTTCCTATAAAGGGACAGATAGTAAATATTTTTGGTTTTATTGGCCACACATTTACAACTACTCAACTTTTTTGTTCTAATATGAATGCAGCCATAGACAATGTCTAAATAAATGGGTGCAGCTGTTATCCAATAAAACTTTATTTATGGGCACTGAAATTTTAATTTCATGTAATTTTCATGTGTAATTTTCATTCTTTTTTTGATTACTTTTAAACCAATTTTAAAAATGTAAAAAAGGTTCTTGGCCAGTGGGCAATGAAAAATCAGGCAGTAGTCAGGAATTGGCTTTTAGGGAATATTTTGCCCAACACTACTGAAGACTAGTGTCCTTCTTTCTCACAGCTTTGGGGTAAAGTCACTACAAATGTATAGCTAATTTAAAAGATAGTTATGGGGCTTCCCTGGTGGCGTAGTGGTTGGGAGTCCGCCTGCCGATGCAGGGGACGCAGGTTTGTGCCCCAGTCCGGGAAGATCCCACATGTCGTGGAGCGGCTGGGCCGCTGAGCCTGCGCGTCCGGAGCCTGTGCTCCGCAATGGGAGAAGCCACAACAGTGAGCGGCCCGCGTGCCGAAAAAAAAAAAAGTTATAAATAAGAACTTCCCTGGCGGTCCAGTGTGGTTAAGACTCCTCGCTTCCACTGAAGGGTTTGATCCCTGGTCAGGGGACTAATATCTTGCATGCTGCATGGCATGACCAAAAAAAAAAAAAAAAAAAAAGTGAATAAATGATAGTTATAAATAGATAGTAATAAATATCTATTTGTAATATATCCTTACCTATGTATACTTATTCATTCATTCAAGATATATGTATTAATTATCTTCCTTACGCAAAGCATGTATTGGATACAAGGAATGATACAAAGAGTATGACACAATTTCTAACTTAAGAGGCATAAAGTCTATCAGATGGTTCGAGTTCTACTCTACATAAAAAATTATAATACAAGACCACTTGGGACAACTACCAAAGTTGAAAGATATGTAAGGACCATTCCCCTCAGGAGACGATTGCTGACATCTTAGAAGTATTTTTATGACATAGAGTGCCTTTGGCTGACTCAGTGGATGGAAGTATGTTTACAAGCAGATGGTAGAGAATTAAGAAGATGAGATAAACTCTAGGTAAAGAAAGGCAGAATTATCAGCCAACATCTTACAGAGAGGTAAACTTTTTTTTTCTTTCTTTTGAGAATAGAGATAGTTGCCTAAGTAATTTACAGAGGGGAAATTCTCTAGCTCCAAAAGAAATATTGTTCTCTTTAAGGTGCAATTAATCCAATAATAATTTTCATCTCTACCATGTATCTCTCACTGAGTTCTCTTCCAGGGTTACAAAATTTAATAACACATTGTTTCTGTCTTTGAGAGTTTTGCAATCCAGTGGAGGGTTATAACTTTAAACCAATAATTTTATCATGGCATAAGGAGTAGTAGAATATTATATTCTATAAAATGATAAGGGAACATTGCAGATATTGATATCTGATTTATTCTAATGGGGGGTGGAGTGGTGAGGGAAGATTCTACAGAGGTTGTAATGTTGTTTTCTGAAATTAATGACATTAGGAATTTTCAAAGAAGAGATGAGGTAAAGGGAAAATAGAGTGCCAAAGGACAATAACTAAACCCACAGAGGTATAAAGAAACAAGCTATGTTTTCCAGGGTAGAGAGGCACAAAGGAAGGGAAGAAAGAGGATGTTAGTAGGAGGTGAATTTAGAAATTCATCCCCAACTCATAATTAATTAGGCAATGTTAATGTTTCAGAGCATGTTTGTCAACTGGTGGTTTATATCATTTGAATTAAACTTTTGCTTTTTTAAAAAAAATATTATTGAAATATAGTTGATTTATAATGTTGTATTAGTTTCAGGTGTACAGTAAAGTAATTCAGTTATACATATATATAGTAAATATATATATATATATATGCTTTTTATACAGTCTCTCTCATTATAGGTTATTACAAGATATTGTGTATAGTTCCCTGTGCTATATAGTAGGTCCTTGTTGGTTGTCTATTTTACATACGGTAGTGTGTATACTTTAATCCCAAATTCCACATTTATCCCTCTCCCCTGCTCCACTTTGGTAACCATAAGTTTGTTTTCTATGTCAGGGAGTCTATTTCTGTTTTGTAAATAAGTTCATTTGTATCATTATTTTTAGATTCCACATATAAGTGGTATCATATGATATTTGTCTTTATTTGGCTTACTTACTTCACTTAGTATGGTAATCTCTAGGTCCATCCTAGAGATTACCATACTAGGATGGACCTAGAGATGTTGTTGCAAATGGCAATATTTCATTCTTTTTCATGGCTGAATAACATTCTATTGTATATATGTACCACATCTTCTTTATCCATTCCTCTGTCGATGGACACCTAGGTTTCTTCCATGTCCTGGCTATTGTAAACAGTGCTACAATGAACATGGGGTGCATGCATCTTTTTGGATTATAGTTTCCTCCAGATATATGCTCAGGAGTGGGATTGCTGGATCATATGCTAGCTCTATTTTTAGTTTTTTAAGGAACCTCCATATTGTTCTCCATAGTGGCTGTATCAATTTACATTCCCACCAACAGTGTAGGAGGGTTCTCTTCTCTCCACACACTCTCCAGCATTTATTATTTGTAGACTTTTTCTCTAAGATCACACACAAAAGTAGGCTCAAAATGGGTTACAGATGTAAGACCGGATCTATAAAACTCCTGGATGAAAATATAGGCAGAACACTTTTTGACATAACTTGCAGCAATATATTTTTGGATCTCCCAGAGTAATGGAAATAAAAACAGAAATAAACAAATGAGACCTAATTAAGCTTAAATATAATCTTAAAATTAAATTAAGCTTAAATATATAAGGTTTTCAAATAGAAAATGAAAACCTTGATTTAAGGAAGGCCCCAAGCCTCAGGCTAAGCAATATGCTCAAGGTCATTAAACGAAGAAGGAGATGAAATTCAATTCAAACGAGATTTTGCATCCCCCAAATCACTATATTGCATTACCTTTGAGTATTACTCTGTGTAAAACCCACCAACAATATGAGAAGATAAGGCCTTATGATAAGATATCATTTTCCCCCCCTTCTCTGAACTTGCCTCCTTCAAATTCCGGTGGCCAAGTTCACTTCTGCTCCAGACTTTGCAGCACTGTTTCTCTGTTGGGATCTCTCTCTACTTTCTTAGATAGAGCATGACCCCTCTTCTCTGGGCGCTCAGACCTCTGCCCACCTCTCTTCCCAACAGAGAGGCTGTTTACTTGGGTTGCAATCACTTTCTATTCTTTTAGCCTGCTTTACATTTTCCATACCATGTGTCTCTGGCAATTGTAGTATTCTCTGCCTAAACTACATCCTCGTAAACTCCATGAAGGTTGGGATTTTGTTTTGTTCACTATTTTATTCTCAGGGCCTAGAGCAGTCCTGAGCTCATAGTAGGTACTCATCAGACACTTGTAAATGAATGAATACATAATTCAATATATCAATTGTTGGAGAGAAAGACATGTGGAAAAAAATGCCTAATTGTGAAACAGAGAGAAATACATACCTTAATATTATAATTAGATCTGTAAACAAAATCCTGTGGGATTCCAAATAAGAAAACAATTATTTCCAGTTTGAGATTTGTAGAAGGCATCATGAGTGAAGAGAAATTGGAGTTGTCTTGGAAAAGGGATATTTCAGAATAAGAAGCATGATGAGTATAGAGGCAGGTGAAAATAAATTACAGGGGTATGGTTTATGAAGGATTCTTAAGGAAAACAAGGCTGGAATTACAAGTTTTCCTCCAGTTTCATGGAAAACCGATTAGACACCTGCAAGCAGAGGGAAGCTTCATTGAGGAGATGAACGCCTATCATACCAACTGGCTCTATCTGGCACCAACTGGCAATCTGCTAATCTCAGAGACAAGTGAACAGAAGTAGGGTCTTAATGACTCTAATTTCTTGTTTATTCATTTGATTTGTTGAGAATACTAGTTCTGGTCTTATTTGAAATACATTTGCTTAACTGAAGCTCACTGATTCTATTTAGTTGGTATGTAATGGCACCTACAATTATGTCACATTATTTGATTGAATGTAGAGGTTTTGTCAAGTCTACGACTATATCACAAAGAAAAAGACAATGGAAATCGTTCTCTTCTCAGTCAGGAGATAGAAATTCCAGGGTGGTCTCTATCAATAGTTTAATACATGAAGTAAACTCTGTGCCTTGATTTCCTTTATATTTAAAATGAAAATAACCACTACCCTATACTTCTAATCCTAAGAAAGGGAATAAGTTATCTCATATAAAGTATTCAGTTGTAAATATCAGTAAACAATACAGACAATAAGATACATAGATGCTAAGGCAAGTGCTTTTCTTGATATTTGCTAAAGAATATATTTTATTCTTCTGTTTTTAAATGATCAATATTCATATTTATTTTTATTTTATTTTATTGTTAACATCTTTATTGGAGTATAATTGCTTTAAAATGTTGTATTGTTTTCTGCTGTATAACAAAGTGAATCATCTATATGTATACATATATCCCCATATCCCCTCCCTCTTGCGACTTCCTCCCACCCTCCCTATCCCACCCATCTAGGTGGTCACAAAGCACCAAATTGATCTCCCTGATTGTTTTTATTACCGATGGAATATCTGCACAGGGCAGGGACTCAGACTTGAGTGGGTACCTGCAGCACCCTAGTGGCCACTCTTTATAAATGCAGAAACACTTTGTAGTAAAATAAATCACAGTGGATGACAGATGTTCCTGAAAATGTCTGTCGTCTGTTCTCTTAATTCAGGATTGAAATTAAATGTTATTCTTACCATGTGAATAATTAAACTTAAATTAATGTACTTATTAATTTCCATTTTTCTCAATGCTGCACATTTTGGAGGATGACACTTGTGGGTACAGAGGTACACTGAGATTCAGGAGCTCATTCAAGTCAAAAGCCACACAGAGGCTAGTCTGGAAAGATGCTTTGGGGGTCAATATTACTTAGAATTATAAATGAAGGTAGATTAATAACTTCATGATCCTAGAGTGAAATTTTGTGTCCATAACAAATAATTTTGTTTGGCTGAGCCCTCAAACTTATAAGAAAAAAAGTCTGTTGGAGAGAACACAATCAGTGGTCCACTTCTAACATTTTATCAAAGATTTTATTTGACAAAATATGTGATAAGTATAAGAATGGAGAAGGACAAGTGGGGGTTTAGGGGGTAGCATAAGTTGTGCAAGGAATCAGTTAGAGAGAACTTATATTAAATGAGAACATAAATTACATGGTAGGAATTCAGACTTAGAGACCTGTAAGTAGAGTCTAGGTACAAAGTAAGCTGCTGGTGAAAATGGACATGTATCTATCAAATCATGTGTTTATCTATCAAAAGGATGAGTTTTGTTAATTTGTAATTATTGTCTTCTTTCATTTTATCCATGACTGACTTTAAAATTCCTGAAAAGTAATGATTCTTGAAAAACATGTTTTAAATAATTTATCAACTAAAAGTTAAAATGTCACTCTTGCCATATGATAATAATTTGGTAATAAAATGTAAGTTGACAATTGGGTAAATGAAATAATGTTTAGACAAGCTTCTCTGTGTTCTTCAGCAGAAATAGATGGATAAAATTGTACTTTATTCCATAAATGATATATACATGTTTAAAAAATTCACTGAGCTGGAAAAGAGTGCCACAGACTGTCAGAAAAAATAAATATAGCATTTTATTTTCAATTGTTTTGCTTTCAATCCATGATCTAAATTTTTTAAAAATTTTTTGAAAGATTATTTTAACCTTAAGGATTCCCTTATTAGGGTCTACATGTGTACATGTGCACAAGTCAAATAATAAAACAATAATTCTAATGCCAACACTTTAAAAAAAATCAAAGTGTCTTCGTCTGACATATGAACACACAGTTTAGATGAGGTAAAATAATAATATATAGTTTCTGAGGTGTCTTTTTACACAAGCATAGAAAAATACATAACATTAAAATTATTCCACATAGTTGCTGATATACAAATAAATAAAGGTTAAAATAAATGTGACTCTATTCAAGGTCAATAATAAATTCATTATTGTTGGCATTTATATAAACCCTGTCTATATAATGATCAGATAAATGAAAACTAGTCAGGATATGTTTTAAAAAATATTTTCTCAATTTGGTTTCAGGATGCATATGTAAATGGAATTGATTAGATTCAGTTCATACTTTATCTGCTATAAATTGTTGAATTCAGATTAAATATTTATACACAGATCATACACGATATATGTCAAAGTCATCTACATTAAGTACTAACCTTTTGTTAAATTAATTTTCAGAGTAAGTACAAACTATGCTATTTAAAACAAAGAAAGATATTTCATAATTTCAAATCTCATGATTTGCATGATTAGATTATCTTTATTTTCAAGGGCAAGAGTGGAAAAGTAACAGTGGGTGAATGAGTTGCCTAAAGTCAATGGCACATGTTAAAGAAAAAGTTATTCTGACAACTCTGGTAAGAAAGACTTTACCAGGACTATTGCAATGAGGGATAGAGCTTGGTCTTAACTCCAAATTCAGTAGAGACTGCTATGGGATGCAGCCAGAGAGCAGAGCGAGAGGGTCAGTGGGTGGAAAATTACCAAGAGGAGACATCAAGGGTGGGAGATTCTTTCTAAACTGACCTCACAGGATTCTTGCTGAGGGCCAGCCTGCGTGATCAGATATCAAGGGTGATCAGATATGGAAGGTGTTCAGATATCAAGAGTGAGGGATTCTTACTAAACTGATTTAGCAGGATTTTTGCTACAAATGGGTTAGGCAGGCCCAAGGACACGGCTTAGTCAAAAAGAAAGCTCAGAGAAGCCTGTCTGAAGTTGGTCAAGGAGAGAGTCTTTTATCACTTTCAAAATCATTTTGAAGGAGATTTAATTGCTGTCATTCATTTATACACACTGAGAACTCAAAGCACAAGGATGCGACAGACCATGCCTGTTCCATATATACTATTTTAAGGTATCTGAAATATATAACACACTTGGACATTTGAGTTCATGTGTATCTACCTATATAATTAAATTAAACCATAATTCTCAACAAATCTCAAAAATACCACTTAGCAAGAAAGATGGGGAGGAAAGTCTTCAGGTTTTACACAATATTGACTAAAACAAGCACCTGTTATGCTCAATCCCAATCCTTTTTTGGTTCTATTTACCTCACTTTATGGTTAATTCATTTTTGAGATTTTTTGATAAACATCTGCATGATGAAGAAAAGACCACATCTGTTTGTTCACCATTTTACCCCCAGCATCTAGGGTAGGGCTTGACTGAGGAAAACACAGTACTCCCCCTTATCTGCTGGGGATAAGTTCCAAGACCCCCAATGGAGGCCTGAAACTCTGAATACTACTGAATGCCATATAAACTATGTTTTTCCTATACATACATAACTAAGATAAAATTTAATTTATAAATTAGATATGGTAAGAGATTAACAATAGCTAACAATACAATAGAACAATTATGGCAATGTACTGTAATAAAAATTATGTGAATGTGGTCTGTCTCCAAATATCGTATTGTACATATTTAATGCCTTTTCCATGGTTAAGCACTTATCACAAACTGTGGCCACAATCTTTGAAGTTGGAGGTGCAGAATTTCTTTCATGAATTTCTTTTTCCTCCACCTCCACATACAATTTTTCTTCTCTCTCTATTAAGTCAAGAACTTTCACCTTTTTACTTAAGGAAGCACTTTCCAGCTGCTTTTTGGAATTGCCAAATTGCCAGCATCACTTCTTGCACTTTGGGGCCAGTATTAAGTAAAATAATGTTTACTTGAATACGAGCACTGAGATACCTTGACAGTCAGTCTGACAAATGAGCCTGCTACTAAGTGACTAATGGCCGGTAGTGTATACAGTGTGGATACACTGAATGGAGGATGATTCAGATTCCGGCTGAGATGAAGCAGGATGGTGTGAGATTTTATTACACTACTTAGAATGGCAGAATTTAAAACTTATGAGTTGTTTATTTCTGGAATTTTCCACGTAATATTTTCAGGCTGCAGGTGGCAGTGGGTAACTGAAACCATGGAAAGCAAAGCCACAGTTAAAGGGGATACTACTGTTCAGAAACCAGAGCCACAACAGGAAAATATAAGCTGCAGGTTACATGGGCTTTTTCCTTATGGTCCTGTTGCAGTAGACAAATCAGCTCTAACTAATTTGTATTTTTATGTCCTTTGACTCAAGATTAAAATGCTCTGAAAAGACTTAAATTGTTCTGGTCTGCATCCCTTGTCTAATTCTTGGGAACAAGAACACAGGTATTTTGATTGACAGCCACAGAGCCTATGTGGAATGCAAGAGTAGAAACTTCTTACAGAAAGTATAGGTGCTATTACCAGATCAGAGTACAATGAAAGCAAAACTGAGAGATTTTCAGTATAGAGAATAAACAGTTCTATACTTCTAACAAGCGTTTGACAACAGCAGCTCCAGAAGATCTGCAAGAAGTTTTAAATTCCCTTTAATGTCAGTCTCACCTTAGAATAATCAACAGCAAATTAATTAATCTTCTATTAAGATTTATATTGGCAGCACATATTTTGGAAGAAGATCACATATCTGTATGTTTGTTTGCTTTTTGCGGTACACGGGCCTCTCACTGCTGTGGCCTCTCCCGTTGCAGAGCACAGGCTCCGGATGTGCAGGCTCAGTGGCCATGGCTCACGGGCCCAGCCGCTCCTCGGCATGTGGGATCTTCCCGGACCAGGGCACGAACCCGCGTCCCCTGCATCGGCAGGCGGACTCTCAACCACTGCGCCACCAGGGAAGCCCTGTTTTTTTTCATATACCAGTTTAAGTTACTTTATTTGGGAGAGGGTCTAGAGGTGCTAGTAATTTCATAAGAGATAAGCTCTCAAAGTTAAAATTTTCTAACTCAGGAATAGTTCACAAATGGTAACACCATGCATATTGCTACCTCAAGGCCTTTGCACTAGCTGTTTGCTCTTCCTGAATATTCTTTTTCTTTAAATTTTATTTCTTTATTGAAGTCTAGTTGGTTTACAATGCTATGTTAGTTTCAGGTGTACAGCAAAGTGATTCAGTTATATAATACATATATAATATAAAATATTTATATTTTATAATATGTATATATTCTGTTTCAGATTATTTTCCCTTATAGATTATTACAAAATATTGAGTATAGTTCCCTGTGCTATATGGTAGGTCCTTGTTGTTTATCTGTTTTATATATAGTAGTGTGTATCTGTTAATCCCAAACTCCTAATTGATCCCTCCTTCCCCTTTCAGCTTTGGTAATCATAAGTTTATTTTCTATGTCTGTGGGTCTATTTCTGTTTTGTATATAAGTTCATTTATATCATTTTGAGGTTATTTTTAAAAAACTAATTGTCAAGTGTATTTTCCCTTAGATTGCTACTCCATGAAGGCAGGAACCGTTTGTGCATTTATATATTCTTAGCATATGCCAGAATCTGGTACAAAATAGATACTCAAAAATTATTGAATAATAAACCAAGGAATGACCATAAGGAGTTTCTAACTATGTACAGACCTTTCTAATCGCTTTCCCTTATGAGAAATAAAAACAAGTTGTTTAAGTTTGAAATCATTTTAAGAAGCATATTTATACAAATACAGAATCCAAAAAAGCCAACCTAGGTCTTCAAAAAGAAATCTCTGTTACATTTCGATTAGGATCAATTTAAAACTCACAGGACATTTTAGGAACATAGAGATGATGTAAGTTGATCTTGTGGTAGTTTATCCATGCTCTAAAGCAGAAAAACAAACCTTCAAGGATAAGTCTGAGGACTTAAATGCCTACAAAATAATTCTAAAAGTATGAGGACTAGATCTTGATGTTAATTCATCCAGTGCAGTATTTTTTTCCAGAAATAATCCTCCCTGGCAACTAGTCATGAGAATCTATCAGATGGACATTCATCTTCATCTATTACACTTTTCCCATTGACATCTCCACTAGGTAATACTGCTCATTCTGTTCAAAGTGCAATTCCTTCTCAGTTGTCCTACCTACTGAGGACTGAGATACTCATATTGACACTTGTGCACATTTTATTTTTGATAACTCTAGAATGTGGTTTTTTTGAAGGAAAATAAGCTTTCTCACACTAATTCCTTGATGTTCTGGTTTACTACTCTACAGACACTTCTTCAGAAGAAATTCTTTGATTGTGATGTGTCCTTGGTCAGATGAAAACCTGTTCAACCTTCATGTTGGTAATCATATGGCAGCTAGGTAATAGAAGGAGTTCTGTCCTGAATTAAAATTCTGGCACTGATAGTTATTGGATGTGTACTGTTCAGAAAAATACATATATCTTTTCAGAATATTTGAACCTTTGTCTGTAAAACGAGTGCAAGAATACAAGTAGCAAGTCTGCTCTATGAAATGGGGTAGCATATGAGAATGGGTAATACACTGACTCTTGACAGTATATGAAAATGGTTATTTTCTTCCTTTGTTTGTAAACAGGAGATGGCTACACTTTTTCTGACCTAGGATATAGACTAAAAGTTTCATTTTTCTATAAGGAGGATATGCTTTATAATAAGGATCCTAATCAGTGAAATGGATGTGTGTGGAGAAATCCAATGGGAGTGTTAATTCCAACTCCAGTCAAGGGTTGACATGAGTTAGTATGTCTTTGTCTATCATATACTTGTAAATGGTTATATTAGATCAGAAATGCCTATTGTCTCCTTATCTGGTATATCTTGTCACTGTATTTGTAACTGGAATGACAAAAGTAAGGACTATAAATGTCATGAAGCCAGAACCATAATTATTTTATGTAACCAACATGTAACCATCAACTAACACAGTGCCTAGCACCTACTGGATGTTCCTTAAGTATATATTGAGGGAATGAATAAATGAATGAACAGGAATAAGATAAATGATTTTAAATGATATGCATTTTCCTGTGTCTATAATGAAATATCTAAACATACTTTTCAAATCATCCTTTAGAGAGGGTCTCACTAACAACCACATACCAACAGATTATATACATTTCAACACAGTCCTTTACACCAAGGATAGGATTGATAGTACTAGGTATGTTGTTCAATAATGTCTACCACTTAATAAAATACAACAATCACACATAGTAAATGTGACACTGTAGCATGTGCTATCTGATACTGTTTATTTTGCCCTAAATGTTAATGACATAGTAAGACAACTTTAGCATTGTTTTGTATAGGATGTTTTAAAAAAAAAGTAAGGTGGTTTCATGGTTATCAATAAACTAATTTTGGGAAAAGCTTTTTGTATGTAATGTTTGTGTGATCTTGGGCAAATGAGGCTGTCTGTACCCCCCCACTACACAGACAAAAGGCAGAATGTAAGAAAAATGTTACTGGGCACAAAGAGGAGTGTGACACCAAAAACAGTGGACTGGATTGTTTGTTGGAAGAGGGGTTGTCCAGTCAAATGTTATAGATCAGGCAAACTTTGAATTACATAAAGAATTTTTCCAGGGAGAAAGCCTTCCAGGCAGAGGAAGCAACATGGAGAAAGGCATGAAATGAAACAAAATAAAACCCAAAAACACAAACACAAGAGAATATAAAACATATCAGAAATGCAAGGGATTGAGTGTAGCTGGATAGTTGTGTGATGAGCCAAACTCATTACAGGACTGACTAGTTAGGCTAAGACATTTGGATTGTGAACAAAGTTAAAGAGAAGACATTAAGAATTTTGATCAAAGAATGACATCAGATCTGTATTTTAGAAAGATCTCTGTGGCAGTGACGTAGAGAATGAATTGGTTGAGGGGATGGGGTGAGACACTAGGTACAAGAAAAGCACTTAGAAGGCTAAAAATAATGCACTAAGTAGCAGAAGAGAAGATGGGGCAGATGAGAGGGATTAAAGTGATATTAAGAAGCTATTTTTTGGAGACAAACTGTTTGAATTGAAGAGGAGAAGGGGTGCTTTTTCTCAGAGACTAAATGAAAGGAAGGAATAATATAGCAAATTTGTCAACTTTGTTATTATGATTTTGAACTTGAAGGAGTTCATGGTTAATGAATTCAATTTAACCCAAGCATTTAGAGCTAGAGAAAAAAGCCAGAAAGTCTACCAAAAATAAGTGTGGTGAGTTGTGAAAAGACCTAAGAAAAAGGCAAAGCTTGGGGAGATGACCGAAGGGAAAGAATGAAATAGTGGACTCAGTAAGACACAAAAGGATTTTCAAAGAACACAGAGGATTCGGCGGAGGTTAAAGACTCTAGATTTGCAATGGTTCTGACCTACACGGTTATGTTATTTTCCCCCCAGCAGTTACTCAATCTTTTAGGTATTGTATATATTGAAGTCAGATCACAGTGCTAATCGGGAGATTTTTCAGGGGATGCAGCAAGGTAAATGTGTGAGGTAGGCAGGGTTTGAGGCGTGAAGATTTGTGAAAGTGATCCAAGCCATGAGGAAGAGTAGGGAGTGAGGAAGGCAAAGTAGATAAAAACTAAGGGAAAAGAAATAGGTTTTGGAAATCTTGATGATGTCAAAATCACAGACAGAGCTAGTGCTGGTGCAGGAAACATGCAATAGGGAAAAGGGTAATTAGGATGCAAAATATATGTGTCCTCACTCAGACATGGAGAAGTGTGGAGCCATAGGAATATTAAAGAAGCAGTGCACCACTCATTTGTAAATAAGTGGTTAAAGGGTTGCAAGTGGTCAGAAGGAATGAAAGTCAGAAGACATAATCTTGGAGAAAGGGACACCTGAGCTCGAAAGAAAGACTGAAAATTAACGTAGGCAGAAGAACAAACTGAGAGAATATCTCCACCTCTCCTTGGAATTGCAAGAAAGTGGTGACAGCATGCATTTGCAGGACTTGAAGTTTTTGTTAAAGCAAAGAAATTCTTGAAAGACAAATATAAAAAATAAAACAGGAAGCATTGTTAAAGACAGAATTCAAGAATTTGATTGCTTGGGCAGTGCTGTTAAGTTAAAGACATATTGATTAGGGCTTCCCTGGTGGCGCAGTGGTTGAGAGTCTGCCTGCTGATGCGGGGGACGCGGGTTTGTGCCCCGGTCCGGGAAGATCCCACATGCCGCGGAGCGGCTGGGCCCGTGAGCCATGGCCGCTGAGCCTGCGCGTCCGGAGCCTGTGCTCTGCAACGGGAGAGGTCACAACAGTGAGAAGCCCGCGCACCGCAAAAAAAAAACAAAAACAAACAAAAAAAACCATATTGATTGACTAATAAAATTTTAATAGAAGCTCTTCAAATATTTTTATCTGCATTTTACTCAAACCCAATTAATTTCTAAAAATATGCAACAGAATTATCAATTCAAAACATCAGATTTTCCTGAGTTTCTCAGGAACTAAACTTCACCATCAGTTTGATGACTTTGTAGTATTTACAATAGACTTAGCATCAATATGACTTAAGGGCTAATTGATTGTTAAGAAACAGAGACCAAATTTATGTTCACTATGACACTTCAACTGGGAAATTGTCCTAAGAACATATTATCAATCTCATTTATTTAATTCTCTGGTGAAATGTGCATTAAATTGGTAATATACTTATAGAAATATCATATTATCTGACAGTTTTAGTATCTAGTATAACTTTGTTATCTCTTCTAAAGTTAAATTTTTTATTATATAGGTTATATGCTATTTTGTAATATCTTAACAAAACACATATAACTAGAATTGTTTATAAAATAATATTTTAATATATTTTATAAATAATGTTTTATGAACTTATTAAACAGTTATTACAAAGATTTCATTTCTTTTGGTAAAAATTGTGGTAGAAAAATATTGGATCATATTTGTTATTTTGTCCTCTAGCTTGTCTTTTAAAAAAATCCCCATATTTTTAATAATGTTTAAATCAACCAAATGACTAAAAAATAAAGATAAAAAATACTTAAAATCAAAATGAATTCAAAATAGAATAAATATTCTCAGAGTAAAAGAGAAATAATTCAATAAAACCAAGAACCAACATTTTCTTAAATTGAATATAAATATGTAATCAACACTGAGTAACCAAAGAGTAATCCCACAGACTGATCATACAAACATCAGGAACAATCAACTTATATTCATAACTTAATAAATATTTCTGACCTCTTAGTATTTTTGAAGAATCTAGATAGCCTCTCTGTCCTCAGTTAATTTATACAATAATTAGAAAATTTAGTCAATTTGATTTATAACTAAAATGCAAGATAGAAAGCCGAATATAGTATAAAAAGTGCATATGTAATTTCTTATGAGCACTGATTCATTTATTTTTTCTAGAAGAAAATACGGCACAATATGAAAAAGGGGAAATGTGAGTTTTCTCAAGAAAAATTTGAAAACACACCTTTTATTTTCCCTTTTTTGGAGAAATTTTAATTTATGGAACTGCAAGCATATAGACTTAAATTGTCTTTGCTAGAGAAGGGGAACATTGACTCTCTGATGTCAGTGACTCCTAGATTAGCTAGAGGAATTGGGATAAAGGGAAACATTAATTTTAGAAAATCTCCATAATTAATCTGAATAATTTCATTTCAATTCCAGGCATTTATAATAGAAATATTAGAATGCGGTGGGATTTAATAGCAAACACCAAGGGTGACCCCCAAATGTCTAACCTGGTTAATCATTCCTGGCCCCAGAGAAAAACAACCTCATAACCAAACATTTTTTGGTTACTACAGAGTTAATAGATTCTCTGGCTTTGAGTTTATCCTCTTTCATCCCAGGGGTTTCTGTTTGGGAGTTGTTGGTGGCAGGGTAGGGGAAGTTGTTCAAAGAAGGGTTAAAGCAAAAGGTGTGAAAGAAGATGGTCAGGAAGCAGCAGATCTAGGTTTTGTGTGGCATGAAGCTCGTATGATTTCCCATACCCTACTTACACAAAAGAACACAATAGGCACAAAATGGAATGTTTATATAAAATGAGAAAATATTTCACAAAATACAAATTTTCAAGCTGATAAGCATCCAAATCATCACAAAATCTCAAAAAAATCCCCCAACATTTTAATTATTTTACCACCTAATCTATCCTCTTAATAATATTTCAATTTTTCTACATTTGTTGGCTGCAGACTTTGACAGCTTGTTCATTAAAGTAACAAGTTGAAAGAATAAAAAGTAATTTTTCTCTAGCATAATTGATCAAAATTTCTTACTATTTCTTACTATTGATAGTTTAGAAAGTTACTTTCACCTTAACAGCTCACTGGTTGCCATAACAATTAAATATTTAGAACTGTCATCAAATTACTTTCACATGTAATTTGGGAGGCCTTCTGCAGATCAGTTCAGGCTCCAGGAACTTCAAACCCTATTTCTCTTCCACTATATACCTAAGTGAAAATAAATAAGACATTCTTCTCTTGTAAAAAACATAGATCATAATCAAAATCAACTAGGCCTTTAGAAAAGGAAAAATTTTATCAATTATATAGTAGGATATTAAGCTAAATATTTTTTCAAAATAGTATCCATTTAAATAATAATATCAGTGTGACTGAGTTTTAAAACTAATGTTTTGCATGTAATTGAAATCTATATAACAAAACAGAGTGTTGGTAATGGAAATTACATGACTAATTGCAGAGAATAGTATAACTACATATTTCCTTTTTTGACTTATTGAAAAAGTAATTGGGTAAAATGCAGGGCTTAGGGGCACTGACCCTCCACGCAGTCAAAAAGTCACATATAACTTATAGTCTGCTTCTGTATATGTGGTTCTGCATTCGTGGATTTAGCAACTGCCAATTGTGTAGTACCATACTATTTACTGTTGAAAAAAATCTGTGTATAAGTTGACTCACACAGTTCAAACTCATGTTGTTTGAGGGTCAACTGTGTAACAATAATAGTATAAAAACAGGAAAGAGTAGTTGGAGCATTATAAGAGTAAAATTTCTATATTTCACTAAAATTAATTTTGTATAAATATTAAGTTGATATTTATAAATTGAGGTGTATATTGTAAGCCCTGCAGAAACCACTGAAAATAATTTTTTAACATATTGAAAAACTCATCAAAGGAATCTAAATATTGCACTAGAGAATATTCACTTAGTCCAAAATAAAATAGTAAAGTAGGGACCTAGGAACACAAAAGACCTGAGACATATATAGAAAACAAAACCTAGAATGGCAGATGTAAATTCAATCTTATCAATAATAACATTAACTGTGAATGGAATAAACAATCCAGTCGAAAGGGACAGATTATTAGACACAATGAAAAACTAAAGATCCAACTATATGCTGCCTACAGGAGACAATTTAGATTCAAAGAAGTGGATTCACAGATGCAGAGAACAAGCTAGTGGTTACCAGTGGGGACAGGGAAGGGGAAGGGCAAGATAGGGGTAGGGGAGAGAAAAAGGGGTTATTATGGGATTATATGAAATCATGTGTGTGAAACTTTTGAAAATTGTAAAGTGCTGTAGGATTTAAAGAATCTTTCTTTCAAGAAAAAATAAATTTAAAAAAAGATTAACAAAATCAATGAATACAATAATAGACTCACATATAGAAAAAAGATGGAAAAAGATATCACACAAACAGTAAGCCACAAGAAATTTGGAATAGCTATACTAATATGAGACAAAATAAGTTTTCAAACAAAAAAATGTTACAGGAAATAAAGAGTGAAATTTTATGTGAAATAAGGATAACTCCAGCAGGAAAATATAACAATTACAAACATGCATGTACATAAAAACAGAGCCAAAGATACATGAAACAAAAACTGACAGAGTGAAAGGGAAAAATAAATAACTTAACAATAAGAGTTGAAGTCTTCAATATTCTACTTTCAATAATGGATAGAACAACTAGACAGAAAATCAACAAGAAAATGAAGGATTTGAACAACATTTTAAACAAACTACACCTAACAGACATTTGTAGAACATACAAAAGCAGACCATATTCAAGTGCATATGGAACATTCTCCAGGGTAAACCATATACCAGACCATCAGACATGCTTTGATAGACTTTAAAAGAATGCGAATCATACAAAGTGTTTATGACAACAATGAAATTAAATTAGAAAAAAATACAGAAAGAAATTTTGGAAATTCACAATTATTTGGAAATTAACCAGTCTCCTAAATAATCAATATGTCTAAGAATAAATCACAAGGGAAAATAGAAATAATTTTGAGATGAAAGAAAACTCAAATACAATACACCAAACTTATGAGATGCAACTAAAGCAGTGCTCAGAGGAAATTTGCAGTTGTCTATTTAAAAAATTTCATATCAGTAACATAAATTTCCACCTTAAGAAACTAGGAAAAGAACAAGTAATAACCAAATGAAGCAGAAAGAAGGGAAGAAATAATAAAATTGGAGTGAGAATAAATGAGACTAAAAAAAGAAAAAAATATCAACCAAATCAGTGTTTAGTTTTAGAAAAGATCAACCAAATTTAAAACCTTTAGCTAGACTGAAGGAGAGAGAGAGTCAGAGAGAGAAAGAACTCAAATTACTAAAACAAGGATTAAAGGAGGGACAGCAATGCTGACATTAAAGAAATAAGAATTCTAAGGGAATGCTATTAACAACTATTTCAAATTAAGTAATTGAGATAAAATGGAAAAATTCCTAGAAAGACACTACCAAAACTGACTTAAGAAGAGATAGAAAATATGAATAGACTTATAACAAGTAAAGAAGCTGAATTGGTGATTTTAAAATCTTTCCACAAAGAAAAGTCACAGGTCCAGGTGACTTTATTCATGAATTCTACCAAACATGTAAAGAAGAATTAATAACAATTACTCACAAACCCTTTCAAAAAATAAAAGAGGAGGAAGGACTTTCAAATTCATTATATGAAGCCAGTTTTATTTTGACACCAAAACCAGAAAAAGACATCACAAGAAATGAAAACTAAATATGAATATCTCTTATGAATATAGATGCAAAAATCCTCAGCAAAATATCAATAAACCAAAGTAATGAACATCTAAAGAGGATTAAACACCACTACTAAGTAGAATTTGTCCCAGAAATGAAAGGTTGTTTTAACATCTGAAAATCAACCTATGTAATACACCATATTAAAGAATAAAAAATAAAATCCACATGATCTTTTGAATAGATGATTGTGGTGATAGTATCATGGAAGTATCCATATGTTCAAACTCAGCAAAAGGTATACATTAAATTGTGTGTTTTTTTGTATATCAACTATCCCTTAATAAAGTTAATAAAATAAAATAAAATGAATGGTTAGGACTAATGAAAAGGTAACCCATGCAATGGGAGAATATATTTGCAACTCCTCTGTCTGATAACAACTGTATCCAGATTATATAAAAAACTCTTACATTTCAGTAATAAAAATACAAGTCATCTAATTCACTATGGACAAAGGATTTGAACAAATATTGCTTCAAAGAATATATACAAATGACCAGTAAGCACATGAAAAGAAGTTCAACATCTTTAGTCATTAGGGAAATGCAAATTAAAACCACAATGAGATACCACTCCATACCCATTTAGATGGCCATAATTAAAAAAAAAAAAAAGATAAGCAATAACACATCTTATTGAGGATGTGGAGAAACAAGGACCCTCGTTCATTGCTGGTGGAATTGTAAGAATATAGCCACTTTGGAAAAAAGAAAAAGTTTGGTATTTCCTCAAATGTTACACATTATTTTAACATATGACCAAGTACTCCTAGGTATACATCCAAGAAAAAGAAAAACACATGTCCACACACATATGTATGCATGAACGTTTATAACAGCATCATTCATAACAATCAAAATGTGGAAACAATCAAAATGACTATCAACTCATGAATGGATAAACAGCAATACAAAAGAGAGTTTCACTTGGCAGTAAAAAGGAATAGAGTTTTAACACATGCTACAACATAGGTCAACCTTGAAAAAATATTTTAATTTAAAGAAATGAGTTAAAACACCAACATATTTTATGATTCCACTTATATGAAATGTATTGAACAGGGAAACCTATATAGAGAGAATGTAGATTAGTGGTTGCCTAGGACTAAAAGGCAAAGGAATGAAGAGTGACTGCTAACAGGTACATTTGTAGGGTGGTGAAAATATTCTAGATATAGATTGTGGTGATGGTAACACAGTTGTGTGAAAATAATAAAATTATCTAACTGTATACTTTTGATGGGTGAATTTTATTATATGTGAATTAGATCTCAATAAAGATATTTAAGAAAACAATAATAGAGAAGATTCTTGCCCCTAAGAAGAAAAATCTGGTAAGGTTTCTGGAGATTGTCAGTATCCCAGTAATTGAACAAGCTTTTATAGGAAACGATTATGTTAAATGGTATTGAAGACAGAAAATCAATTGCGTATTGTGGCCAAATGTGGAGATGCAAGGAAGTTGTGGTTTTTTGGCCCTTCAAAAGCACTGGACTTGCTCCAAGTCAATAAATTGTGCTAGCCTGCTACTTTGGCAACACCCAATAAACTAAGCCTCTCAGTATACACATAATTGTGTAGTTTTTTTCTCTTAAGTCTGTGATGACCACGTGACCTGCTTTAATCAATACAGTATGGGGAGTAAGAAATGCTCAGCCAATTCTGAGCATAAAGCTTAATAAGGTCTGGGAGCTTCTACTTTTATGCACTTGGAAACCAGTATCATGATGTAATGTAAGAATAGCCCCAGGCAGCCCCAGCTGAACTGCCAGTCAATAGCCAACAGCTATTGTGGTAATCTACCTTGGATATTCTGGCCCAGCAGAGCTTCCAGATGACTGCAACCCAGTTGACAACTTGTGGAGAAGAAGAACTTCCCAACTGTGCCCAGTCAATTCATAAAATTACATAATATAATAAAATAGTTTTTGTTTTAATAAGTTAAGGTGGTGTGTCACACAGATAATTGAATTATGGAGCATAGTATGGCTCAGACCTACTTGCTGGTGAGGGTGTGGACTTATTAACTTATTACATGTTTTGGTGTAATGTGAAACAGATAAGTGTGCAGTTGATTCGGAAGTTAGTTACTAGTTATCTATCCAATACATATGGCATGTAACTTTGGATTCTAAATAAACCATTCAGGTAATCATTGAAAAGATTCAAAATCCATGTTTCCTTTTGATTAAAACAAGAAAATATCATGTTTACCTTCAGTCACTTAGTTAATAAATATCTATGAAATTCTTATTTTGTCCTGGGCAATGTGCTAAGAACAGAACACAGCCTTGATTGAAAAAGGATAATTTTACTGCCTACACAGAGCTGCTGGCTTTGGAGATTATGATAACTCACATGAGATATGTGGTGCCCTGAATTTGGTAGAAAATAACATGGGAGATTGAAAGAAGTGGATAGGTCCAAGATATGTATAATAGAAATGATGTAAAAGTTTCTAATTAACTAAATCTGGCATGAGAGATAAAAGAAATTAAGGTTAGCTCTTGGGTTTTCAGCTTGGGAAAATAGTACAATTGGAGCCAGTTGACTTTTTCTGCTTTATTGACTTTAAGATTTCCTTGGGATAACTAGGAGATATTTAGAATGGAGTTAGGGGTATGAGCTTAAATCTTATAAAAGAGGCATGGGCTAGAATTACAGTTTGCAGTTGTCATAATATGGATGCATATATGGGGAAGACTATGGCTGCCCAGAGAATATTTCAAGGTGAAAGACAAGAGATTTTGAAAGAGAAACAAGGGCATTTAAAGACCTGACAGAGGAAAAAAGGATCACCAAAGAGGAAAAGATGTAGACAAGAGTAACAGGAGAGCCAGAGATGTATGACATCAGACTGCCAAATGCATCTAAAAGAATACACAAGGTAAGAACTATAAAATACCAACTGGATTTACAAATAATTCACTTTTTGGTGGCTGAAAAAGCAAATTCAGTAGGATAGTATAATTTCAATGAGGAAGCAAATACACTGATCATAGAAAATACTTTCAAGATGTTTGTCTGGGAAGGAAAAGCAAGAAATAGCAGAGTAGAATAGATGTAAAGAGGTAGTTGGCAGAGAAGGCATTCTGGCTATGATCTTGCATTGCCTGTAGAGACATGTGAACAATAGTAAAATTGACTAAACCTTTCTGTCAGAGCAAACCACTTATTTACACTATACATTGCATAAGAAAAGTAAGATGAGGAATTAGAGAAGCATTTATGATTTGCTTTATTTGTTTATTTGCTATTATAAGAAGGAAAACACATGCATCTGTAGTTAGCCATAGCATTCACCTCAGCTTGACTAAAACTTTAGACAGGTTTCTTCTCTCTTCCAGGTCTCCCTTTTTTTAGTGCATTTATTTGAGAAAAGTTGTAATTGCACATTTTTTCTCTGCCCCTTTGACATATAAATACTTTTAAAAGCCTCTTGCTAGTTTTATAACCCAGGACTGTCTCTCAAGGACCTGGGAACAATCCTTTTGAAATGCAATCACCAGGGAAGATGGCACCCTATTTCCCAGTCTCTGTGGGAGGGTTTGGAAGATAACTGATGGGTCCTGCTTCAAGTTATAAAAGTACTTTCTATCCTGATGATATCAGAAACTTTACTTTTCCTTTGGGTAAGTTCAATTAGCAAATGTAGATGGCCTATAATCCTCCTATCCCAGTTCCTAAAAACTATCATGTTCATTGTTTCAGCAGAGTTAACACTGTTTTGATCTCTTTTCTCTATTGCATTAGCCTTGATGAAAATTTTCCTTACCTGTTTATCTTTATGAGTGCATTTTTTGCTTTGACAGGAAGAAATGAGTAGAGTCTGTAGATTCAGGTGAGTGAAGAGCTAATCAATAGAACAGAGTTTCTAAAAATAAAAATCGGATAAAAGATATATATAAAGATTTGCTTTAGCCTAAAGTACAGACATTCTGTGGTTTGTAATCTACCCAATATTCTCCAAATGACTTCAGACTAAATTATATTGACTTTCTGTTTGGGAGTAGGTAATGACATTTATTCTTTGACAAGAAAGTGACTATTTGACATCTTTGTGTTATGTTGACCTAAAACAAATAGACTGCCAGTTATTTCTCCAGCAAAAATGGGTCTGCGACCACGGCAAGCCACATGTAAGTGCCTGCACAGAAGGGGAAGGGGAACTTTTTTAAATAGAGAAAAAAAGGAAGTTGGGAAGGCTATTGTTAACAAAGAGTCAATTAGAAGATTTGAGAGTCCAAACTACAGTGGCTTTTCACTGGCTAAGTTGTGCCAGTCTCTTATTGGTTGAGCTCTTGCCAGTCCAGGCAAGAAGAGGAAGTTTTTCTTCTTCCTGTTGGGCTCTGCTAACATTGTAGGGCAAGAGAGCTCCCCCTTCTGGCCTCCCAACTCTATTTTAATTGAAGTTTCTGTTTATTAATGTTTACATTTCTGCCTTTTGATCTAGATCTTTCTCTGAAGGCATTGCTGATGAAGAGCCTGGTTTTCCAGTTTCAATTGCTTTTTTTCCCCTCAATTGGAAACATATTGAGACTACACTCAAGTAACAAGAAGGGGTAGAAGGGAGAGGTCTCAGGTACTTTTAATTTAAAGTTCATATGTCATCAAGTTCATAGACAGTGGAGGTTCTCTAAAGCATTATGACATCATCAAAGCTTTGATGAAAAACTTCCAACAAGCCTGGTCTGGACGTCTTGGGAAAGCTGTCTCATCAGATGTTGTCTGCTTCAATTCTAGAAAAATTTTATTTTCAGATGACCAAATGATGTGCAGGTCCAGTCAGGATTTGGTGCTTTCTATAGATGGGTTGTGTGAATCCAAGAGTCTATTCACTGGAGTTTGGCAACAAAAGGGTTTGTTAGCAATATTTGACAGTGAGATTGAAGAGAGTTCTAATGGAGGTATCTTTTCCAATAGATGAAATCTCCAGGTTGCAAGGTGTGATGTTTAAGGTCTTCTTTTCCTGAGAACACACTGTGGAAAGATTGCCCTGCCAAAACATGATTATTTTTAATAGAAATAATTAGGCCTTTGCAATGTTGGAGTATTTCTCCTTTTATCAGTTGTGGGTCAAAAGAGGCAGGAGCCAAGTGCATTAGATATCCTGTCACTATCTCAAAGGCTGAGAGTTTATGAGTTTCAAAAGGGATGGATCTGAGACTTAGAAGGACCAATGGCAATGCTTTCGGCCAAAGAATTTGGAGGGCCTCTACAAACTTTGCCAAGTGAGTCTTAAAATTGTTGTCATTGCATTCAACTAAACTAGAGATTGAGTGTGGTAAGTGCAGTGAAAATGTTGTAAAACCAGCCAAATAGCACAGACTTGTCAAAATACCTCGCCAGTAAAATGGATTCTCTGTCATATGAAGTTTGAGAGGAGTTTCCCAGGTAGGGAAAACCATTTCCAAAGGACTTTAGCCACAGAATAGGCAGCAGCCACAGAACAGAAAAAGCTTCACTCAAGTGTGTAAACATACAGACCATGACTAAAATTTTTATATCTATGATAGGAGGAAGTTATATTAAATCCATTTGCCAGACTTCGAATGGTCCATTAGGTAGCTTAAAATGTCAGGGGGCTGTACTAACAGGCTTCCTTTCATTGTATTTTGGACGAGTGGGACAAGTTATGTAGGCAGTTTTTGTGGCCTTGTTAATGTTTCCCCGTCAGCACTGATTCATAAAGGCTGTCATTTTGTCAGTAGACCAATGGTTTAATGCATGTAAAGCAGGGAGGAGTGGGAATTTTAGAATCTCTGGGAAAACTGGGTTGCTATTTTATCCAAACCAGAACTTTCTCTTTTTAACAAGTCAACAGTTGTTGGATTTTTATTCTTGTTTTTCCTTTTCTGAGGTCAATTGTTGGATTCTTTAGCCAGTTTTTTCCTAAGTTGTCCTTTGAGGAAATATCTTTTTGGACAATGACAGAGATTTAGCTGCTGTTGGTTACTTTAAGGGTAGTATTCATTGTGGAAATGTCGGCAAGTTGATTTCCCTTAGCTTCAAGAAAGTCAAATTTAAATGCCCTGGAATCTTAATAATAGTTTAAGTGACAAGTAAAAGTATTTTACCCATTAATTCCTGAACATAAGAGCCATTTAAAGTTTTATTTCTGCTGAAAGTAAGGAAGCCACATTGCTTCAGTAACATCCAAAATCATGAGTTACTCTTGAAAGCATACTTACTATATTGGCAGTTTTGCACTTGGCTAAACTACAAACCCATGTAACAGTGTATAATTGAGCCTGTTGGGCCAAAGTAACCATAGTTAAAGGTGCTGCCTCAACAACATCAAAGGGAGTTGAATAAGCATGTCCAGGATATGTGCCATTGTCACATTTTAAATAAGAACCATCAGTGAACCAGAAGTCAGCATTACCCAAAGGCATTTCCTGCAGATCATTACAAGGAGTCAAGAGATGATGTATCAGTGTTAAGTAGTGGTTAGGTACTGACTTGGTGACAGAAGGGAGAAGAGTGTTAGGGTTAAGGTTATTGTAATGTAAAAAAGTTATGTAAGGACCAGTTAACAAAAAGACTTCATAGGAGGTGAGGTGGCTGACTGAGAAATGTTCAGCGTAATGAGAATTCAGGAGAGCTTCTACTGTATGAGGTACAAAAATGGTTAAAAAGGATCCCTCAAAGATTTTCTTGGCAGCCTTAACCAAAAAGCATGGTTCCAAGGCAAAGGGGATCCCTGTGCCACAGGCCCCAGCTGCTGGCTATTAAACCCTATGAGTTGATGGCACTCCTCAAGTTTTGGAGTGAGTACCCCAAGGGCATTCCCTTCCTTTTCATATACAAAGGGGAAAAGAGAATCTGATAACTAGGATGGCCAAGGGCAGACAGGTTCATTGAACACTTCTTTAAGGTCTTAAATGGTACATTATCTGGTTCTTCCTGTAAAACTCAGCTGGGAGTATTGTTCTTTAGTGAAACATGCAGAGGTTTGGCCATAAGAGTGAAATTTGGAATCAAATTTCAGTAATAACCCACTAACCCAAGAAAACCTCATGGTTGGCACTTGTTTTAGGGTTTTGGAAAACTTAGGACACCATGAAGCCTATCTGGATCTACATGTAGTCCTTGTTATGATAACAGATGCCTTAAATATCAAACTTGGGTTTGGGCAAACTGCAATTTTTCCTTGGCAAGCTTATGTCCCTTTAAGGCTAAAATCTCTAGCAAGTGGATTTCATCTTCCTGTGAGGAAGCTTGAGAATGAAAATAAAGAAGCAAATCACCCACATACTGCAGCACAGTGGAAACTCTAGAGAATTTTATGTCACCCAGATCAGTCCAGGATTTGTGAGAAATAAGAACTCCCAGTAAAACCCTGAGGCATTATGGTCCAGGTGAATATTTTTTCCTTCCCAAGTGAAGGCAAAAAGATACTAGCTAGCTTCATCAACTGGAATACTAAGGAACACACTGGATAAATCAATTACAGTAAGAAATTTACTTCAGGTGGGAATGGATGTTAGTAACATATGAGGGTTAGGGAAAACAGGGTGTCGAGGGATAACAGTGTTTGTCTGTTTCTTGCAGGTACTGGACAAACCTCCAACCTCAGCCCTTAGGTTTTAGGTTTTGTCACTAGTAAAACAGGAGAAATACAGGAAATAGTATAAGGGACAATAAGACCTTGAGCCTTGTAATCTTCTATCATGGGCTTTATACCTTGAAGAGATTCTTTAATTTAACTTGACTATAAGGTATTGATTAATTCTGGGGAGAGGTTTTGAGGGATCTATTTGAATCTTGACGGGAGGTGATCTGTAAATTTTGCCAACATCATTTGGAGATTTTTTCCCTTAAGGAGGGTGGTAGCTGATTCAAGAAGGACAAATGACAAGAGTCTCCAGAATCTGCTGTAGTATTGTCAGAGACAGAGCAAATAAAATGTGTCAAAGTATCATTTAATTCACCTGGTTGGTTACTTGATGACTACTGTCAACTTCTAGAATTACCTCCTGCTTTTGGGAGAAAGACATTCTGGCATGATAATTTTCTACATCTCAGCCTAAGAAATGGATAGGAACCAAGAAGAAAAGGACCTAAACAAAAGAGACTAAGTTGAGAAACAGAAACCTCTTGAGGTTCTTTAGAGATCTCCACTATTTCAACTGTTTTAGTTCTCCAAGGCAGGGGCTGCTGGACAGTAGGGGGGTTGAAACCTGAGAGTGTGGCTCTGGTGTCAATTAGGACAGGAAGAGATTCATCCTCAATCTGGAAAAATGTTTCTCTGAGCCAATTAATAGGGAGAGTTGGGGAGAATCCCTGTGGTTCCTCAGAGCTCCATCACTGAGAACTGGGTGGACATTGGACAACCTGGTTCAAGGTGCCTGAAGTGCTCAGATATGTAACAGTCTCTTGGAAGCCATTTTATATTTAATCATTTGTTTGCCTCAGTTAATCTTAAAATGTTACCTTGCAGAGAGGCAATTTTAGGGTCCTGATGAGATCTGGAACCCTCAAAATTGTTTCTGTCAGGACTGTCTCCCATTGGCTGAACTCTTCCCAGGCAAGGAAAGGAGTCTTTCTTCATCCTGTTGGGCTCTGCTGTCATCTTAGAGCAAGAGAGGTCCCCTTTCTGTCCTCTTGACTCTATTTTAATTGAGTTAATTATTATTAATTTTTACAGTTGGATATCTAAAATTAACCAACAGCATATATGGACATTTGTTAAATTTGCAGCCACAATTTTTACTGTTACCTTATGTCTCTTCAAGTTTTGTTTAAGTTAGATAATAATTGAGGGAAAACACTAACTGATTGTTTCTTTTCTTACCATTTACTCTCAGTTTATTTTTGCATATTTCAAAGCATTTTTAACAAAGACATGGATAGTGTTTATTTCATTGAATTGAACCCTTACTTTTAGTTGAGACATCACAGTGAAGTACAAATACTTTTGTATCTTGAATAGCAAAGGAATTCATTATTGAATTCAGATTAAACATTAGATTCTTTATTCTTTAATAATAGTCAATATAAGACTTGCTCATTTAGATAATATTTCTGCTCAGTAAAAGGAAGAATTTTCTCATAATTAGACTTTTCAACAATGGGATTATTTGCTTTTCAAAGGAAAGAAATCTCTGTCCCTGAAAGTGTCAGGTGTCTAGAGAAAGATTAAGCTGTGATAGAAAGGCCCTTGTTTCTGTTTTCTTGGCCCTGCCATTGCATGCACCCCCACCCCTCAGCTTTGTCTCCTGGCTGTCCTGCAGAAGAAGAGGCAGAACTAACCTGCCATCAGGTCCCTGAAGTGATGCTTCTGGGAAGCTGGCCAGGGCTCTTTTGAGGGTCTGTGAGATCTGGGAGCCCACCTTGTTCCGGTACTTCCTAAGGGGTGTGAATTGAACACATTACCTAGTTTTACTGGGTTTCAGTTTGTTCATAAGTAATTTGCTCACAGGCTATAAAGTTGAAATAAACATATAGCTTATTTTGAAAATTATAAATAAATATATGAGCAGTCAGTGTTTCATCAATAGTTACCACTATAAATTTGTTTATGCAAATAGACTGTTTCAGGTGATGAAATAAACCAGTACCCTAACTATGATATCCAGCTTTCAAGAGACACCAGGCTCATTTCCAGCCACTATTGGTGCTGGATACTGCATGTGGTATCAATCATTCATCCTTGACTTCTTTTACTAGTGTTTTCTGAAAATGCAGGGAAAGTGGGGTTCTCAGAGTTTCCAGGTGTGTCTTCAGTTGGTGTTATTTCAACAATCTTACATGTACATTCATGGTAGAGCAGAAGCAAGAGAGGCAGGCAGTACAGGTGGTGACATTTCTTCTAGAATAAAGTTTCCCATTGCTGAGAGAAGAAGTTCTCACTAAAGGCACTAAGAGCCTATATAAAGAGTCATGGATTGATGCACTCTGATAATCTTACTTGATTTTTACTTTGAGAATATACCACAGTGTCTCATTAGTTGAATTTCCCAGTCATGCCTTTGAATAAGGAATATGCAACTCTGGCAGCAGGATGGGAGTGATGTTAAAAAAAAAAAAAAAAGTAAATACCCTCCATCATTCTTAAATAATTTCTACTGAAACTGTACACCCTTCCCACAACAGAGAGAAAACATGTTGATATTCAATTAAAAATAAGAGTTGAGACATCCTAGCCTCGTGAGGATCCAGGTGTTTGATTATAGACATGAACTAGTGTTCAAAGAGATAAGCTAGCACCAAAAAAGATGAGGAAAATAATTAGCTGAAGGATAAAAAGTTCAATGGCCATTTTGTCCTTCAAGAGGAAGGTAACTATAAGAAATAATTACACTTTGGAGACCCAGGTGCATTAGATAACATATTTTAAAACTGGAACTGCAACTATATTTAAAGCCTGCCGGTGAAGGACCAATTGTCTTGCTTTTCCCTCTTATCTTATTAGAATTTGTTTAAGGTGAACTCACCTGGTTTGGGTACCAAAATCATTGGAACTCTAAAATGAAGTTTGACATCTAACCTGTGTCAAGGTTGATTCTGCTACATATCTCTAAATAGCCATTTACAGATAGTGTATGACAATAAGCTCTCATGGATATTGCATTCTTCCTCACAAAGTAGTCACCAGGTATGGCCATACACTTATTTCAATAATAATGACATTGTCCTCAAATTTCCCTCCTATATATTGGTGGTGTTAATAGAAGGGGAGTAATGTCATGTGTAAATGCTAATACTAACTTTGTAAAATAACAAATTCTGAGGTAATTTTTCAAGTTTTCAAAAGAAAAATAAGAACCTTAATATTGATAGGTTTTATGAAGAAAAGTTAAATAAATATTACAGAAGATTAAATTTGGGTTACCAGTTGTGCATTTTATGTTGGTTATCCTCATGCTTTTTTCTTTCTTTTTCTGTATTGATGGCACATATACCTACATTTGCCTTTAATTTTGTAAGCCATATATAATTGTATATCCAGCCAGTACCATTTCATAATTTGTAATAAACCATTCATTTTTTCAGTATTAACTATTCTTGTTATTTATTTGAAAAACCAAGTAATATCAAAATCAAAAACTGTTGAAGTTTAGGAAAATTAATATTGGTATCAAGTAAATAATACCTTTTTTTTTTTTTTTTTTTTTTGTGGTACGCGGGCCTCTCACTGTTGTGGCCTCTCCCGTTGTGGAGCACAGGCTCCGAATGCACAGGCTCAGTGGTCATGGCTCACGGACACAGCCACTCCGCAGCATGTGGGATCTTCCCGGACCGGGGCACGAACCCGTGTCCCCTGCATCGGCAGGCGGACTCTCAACTCTTCCTTGCACCACCAGGGAAGCCCAAATAATACCTTTTCTTTTATTCCAACTATATAATGTGTTATGAATCTTCTCTGGTAGATATTTTCTTATACCCTATTTGCAAATATTTATTCTAGGCTTGCTTTCTGCTGTATTTAAATGCATGATAGAATCATTTTATGAGTATACAACACTTCTAAAATTTTATTATGCTAATTTAAGACATTACTTTCTATTTAAATTTTGTCATATGATACCAAATAGTCCTTGTCTTCTGTTCATTAGGGAGGGAAAATAGTAAAGGATAAAAGATAGAATTCAAACTGGATATGGTGCTCAAGAAAAATTTGAAACGTTTTTGAATGAAGGCACCAATTTCAATCCAGTTCACGAGTTTGACAGGATAATCTATTAGTTGAGAGAGAAGGAGTACTATGCAAAGGCTCTTGGATATGCAAATTAACAGTATTAATTTGCTCCAGCAGCTATATATTTTAAGTTTAAGTGTTGGAACTTAGCTAAGGCAGTAAGACCAAATCAAGTCTCAGTAATTTACATTTTTGTAGTTCTTCTTAAAGCAATCTAAGATTGACTGTTATTGCCAAAAGAAGGCATCAACTAGTATGTAAAAGGCACTGCACTCTAGGCTATGTGGTTAAGTAAGATCTCTTGTCAATTTCCAAGATTTCTGCTTAAGCTGGTAATATTTTAATAAGTCATACTCTTTTCTGGGTTGTTACATGATGGTAAATAGGATCTCTGAAATCAGGTGACATTTTAAAGTGACCAGAGTATTTCATTTTCTTTGAAGTCTGTTCATTTTCTCTAGCTGTCTCCATTTTCATCCTTGCTGTGCCCTTAAGGCACAAACCAGAGTCTCCTTTAGAAGCCGTTTAAACTCAGCCCCAACATCAAAGCAAATGAGGAGCCAGGGCTGAAACCAGCTTTAAATGTGTCCTTATATTTGTTTTTCAGCTGTTTCTCAGAGTTGGTAAGTCACACTCAATCATTTTGGATGTAATGTTATCCTATATAGAGTTTGAAGCCATTGAAAATAATATTTCAATATTCACTTTGGCTATGTCAAGGATTTAGAGAAAACTTATTTGAAGTGGTTCACTTCACAAAGGTAAAAAATTCTGCTTCATTCAGCCCTGCTGCATGATTACAGAATACTCATTTTCTCCTAGAGAATCCTGGTGATTATATAGGGGCAGTAATCTGCAATTACCTATCACAAAAATACAGTGTTAAGAGGGTACACTGCTCTATTCCAGACAGGCAATTTTCAGGAGTGTAAGTCCCTCATGGATATTTCAAAGGATGGAGCTTATTAAAGTGTATCTTGAAAAGGCTTATTTCATCTCACATTATTTTTGCGTACTTTAAAGCAGACTCCTTACCTCTGAGACCCCTGTAAGTGTGGCCTCATTTCCCACACATTTAGTCCAAATTACTGCTGATGGGATAAGGTTAAGCCAACCAGATTTCATAGCAGTGGACTACCCTGGATAAATATCAGTCGTCAAAAAGGAAATAGCGACACCAGAGCCATGATTCTAAGAGTGATGTGGAAGAGACATTAGCAATGAGCCATGGCTTCAATGCATTGCATTATGCAGATTGTGGATTGCACTATTTCAGGTAATTTCTTTTCAACAAGCACATTTGAAGCCGTAAGACAGGGAGGAGGATAAGCCATCTGTCAGAATCCAGTTACTTCATTTATCTACATTTATCTTCATTTATCTACAAATACAATGAGTCATTCCCTGTGTATTTTTCCTAAGAGTCAAAGACATAGATGTGTCTTAAAATATTAATTGTGAGAAGTAAACCCTCCCTACCACAGGACCACTAGTGTACTGGTTTATGTCAAAAAGGTAAGTTGCTTTTCAGATTTTCTATAGCTACTATTTCAACCAGTTTTGAGTGTGCCTTACCTGCAGCATCTCTGGCTTACAAAAAAATTTCTATTACAAAATCTCTGGTTAACATTATACTTTAAAATCGACCCACCAATTCTAACACCCATGCTCTATTCCGAGGCTTTGAGAATGATTTTGTATGTTCTCCTAGCACTTTCTGTCCACATTCACTGTCCACATCCTCCTTGTTTCATGGGCTTGTAGTACTAGTAACTGAAAACAAATTGGCCTGAGTCACCAACTGTAAGTTCAGTTGGGAGCTGGATATATTTTGTCATTTACATGCACTACAGAGGAGGGTCATGTGGTCTGATGTGGAGTCAGCAATGGCTGTCATATTCAACACAGAGTCTTGAGTGGCAAGGAAGATTTCCCAATATTTTCCTCTTTTCACTCACAGACTGTTCCAAGATATCCTCTATTGCAGCAGTCCCCAATGCTTTTGGCACCAGGAACCGGTTTCATAGAAGACAATTTTTCCATGGACTGGGGCGGGGTGGGTGTTGGGGATGGTTTCAGGATGATTCAAGTGCATTACATTTATTGTGCACTTTATTTCTATTATTATTACATTGTAATATATAATGAAATAATTATACAACTCACCATAATGCAGAATCAGTGGGAAACCTGAGCTTGTTTTCACTTGCCACTCATTGATAGGGTTTTGATATGAGTCTGCAAGCAATTGATTTATTATGGTCTCTGGGCAGTCAAACCTCTCTGCTAATGATAATCTGTATTTGAAGCCACTCCCTAGTGCTAGCATCACCGCCTCAGCTCCACCTCCGATCATTAGGCATTAGATTCTCATAAGGAGCGCACAACCTAGATCCCTTGCATGCACAGTTCACAGTAGGGGTCACGCTCCTATGAGAACCTAATGCCACCACTGATCTGACAGGAGGCAGAGCTCAGGAGGTAATGCGAGCAATGGGGAGTGGCTGTAAATACAGATGAAGCTTCACTTGCTTGCCTGCCGCTCACCCACTGCTGTGCAGCCAGGTTCCTAACAGGTCATGGACCAGTAACAGTCCATAGCCCCGGGGTTGGGAACCCCTGCTCTATTGTGTTTCCACCACTTCCTCCCCACTTACTCACTTGAATAGTTTACAGTTCAACACTAGCCTTAAAAATTGACATCTGAAAAAGCTCTCTTCTGGCAAATAACTACTTACAAATTGTCAAATTTTGCACCTCTCCTAAGTCAGTCCTTACTGTTTATTTGCCAATTTTTTGCTGATTTGGTTTGGGTTCACCCAGAAGAAGATCTTGAGACAAGGATTCAAGTGCAAGTGGTTTACGTGGGAAGAGGAGGAAACCCTGGCAGAGGAATGGGGACCTAGGACAAGGAAGGGAAGTGAGCCACTAAAGTGTGAATCATTAAACCAGCCAACACTGGCAATGAGAACTCACACATGGAGAAACTTGGAGAGGTAGTGTAGAATGCATGTCTTGGAATTATTCACCCAAGAGGGGAGAGAACTGAGGTATATATATACACACCAACTCCCCAACAGGTATGAAGTGAGGAATAATGGAAGGACCAGGACAGATGTTAATTCACGAACACTTCAGCCTGTCATAAACACATGTTGAATGGCTTGGGCAAAAGGCTTTGGCACTGGAAATTCCCCAGCAGACACTGAAGAGACTGTGGCTAAAAGTATGGATGGGGCCCCATAAGTCTTCTTACATCTGCAACTGACACCATTCCTTGTTCATGACATGTTTTTCTTCCACAGAGGAGTCTTTTACTAATTTTCTCTCTATATATATCTTCTTTAGGTCTTCTTAAAGTTTGGCTATGTTTTCTGTACTCTTCTTTGACAGGACCCTAAAAGCATCAGTTACCTATTCCTCACAGATGACTCCTCAAATTCTATCTACATCCCAGCTTAAATGCTACTACCTGCATGACAGTTCCTCTGATATTCACTCTCCCCTCATCAGTGAACTCACTGTTTTTGGCTTACAAAGGACTTTGCTCTATTTCTCTTATGTATGCCATTCTCTGAAGTGATTTCTAGAACAGATTAAATTTAAAGTAAGATGAATAGAATTAGCTCATTTTCTTGGGAACAAATTTATTTTCAGAAGGATGTAAACTACAGTGTTTGTCATAAACAATCATTTAACCACAGTAACTTCTTTAGTTAAAAAAAGTCACTGTAACATGATGATAAACATATTTTCATGTACCTTGCAGGTTTTTGAATTTTGCTTTTTTAATAGTGATATTATACCTATTTTTAGTTTTTAATTATATATATAGTAAAAGTAAATTTATGAGAAAATTGAATAGATAATAATATGAGAAATAAAGTAAAAATCACTTGAAATCTTAGTAACAAGAGATAACTGCCATTAACTTGTTGATCAGCACTATCTTATGTAGATATTTATGTGTATAATCATAGGCATCAATATCATTACATATGTAATTTCTTTGATGAGATCTTTTAAACAGTCTTTTTTCACATTCTCAAAATATTATAAGAATGTAATTATGCTTGTGTAGAAACTAGATTTTTCTCAGATATTCTATTAAAAATGACATCCTGTATAATTATATTTCCCATTTGATTCTAGTAAATAAAAACACTAGTATTGTATACTTAATTTTTCCTCCAGTAAACTTACTCAGTTATTACTTGCTCAATTATTAATTCCAATAATTTATTTAGAGCTTTTTGTCATGTTTTATATGCAAATAACCAAAACATCTGCAAATAATGATAATCTTGAGCATCAATCTTTTTTTCTCCTTGTTTTATTGTACTGACTAAGACTTTGCAGGTTGAATAAAAGTGGAAATAGTAGACTTTTGTCATTTGAGTGATAATATTCCCAAAGGTTTCTAGTATATTCATGTTACCATATTTGGCTATTAGTGTGGGAATGACATTTCCTAATTTCCCATTACTCAACTACTGAATTCCGGGATTAAATGAACTTTATCATGGTATACTGTCTCTAAGGTATGGGTGGGTTCTGTATAAAGACATTTTAAGGTTTTTGCATTTATGTTCATGAGTCATATTTTTCTATAATTTTTCTTTTTTGTTTCATTTTGTCTGGTTTAGAATCAAGGTTAGATGAGTCACATATTATAAACTGTGAGAATATTTGCATATTTGATTCTAAACAGTGATAAGCTTCTGTGGTTTGGAGCCCCTTGATGAAATCTCTCTGGAGCTTCCTGGTTGGTGAACATGTGGAGGTACAAGAGAATGTCACATCCAGAAAGGGCAGGGAAGCTCCACACATCCTGCCCTCTGCATCTCTTCCATTTGGCAGTTCCCGAATTATATCCTTACATGATAAACTGGTAATCTAGTAAAAAGAAAGAAAGAAAGAAAAGAAACTGGTCTATGCTTTGCCCAGTGAAAACCACAGAAACCAACACAACTACTTTCATACATACTGAGTTTATTGCCCTGCTTGAGATTTTCCATTCAGGATTAAGGGTGCCTATCACGTCCCTAGGTCAGTGTCTCAGTTCAGGATTATAAAAGTAAACTCAGGGGGTGTCTTCAAGACGGTGGAGCAGTAAGACCTGGAGATCACCTTCCTCCCCACAAATACATCAAAACTACACCTACGGGCTTCCCTGGTGGCGCAGTGGTTGAGAGTCCGCCTGCCGATGCATGGGACGCGGGTTCGTGCCCCGGTCTGGGAAGATCCCGCATGCCACGGAGCGGCTGGGCCCACGAGCCATGGCCGCTGGGCCTGCACGTCTGGAGCCTGTGCTCCGCAACGGGAGAGGCCACAATAGTGAGAGACCCGCATACCGCAAAAGACAAAAAAAAAAAAAACCCAAAAAAACAAATAAAAACTACACTACACGCAGAACAACTCTTACAGAACACCTACTGAACACTGGCAGAAGACCTCAGACCTCCCAAAAGGCAAGAAACTCCCCACGTATCTGGGTAAAGCAAAAGAAAAAAGGAAAAACAGAGACAAATAATAGGGATGGCCCCTGCACCTCGGGGAGGGAGCTGTGAAGGAGGAAGTTTCCACACACTAGGAAGCCCCTTCACTGTTGGAGATGGTGGGTGGGTGAGGGGGAAGCTTCGAAACCACAGAGGAAAGCACAGCAACAGGGGTGCAGAGGGCAAAGCAGAGAGATTCCCGCACAGAGGATCGGTGCTGACCAGCACTCACCAGCCTGAGAGGCTTGTGTGCTCACCTGCCGAGGCAGATGGCAGCTGGGGGCTGAGGCTCAGGCTTCAGAGTTCAGAACCCAGGGAGAGGACTGGGGTTGGCTGCATGAACACAGCCTGAAGGGGGCTAGTGCACCACAGTTACCTGGGAGGGAGTCCGGGAAAAACTCTGCACCTGCCTAAGAGGCAAGAGGCCATTGTTTTGGGCTGCATGAGGAGAGGGGATTCAGAGCACCACCTAAACGAGCTCCAGAGATGGGCGCAAGCTGCAGCTATCAGTGCGGACATCAGAGATGGGCATGAAACAGTAAAGCTGCTGTTATAGCCAACAAGAAGCCTGTGTGCAAGCACAGGTCACTATCCACACCTCCCCTCCCGGGACCCTGTGCAGCCCACCACTGCCAGGGTCCCGTGATCCAGGGACAACTTCCCCGGGAGAACAAACGACATGCCTCAGGCTGTTGCAACATAATGCCAGCCTCTGCCACCGCAGGCTTGCCCCACATTCCGTACTCCTCCCTCCCCCAGCCTGAGTGAGCGAGAGCTCCCTAATTAGCCGCTCTTTTAATACCATCCTGTTTGGGTGGGGAACAGAAGCCCTCAGGCGACCTACATACAGAGGTGGGGCCAAATCCAAAGGTGAACCCCAGGAGCTGTGTGAACAAAGAAGAGAAAGGGAAATTTCTCCCAGCAGCCCTAGGAGCAACGGATTAAATCTTCACAATCAACTTGATGTACATCTGTGGAATACCTGAATAGAAAATGAATCATCCCAAAATTGAGGCAGTGGACTTTGGGAGCAACTATAGAATAGGGGTTTGCTTTCTGTATCTAATCTGCTTCTGGTTTTATGTTTATCTTAGTTTAGTATTTAGAGTTTATTATCATTGGTAGATTTGTTTATTGATTTGGCTGCTCTCCTCCATTTTTTTATGTTATACACACACACACACACACACACACATATATACACACACACACACACACACACACATATATATATATTACTTTCCACTTTCTCTTTTTGTGAGTGTGTATGTGTATGCTTCTTTGTGTGATTTGTCTGTATAGCTTTGCTTTTGCCGTTTGTCCTAGGGTTCTGACTGTCCTTTTTGTTGTTGTTGTTTTGTGTTTTTTGTAGTATAGATTTAGTGTTTATTATCATCAGAGGATTTGTTTTGTGGCTTGGTTGCTCTCTTCTTTCTTTCTCTCTTTCTTTTTAAATTTTTATATCTTAATAATTTTATTTTATTTATTTACTTTTTTTTTTTCCTCCCTTTTCTTCTGAGCCATTTGGCTGACAGGGTCTTGGTGCTCTGGCCGGGTGTCAGGTCTGAGCCTCTGAGGTGGGAGAGCCGAGTTCAGGACATTGGTCAACCAGAGACCTCTTGGCCCCACATAACATCAAACAGCAAAAGCTCTCCCAGAGATCTCCATCTCAGTGCTAAGACCCAGCTCCACTCAACGATGAGCAAGCTATAGTGCTGGACACCCTATGCCAAACAACTAGCAAGGCAGGAACACAATGCCACCCATTAGCAGAGAAGCTGCCAAAAATCATAATAAATTCACAGACACCTCAAAACACACCACTGGATGTGGTCCTGTCCACCAGAAAGACAAGATCCAGCCTCATCCACCAGAACAGAAGAACCAGTCTCCTCCACTAGGTAACCTACACAACCCACTGAACAAACTTACTCACTTGGAACAGGCACCAAAAACAATGGGAACTACAAAACTGCAGCCTGTGAAATGGAAACCCCAAACACAGTAAGTTAAGCAAAATGAGAAGACAGGGAAATACACAGCAAATGAAGGAGCAAGGTAAAAACCCATGAGATGAAACAAATGAAGAGGAAATAGGCAGTCTACCTGAAAAAGAATTCAGAGTAATTTTAGTAAAGATATTCCAAAATCTTGGAAATAGAATGGAGAAAATTCAAGAAATGTTTAACAAGAAGCTAGAAGAACCAAAGAGCAAACAATGATGAACAACACAATAAATGAAATTAAAAATTCTCTAGAAGGAATCAATAGCAGAATAATTGAGGCAGAAGAACAGATAATATAAAGCAGAAACTAACACACCATTGTAAAGCAATTATACCCCAATAAAGATGTTAAAAAAAAAAAAAAAAAGAAGAACAGATAAGTGACCTGGAAGATTAAATAGTGGAAATAACTACCACAGAGCAGAATAAAGAAAAAAGAATGAAAAGAATTGAGGACAATCTCAGAGACCTCTGGAACAACATTAAACGCACCAACATTTGAATCATAGGGGTCCCAGATGAGGAAGAGAAAAAGAAAAGGTCTGAGAAAATATTTGAAGAGATTATAGTTCAAAACTTCCCTAATATGGGTAAGGAAATAGTCAGTCAAGTCCAGGAAGCTCAGAGATTCCCATACAGGATAAATCCAAGGAGAAACACACCAAGACACATATTAATCAAACTACCATACGACCCAGCAATCCCACTACTGGGCACATACCCTGAGAAAACCATAATTCGAAAAGAGTCATGTACCACAATGTTCACTGCAGCTCTATTTACAATAGCCAGGACATGGAAGCAACCTAGGTGTCTATCGACAGATGAAGGGATAAAGAAGATGTGACACATATATATAATGGAATATTAGTCATCCACAAAAGGAAACGAAATTGAGTTATTTGTAGTGAGGTGGATGGACCTAGAGACTGTCATACAGAGTGAAGTAAGTCAGAAAGAGAAAAACAAGTACTGTATGCTAACACATATATATGGAATAAAAAAAAAAAAAGCACAGGTTCTGAAGAGCCTAGGGGCAGGACAGGAATAAAGATGCAGACATAAAGGATGGAGTTGAGGAGGACATGGATGGGGGCATGGTAAGCTGGAACGAAGTGAGAGAGTGGCGTGGACATATATAAACTACCAAATGTAAAATAAATAGCAGTGGCAAGCAGCTGCATAGCACAGGGTGATCAGCTCGGTGCTTTGTGTCCACCTAGATGGGTGGGATAGGGAGGGTGGGAGGGAGATGAAAGAGGGAGGAGATACAGGGATGTTTGTATACATATAGCTGGTTCACCTTGTTATACAGCAGAAACTAACACATCAATGTAAAGCAATTATAGTCCAATAAATATGTTTAAAAAAAAAGTAAACCCATGGTCAATTCTCTAGAGTTCATCATTATTATTAATGTCTTACAATATTTAAATATTAGGCTTTTAATTTTATTCATCATCGAATATCATGAACTCCACCAGTATAGTGTAGGAAAATAACTTCTAACTAAAGGCTAACTAAAGACAACTTTTAAAACGCAATGAGAACAAAGTTAAGAGTATTATAGAAAGATGTCCTAAAAAGAAAAACAAAAATTTAGGAAAGAAAATAATCAATATTAATAATACTCAATCACAGGAAAATGCAAATTAATGTAATATGATATTATTATTTGATCTTTTAGGATAGTGAACAGTTTTAACATAATCATTGTTGCAAAGGGAATGGCAAATGGCACCTTCAATGCTACTGTTGGAATTGTAAATCAATAATCCTTTTGAAGTCAGTTTTTCAATATCTATCAAAGCCTTTGCAATTCACCTGGACTCAATGAATTTATGAACAAGTACCTTCACTGCATCCAAGTTTGTAGTAGTTAAAATTGTATATAACTTATATTTCCCTCATTGAGGAATGATAACAAATGTAGTATATGTACAGTGAAATACTGAGCAATAATTTTAAAGAAAAGCATATAGACATGGAATTATTCTACGAATATTAGGATATATATGCCATGGATATATTATAAGTTGAAAGGCAAGTTTCACAATAATATTTAGTAGTTTTCATTAAGGGAAAATATGTAAATGCATATATATTCATGAGTAAAATCTTAACATAATTTAGGTCTGTAAAAACAAACACATTAACAATGTTTATATCTGGAGAAAAAATAAAGTACATGTAGGCTACAGTGAAGGCAGACTTTCTGTTCTATATTTTCTGTATAATTTGACATTTTTGAAAAAGTACATATTTAGCCATAATTTGTATAATTCAAAACACATTAAAAACTGGAAAATTTAAGGCTTCCCTGGAGGTGCAGTGGTTGAGAGTCCGCCTGCCCATGCAGGGGACGCGGGTTTGTGCCCCGGTCCTGGAAGATCCCACCTGCCGCGGAGCGGCTGGGCCCGTGAGCCATGGCCGCTGAGCCTGCGCGTCCCGAGCCTGTGCTCCGCTATGGGAGAGGCCACAACAGTGAGAGGTCCGCGTAACGCAAAAAAAAAAAAAAAAAAAAACAAAACTGGAAAATTTAGATAAAACTCATTTTATTACATTATAAATTATTTTCTTCATTTATGCTTGTATAGATTGTTGTTTTGACTTATATATCATCATATTTATAAATTAAGCTAATAAACCTATTCACATTAATGCTGCACAATACTACTACTATAGTTTTCATACCACTATCTTAAATTTATAAATTACCTATAATTTTAAACATATATCAATAAGAAAGTATTTTCTTATTGATATATATATATCAATAAGATATATATATATATATCAATAAGAAAGCATTCTTTTGAAAACATGGTTGCCTAAATTAGAGAAAATTGTTATTCTCAACACTTGCAGGTCTTCATTTGCTTTAAAATGCTCTCAGAGAAATAAATCTGTTAACTTCAAGAAAATCATTTTTCTGTATCAGAACAGGTTAACATTTCTGGACCTCCAGTTGCATGTGTGTGAATTCACGCTTGAGAGGGTATGACTCTGCATAAAGTATACAAAAAAAACAAAGGCTCTGCTTTGCAATATCCTTGAGAAATCCGACCCAAATTCAGATTCTTGATTTTCTTTAAAATTATTCAAACTCTCACAAGATGTAGGTCTAAATCTGGAAAAATAAAGCCTTAGGCCACTGACCCACTAAAAGTATATTTATTTAATATTGCTCTCAATAGAACAGCTTTCTGTATTACAAATTAGTTAGCAAATGCAGTTAATTTTTCAGAATCTATTTTTAAGACTTAATTAAACCTTTGTCTTTGTTTTTAATATTACTCTGTCTTTGGAAATAAAGTTATGGAAAGATTAGTCTCTTTCTAAGATTATTATGAATGTGAATCATTAGCTTGCCATAATGCATTATATAGATGTTAGACTTTTCCTTAATTGAATTTTTAACAATTACCATAAATACTCTTATTTAATTTGTTCTAAAGTGTCATTAAATAGCCCAAAGGTGTTGACTTACTAAGAGTATAAATACTCTTATTTAATTTGTTCTAAAGTGTCATTAAATAGCCCAAAGGTGTTGACTTACCGCGATTTAGTTAAAAAGAAGGAAATAAAAGCAGCATGAAAAATTTTTTTTTGCTTGTAGTTGTTTTTTCTTTTTATGTAATTTCAAACGTATGGAAAATTGCAAAAACTCCTAAAAAACCTAAACTCCAATTGACCAACTGCTTACATTTTGTCATATTTGATATTCTCTCCTCCCCTCTCCTCTTCTCTTCTCTCCCTTCTCTTTCTGTGTCTCTCTCTTATTTTGGGGATCATATTTTACTGCTTGCTGTTGCCTGACAGGTCACTGAGGCTCTATTCACTGCTTAGAAATCTTGTGTTTTCCTTTCTGTCCTTCGGGAAGGATAATTTCTATTGCTGTATTACCAAGCTCACTCACCCCCTTTTGTTTCCATCTCCACGAGGTTATTAAGGCCATTGAGGGAGGTCTTGTTCCATTTCATATACTTTACTTTTTATTTATTTTTAAGAGCGCAAGGGCCGCGACCGGCCGGGAACCCCGGCCCAACCCCCGCGCCGAGGTTGGCGGAGCCCGACTCGGACGCGTCCGGCGGCACGCGCATGCCGCTGCCCCTCCGGCCCCGCACGGCCCCCCCGGGAAAGGGGCCTACGGGGCCGGCCCTGCGACGCCCCCGCCTCTCGGTCCGCACCCGCCGCCCCCCACTTTCCCCATCCCAGCCTGTGGGCGAGGCCCACTGCGTGGTGGGGAGGAGGCGCGGCGCGCCGAGGCCGGGGGGCCGCCGCGAGGGCCGCCCCCTTCCCTCTCGTCCCCCTTTTCCTCCGGCGGAACGGGCGCCTCCCCCTACCGACCGGCGCGGGCCGGTCCGGGGACGTGCGCGCCGAGACCCGCCGCCACTCCCGTCGCGCGGATGGTGGGCAGCCACCGAGGTTGGGCCGAGGACGCCGACCTCGGGGTGCGGGGTGGGGGAGTCCGGAGAGCGAGGGAGGGAAGGAAGAAACGGATGGCGAGCCCCGCCCCTGGGCCCCGCCGCCGCCACCGGGGCGGCGGCATGGGCGACAAACCCTTGTGTCGAGGGCTGACTCTCTTCTCTGCTACGTACGAAACCCCGACCCAGAAGCAGGTCGTCTACGCATGGTTTAGCAAGAGGTTCCCCACGAACGTGCGGTACGTGACGGGCGAGGGGGCGGCCGCCTTTCCGGCCGCACCCCGTGTCCCAGGACGAAGGGGTCTCCGCACCGGACCCCGGTCCCGACGCGCGACGAGGGGCGCCGCGCCGCGCCCCGGGGGACGCGGGCGGTGGCCCACCGGCGGGGACGGCGGGGAACCGGCTATCCGAGGCCAACCGAGGCTCCCGCGGCGGTGCCCTATCGTTCCGCCTGGGCGGGATTCTGACTTAGACGCGTTCAGTCATAATCCCACAGATGGTAGCTTCGCCCCATTGGCTCCTCAGCCAAGCACATACACCAAGTTTCAATTAGTTTTTTTAATGGTATATATTTCACTGCTGAGATTCTCAATCTGTTTATTTTTGACCTCAGTATTTCCCTTTAAGTTCAAATGTTTTTATAATTGCTGCTTTGAAGGTCTTGTTTCTTAATTTCAACTTCAATATTTGTGTAATTTCAGCTTTGGTTACTATTGATCACTTTTTCTCTTATCTACTTGTCTTATTTTCCTCCTAATTCACATGTTCAGTGTTTTGTTTGTTTTGTTTTGGTAACTGGACACTGAATAGTAAATTGTAGACACTCTGAGTTAGCTTCCTTTGAAGGCTATTGAGTTTTATTCTATCAGGTAGTTAATTTGGCTGGACTTAACTAAACTCTGTCTCTTCTCAGTGAGGAAGCAGGTAAAATCTCTGTTCAGTGCTTTTAAGCTTCCATCCATTGCTGTCTGCAGAGCACCTTTAATACTCTGCTCTGTACACATAGTTTATGAAAGAACCAAGGAGGTAGACAAAGTGTATACACAAGTTTTGAGGCTGTCCTTTCTGTGGATACTCTTTTGCCAATAGCCCCCTGATATTTTAATTCCTTTGATAAATCTGAACTCTGGCCTAACCTTTGCAAACTAGTTGGACTCCGACTTTCTGCTTATATTCAGGCTACCCCACACTGTATGAAGAGAAGAGTCATATAAATTCAAATATCACCGATATTTTCAAGAAGCATCTACCCTCCAGTTCTGCTTGATTTAGATATAGAGATATTTTCAGTAGGTTTTTTTTCATATTTTTCCCACAGTTTTAAATTTCTGTCTATAAATGGATGTGTCATACAAGTCACTACACCATTATCAAAAGTAGAACCGCTTTGTTATTAAGTAATCAATCAAATTTGTTTTCAGTTGTGCATTCATTACCGTTTGAGACACTGAACACTGATTCTGTAAATATTTTACACAAGATTTTAGCTCAGCATTTGAATCATAAATAATTAAGCCTTAAATCCTTTTACTCCCCCGCCCAAAGGAGTAAAGTAAAATAGAAGCTCAACATAGGGATCATTATTGCACCATCAACTTTGAAATCGTTAACAAGCACCATATAAGGTGATTACTATTATTTTATCATGAGTAGTTGAGGTTCAGGACTTCGATATCTTGCACAGGGTAAAAAGATTGCTAGACTCTATCCCAAATTATTAATTCAGAATTCCAGAATAACTTAAACATGCTAAAATTTCAATTAAAAAAATTGGAAATAGAGCTCTATTTATTTTAATAAAACTACATCTCAAAACTGAAATCCCCTAGAAATTCCAAACAAAAAAGTTATTATTGACTAATAAAGAAGTGACGTAGTTTTTCCCAGTTTTACTGAAAAGTAATTGATATACATCACTGTATAAGTTTAAAGTGTACAGCGTGATGGTTTGATTTACATGTATTACAAAATGATTACCAATAGGTTCAGTTAACTCCCATCATTTCACCTAGTTACAACAAAAATGAAGAAGAGAAAAAAGGAAAACAATTTCTCCCCATGAAGAGAAGTTTTAGGATTTACTCGCTTAACTTTCCTGTATATAATATAGCAGTGTTAGCTATACTCATCATGTTGTACATATAGTTTTTAAATTAGAACACCATGGAAGCCATATGAAATATCCTTTGGCATTAATATGCATGACCAAAAGTAAGTTATTCATTTAAATTCATGATAGTTTTTATTCTTCTAAATTTAGCCCACAATTTGTCATCTTTTTTAATGCTTACAATATTGGTGTCCAAATGAAGAAATTAATGAGCTGACTCATTATGAATCAGCTTTTAGGCTAACTCCTATCAAAGTTTTCAGAAGTAATTGTGGCTTATTTGAGAAACAGTTTTGTTGCACTTTTGGAGTGAATCCCTCTATACTAGCAAATATAGGATCTGGTTAAAAACCATCTCTAGATTTCCACATCTGCTTATCTCAGGAAAACTTCTAATTTTATCATCATCACAGTCATAAACTCAATAACAGGCTGTCAGGAAGTCAGGTTATCACCATCTCATCTAACTGTTTGAGCAAACAAATTTGTTCATAACTTGGGAAAGTTTAAATTTGAGTATGTCCAGTCTCAACTCAATGTTTTTTATTAGATTGGGGACAAGGGCTCAATGGAATGATCAATCATCGATTTTTTTCTTTCTCTCTTTCCTACACGCACACACACACACTGCACAGTATCATATAAGATATATGGATTTAATTCTAATATTATTAAGGAAATCAGCAGAGGTAGTAATTAGTTTTACCTGTAAATATCACTAAGGTAACATTTAAATGAAACTTTAAAATGAGGGGAGTTGATCATCAGTAAAGGAAAAGACATTTATTCATTTATTCTATGCAGAAAGAAAAACATGGAAGATGGCGTGAAGTTATCAATGAACTATGAGAATTTGAGGCAGGAATCTTTGCTAATTATAGGGTGCTGAGGCATATAAGGCAGGAACTAATGCTGGGCATAGAAAATGGGATGGCATTGTGCAACGTCTTGAATGCTACATTCAGGTATTTAAAAATGTCCCCAAAGTCTATGGGACACCATCTCAAGATAGTCTTCTTACTGTTTTCCAAAATGGAAAAAGGTTTATAATTGGTCTTTCTAATTGTAAATGTGATGTATACTTTTTGGTTAAAACATAAAATACCAAAAAACATAAATGAGAAATAAATGTTTAAAATCCCACTAAGCAGATAACAACAGGCAACACTTTCCTGTATGCCTTCCACATATGTTCATCTTATATCATAAAATAGTTCTACCAATCTTTTAGAACTTGTTAAATGTGTAATAGGTTTCATAGGCAAATAGTAAAAAATTCAGCAGAAAGGTATCATCTTACTATTTCCCCATTTTGCCAAGTTCATTGTCCCCAAATTACAAATCTGATACATAATTTCAGAAATGGCTATGCATATACAAGGATATCTACATAATTATGTTCCCTTTTTAAACATATTGTAGCATATTATAAACATGTAAAGCAAAACACTACACTACACCTTGTTTTCTCACAAACAATTTCCCCTGAAAATTATTAAATATTAAAATTTACATTTTGAAGTAAAGGTAGAGAGAAGTGAGAAGTAATATAAGCATATGAATTATTCATTTTATCCTTGTCTTACTGATTTTCTGACAAATTTGTTGGTTTTTTTTACGTTATAAGCAAAGCGTATTTGTAGCATTTTTTTTCTTTTTTTAAAAAATACTTCTTTATTAGGGTATAATTGCTTCACAGTGCTCTGTTAGTTTGTGTTGTACAACAAAGTGGATCAGCAATATGCATACATATATCTCTGTATCCCCTCCCTCTTGAGCCTCCTTCCCAGCCTCCCTATCTCACCCCTCTAGGTCACCACAAAGCACCAAGCTGATCTCCCTGTGCTATGCTGCTGCTTCCCACTAGCTATCTATTTTACAGTTGGTAGTGTGTATATGTTGATGCTACTCTCACTTTGCCCCAGCTTCCCCCTTCCCTCCATGTCCTCAAATCCATTCTCTATGTCTACGTCTTTATTCCTGCCTTGTCACAAGGTTCATCAGTACCATTTTTTGTTTTTTTAGATTCCATATGTATGCATTAGCATACGGTATTTATTTTTCTCTTTCTGACTTCACTCTGTATGACAGACTCTAGGTCCATGCACCTCACTACAAATAACTCAACTTCATTTCTTTTTATAGCTGACTAATATTCCGTTGTATATATGTGCCACATCTTCTTTATCCATTCATTTGTCGATGGACATTTAGGTTGGTTCCATGTCCTGGCTATTGTAAATAGTGCTGCAATGAACTTGTGGTACATGACTCTTTTTGAATTATGGTTTTCTCAGGGTATATGCCCAGTAGTGAGATTGCTGGGTCATATAGTAGTTCTATTTTTACTTTTTTAAGGAACCTCCATACTGTTCTCCATTGTGGTTGTATCAATTTATATTCCTACCAACAGTGCGGGAGGGTTCTCTTTTCACCACACCCTTTCCAGCATTTATTTTTTGTTGAATTTTTGATAATGGCCATTCTGCCCGGTGTAAGGTGATACCTCATTGTAGTTTTGATTTTCATTTCTCTAATAATTACTGATGCTGAGCATCTTTTCATGGGCCTCTTGGCCATCTGTATGTCTTCTTTGGTGAAATGTCTATTTAGATCTTCAGCCCATTTTTTAATTGGGTTTTTGTTTTTTTTAATATTGAGCTCCATGAGCTGTTTGTATATTTTGGAGATTAATCCTTTGTCTGTTGTTTCATTTGCAAATATCTTCTCTCATTCTGAGGGTTGTCTTTTCATCTTGTTTATGGTTTCCTTTGCTGTGCAAAAGCTTTTAAGTTTCATTAGGTCCCATTTGTTTATTTCTGTTTTTATTTCCGTTACTCTAGGAGGTGGGTCAAAAAAGAACTTGCTGTGCTTATGTCAAAGAGTCTTTTTCCTATGTTTTCTCCTAAGAGTTTTATAGGGAGTACTCTAATTTCATTCTTTTACATGTAGCTGTCCAGTTTTCACAGCACCACTTATTGAAGACGTTGTCTTTTCACCATTGTATGTCCTTGCCTCCTCTGTCATAAATTAGGTGACTATATGTGTGTGGATTTATCTCTGGGCTTTCTCTCCTGTACCATTGATCTATATTTCTGTTTTTGTGCCAGTATCATACTGTCTTGATTACTGTAGCTTTGTAGGATAGTTTAAAGTCAGATGGCCTGATTCCTCCAGCTCCATTTTTCTTTCTCAAGATTGATTTGGCTGTTTGGGGTATGTGTGTTTCCATATGAATTGTAAATTTTTTTGTTCTACTTCTGTGAAGAATGCCATTGGTAGTTTGATAGAGATTGCATTGAATCTGTAGATTGCTTTGGGTAGTATAGTCATTTTCACAATATTGTTTCTTCTAATCCAAGAACATGGTTTGTTTCTCCATCTGTTTATGTTATTTTGTATTTCTTTCATCAGTGTTTTATAGTTTTCTGAGTACAAGCCTTTTGCCTCCTTAGGTAGGTTTATTCCTAGGTATTTTATTCTTTTTGTTGCAGTGGTAAATGGAATTGTTTTACTTTCTATTTCTGATTTTTCATTGTTAGTGTATAGGAATGCCAGGGATCTCTGTGCATTAATTTTGTATACTGAAAACTTACCAAATTCGTTGATTTGTTCTAGCAGTTTTCTAGTGGCATCTTTAGGATTTTCTATGTATGGTATCATGTCATCTGCAAACAGTGACAGTTTTACTTCTTCTTTTCCATTTGTATTCCTTTTATTTCTTTTCCTTCTCAGTTTGGCTAAGACTTCCAAAACTATGTTGAATAATACTGGTGAGAGTGGACATCTTTATTTTGTTCCTGATCTTAGTGGAAATGCTTTCAGTTTTTTACCATTGAGAATGATATTTGCTGTGGGTTTATCACATATGGCCTTTATTATGTTGAGATAGGTTCCTCTATGCCCATTTTCTGGAGAGTCTTTATCATAAATTGGTCTTGAATATTGTTGAAAACTTCTTCTGCATTTATTGAGATGATCATATGGTTTTTATTCCTTAATTTGTTATTATAGTGTATCACATTGATTTGCATATATTGATGAATCTTTGCATCCCTGAGATAAATCCCATTTGATGGTGTATGACCCTTTTAATATGTTGTTGGATTCTGTTTACTAGTATTTTGTTCAGGATTTTTACATCAAAGTTCATCAGTGAAATTGGTCTATAATTTTCTTTTTTTGTGATATCTTTTTCTGATTTTGGTATCAGGGTGATGGTGGCTTCATAGAATGAATTTGGGAGTGTTCCTCCCTCTGAAAATTTTTGGAAGAGTTTGAGAAGGATCAGTGTTAGCTCTTCTCTAAATGTTTGATAGAATTTGCTTGTGAAGCCATCTTGTCCTGGGCTTTTGTTTTTTGGAAGATTTTTAATTACATTTTCAATTTCATTACTTGTGATAGGTCTGTTTATATTTTCTAATTCTTCCTGGTTCAATCTTGGAAAATGGTACCTTTCCAAGAATTTGTCCATTATTTGTGGTTGCCCATTTTATTGGCATATAGTTGTTTGTAGTTGTCTCTTATAATCCTTTGTATTCATGTGGTGTCACTTGTGATTTCTCCTTTTTCATTTCATAAAGTTATTGATTTGCATCCGCTCCCTTTTTTTCTTGATGAGTCTGGCTAAGGATTTATCAATTTTGTTTATCTTCTCAAAGAACCAGCTTTTAGTTTTATTGATCTTTGCTATTGTTTCCTTCATTTATATTTCATTTATTTCTGCTCTGATCTTTGTGACTTCTTTCCTTCTACTGATCTTGGGTTTTCTTTGTTCTTCATTCTCTAGTTGCTTTCTGTGTAGGGTAATATTGTTATTTGAGATTTTTCTTTTTCTTGAGCTTCCCTTTTAGAATTACTTTTGCTGAATTCCATAGGTTTTTGGTCGTCTTGTTTTTGTTGTCATTGTTTCTATGTCTTCTTTCATTTCTTCTTTGATTTCTTCAGTGATCTCTTGGTTATTTAATAGTGCACTGTTTAGGCTCCATGTATGTGTGTTTTTTACTGGTTTTTTTTTTCCCTGTAATTGACTCCTAATCTCATAGCATTGTGATCAGAAAAGATACTTGATAAAATTTCAATTTTCTTAAATTTTCCAAGGCTTGATTTGTGACCTAAGATGTGATCTCTCCTAGAGAATGTTCCATGTGCACTTGAGATGAAAGTGCATTCTGCCACTTTCAGATGGAATGTTCTATAAATATCAACTAAATCTATCTGGTCACTTGCGTCATTTAAAGCTTGTGTTTCCTTATTTGTTTTCTGTTTGGATGATATGTCCATTGTTGTAAGTGGGGTGTTAAAGTCCCCTACTATTATTGTGCTACTGTCAATTTCCCCTTTCATGGTTGTTAGCATTTGCCTTATGTATTCAGGTGCTCCTATGTTGGGTACATAAACATTTATAATTGTTATATCTTCTCCTTGGATTGATCCCTTGATTATTATGTAGTGTCCTTCCTCATCTCTTGTCACAGTCTTTATTTTAAAGTCTGCTTTATCTGATACAAGTATTGCTACTCCAGTTTTATTTGACTTCTATTTGCATGGAATATCTTTTTCCATCCCTTCACTTTCAGTTTGTATGTGTCCCTAGGTCTGAGGTGTGTCTCTTGCAGACAGCATATATATGTGTCTTGTGTTTTTTTAATCATTCAGCCAGTCTATGTCTTTTAGTTGGGGCATTTAATCCATTTACATTCAAGGTTATTTTCAATATGTATATTCCTATCACCATTTTCTTAATTGTTTTGTGTTTGTTTTGTGGGTCTTTTTCTTCTCTTGTGTTTCCTGCCTAGAGAAATTTCTTTAGCATTCATTGTAAAGCTGGTTTGGTGGTGTAGAATTCTCTTAGTTTGTGCTTGTCTGAAAATCTTTTGATTTCTCTTCCAAATCTGAATGAGATCATTGCTGGGTAGAGTAATCTTGGTTGTAGGTTATTTTTTCATCACTTTAAGTATATCCTGCCACTCCCTTCTGGCCTGCAGAGTTTCTGCTGAAAATTCAGCTGATAACCTTACGGGGATTCCTTTGTATCTTGTCATTTTTCTCTTGATGCTTTTAATATATTTTCTTTGTATTTAATTTTTTGTTAGTTTGATTAATATGAGTCTTGGTGTGTTTCTCTTAGGGTTTATCCTGTATGGGACTTTCTGCACTTCCTAGACTTGGGTGAATATTTCCTTTCCCTTGTTAGGGAAGTTTTCCACTATAATCTCTTCAAATATTTTCTCAGACCTTCTCTTTTTTTCTTCTTCTTCTATGACTCTTATAATTTGAATGTTGGTGTTCTTAGTCTTGTCCCAGAAGTCTCTGAGATTGTCTTCAATTCTTTTCATTCTTTTTTCTTTATTCTGCTCCTCAGCAGTTATTTCCACTATTTTATCTTCCAGCTCACTTATTGGTTGTTGTGCCTCAGTTATTCCGTTATTGATTCCCTCTTGTGTATTTTTCATTTCAGTTATTGTGTTGTTCATCTCTGTTTGTTTGTTCTTTAGTTCTTCTAGATCTTTGTTAAACATTTCTTTTATTTTCTCAATCCGTGCCTCCATTTTATTTCCAAGATTCTGGATCATCTTTACTATCATTTCTCTGAATTCTTTTCCAGGTAGATTATCTATTTCCTCTTCATTTATTTGGTCTTATAGGTTTTTACCTTGCTCCTTCATCTGTGACTTATTTTTTTTGCCATTTCATTTTTCTTTTTTTGATGGGTGGGATTGTATTCCTGTCTTACTGGTTGTTTGGCCTGAGGCTTACAACACTGGAGTTTGTAGGCTGCTGCGTAGAGCCAGGTCTTGGTGCCACGATGAGGAACTCCAGGAGACCTCACTCTGATGAATATTCCCTGGGGCCTGAGATTCTCTTTTAGTCCAGTGGTTTGGACTTGGTGCTCCCAGAGCAGGAGCTTTGACCCAACCCCCAGCTTGTGAACCAAGATCCTGCAATCCATGCAGGGTGGCAAAAAAAAAAAAAAAAAAGAGAACAATAACAAAGAGTAAAAGGTAAAATTAGACTAAGAAACTAAGAGATATGTTAGAAAGTATATAAACATAAAGATATAGATGAAACAACAAACTGGAAGGTAAAGCAGAACCATGATAGTAAAAAAGAGGAGAAGGGAAAAAAAGAAGGTGGAAATGGCCTCGGCTTTGGAGGGTGGGGCCTAAGCAGGGGCACCTTTTGTGTGGTGGGAGAAGCCTATGCTTAGAACTCACAGGGATAGAAAGGGCCCTGGGGAATTTGGAGGTTGGGGCTTAGGCTCAACAGAAGTGACCCAAGTGTGTCTCCATTCTCAGAGGATAAGGGACCCCACCTGGGAACCCAGCAGGCTTCCTGGGCCTGAGCAGGCAGGGCAAATTCCCTCTGCTCCTCTTCCTCTCCTCTGGTCCTGGAGGGCCCCTCCTCCCTGCCTCTCCTGTTCTCTTAGTGTGTTCAACATATCCAAGATGCATTAGTTAAATGTTTTTAGATTTATTTTGAGACTAAGGATATATTTCTTATAACAAGGAACTATATTCAGAATCTATAACTGGGATGAAAGAGACTAACATTTCCTGAATACTTGTATTGTACTAGATACCTCAGGAATCTGAGAAGTGGAAAGGTGGGGCTGAAAAATGGTGGTGGTAGGTGTTCATTGGGGAAAAAGTTCTTCTCTAAAACCTATGTTACTAGCATTAAATCAGACAGTTTTACTCATGATGTCATTTTTTTTACTCACTGCTATTAGTTTTTCTTTCTCCTGAGTACTAAAAGGTTTGTTAAATGAACATCTAGACTAATTCCCATTTTATGTCCTTTGTAAACCCATCCTAGTGATTCATTTCTATCACACAGACTTTCTGTCCCAATCACTCACTTTTGTTTTTCCTGAAACATTTTGATACAAGAGAAGCAATTTTCACCTATTAGTGTCCTGTGGCACCTATAACAGATTACCACAAACTCAGTGGATTAATACAACACACCTTTATTATCGAACAGTTATTAGGGTAAGAAATGTGACAGAGATTTATCTATGGTGTCAGACTGGTGACACTCTGTTTGGAGGTTCTAGGGAAAAAGAAGCTTCTTTGTCTTTCTAGCTTTTACAACCACATCCATTGCATTACCTGGCCTATAGCCCCTTCCTCCATCTTCAAAGCTAGGAATGTAGCATCTCAAATCTCTGCTTCTGTCTTTACATCACCTCCATCCATCTGATCCTTCACCTTCTTCTTATAAGCATCCCTGTGATTGCATCAGGTCTACCTGCATAATCTAGTGCAATCTCCCCACTCAAGATCTTCAGCCTGACCATATCTGCCAAGTCCCTGTTGTCATGTAAGGTAGCACTCATAGGTTCCAGGAATTGGCAAATGGACATTTTAGGGGGTGCATTTTTCAGCCTACCACACACAGTTTATGCTTTTAAGCCATTATACTACCATGAACAGAATAAAGCTTGAGTAACCTCACTTGAAAAAGATGTATTTTTTTTAACAAGTAGGAATTGAAAAGCTAAATACAGCTTTGAAATCACCAAACGTATGACATATAATTATCTTCAATAACATATAATTATTAGATTTACTCATAAACCAATTCTTACGTCATAATCAACATGACGTAAATATCAGTATATTAACTTGCCATAAATTTCTCTCAGTTACTAAAGAGTTTATTGATCCTCTTGTAAGTAGTTGGCATTCTTATATGCTTTTAAGATAAATATAAAATGTATTTTGAATATAGTATTAAAATACTAATCAAATTAGTACTTAGATTTATTTTTTTGGAAAATTATCTGGTTGAGATTGAAGTCAATTGGCTGTGCTTTGTTCACGATTTCCTACACGTATTCCCTCAGTACACAGCAGGGCCCAAAACCTGTGACACTCAAAAACTTCCTAGAAGGAGTTACCTTTCACTAAAACAGGGATGCAGAATTTATCAGCAACAGAGTCATGACTGGTGGACTACTATGTCAAATTTTTCAAGAATAGGAATGTCTATTCTTAAATAGCATTGCCTAGTGTCTCCTGAGACAGTCTATTTTGAGTTCCCATTAAATTTGTGAAATGATTCTCAAAATGGTGAGTGACAAAAAGTCACATTACCAAAAGCCATGACTGAGGGCCTGTTCCCAGAATTAAGGAAAAATTTTCACCCCTTAAAAGACCAAAATATTGGATTGAAAAATTTACCAGAGACCACATATATTTTAGTTCATGTCAAAGAATCATGAACAAAAATAAGTCTCAAACAAAAGTAGGAGGATACACTATAAATTCCCTATTCTCTGATCCCTGACTCAAATATTGCATCTGGTATGTGGCTAATGTTTTTTGAAGAATTTGAAGTATGCTTTTAACTTTATCAACATTTTATACTTTGCACCATCTTGGAAAATAACTGGCAGAGGTTGGGAGAGTGGTAGAGTGAATCAGTGCTTCCCAAACAAAGTTGGTGCTTACAATGTGGTCACTGAATGAATGAATGATTGTATTTATTATCATACAAGCAAAGAAGTTTTGGTGTAGAAAGAGAAAGAAATAGTCCCCAAGGAGTATGTGACCATTAGAACTGCATTCAACTTAAAATACAAAAATATCCAACTTACAGTGGTTTCACTAAATAGGAGCTATTTTTCTTGTGAAGAAAAAAATTTGGGAGTCAGGCTCCAGTGCCTCTGATGTCCAAGACCCAACTTCAGGTAGCTTCCAAAATGCCTCCTCAGTTGGTGGCTTTCATTCCTAAAGCTTGTGGTGGTAACACTCCTCACAAGATGGCTATTAAACCTCCATTGTATCTACATTCAAGAATTGGGCAAAAGAAAAACCAGTCTTATGTGAACTTTTTATTAGAAAAGCAAGACTTTCCCAGAAATCCTTGCAACAGACTTTCCATTAGGTTTCACTGGCCAGAACTGAGTGTAGGTTTGCATCAGATCTTGCAAATAAAATTATAAGGGTCCCAGTTAAATTTGAATTTCAGATAAACTACAACCAATGTTTACTATAAGTATGTCCAATGTAATATTTGGGATGGACATAAAAATTAGTAATTGTTTATCTTAGATTCAAATTTAACTGGACATCCTGTACTTCACCTGACAATTCTAACTGGGTCATACAGATACTCTATTCCAAGAGAAGTTGGGAAATCAATTAATACCATCATGACTATATTAAGCCAATTATGATTCGTCATTATTTAGGGTCGATCACATTGCCTGTCTGGAAAAAAGAAGAAATTTTTTTTCGAGAAAAGAGAGGGGAAAGAGCGAAGGCAATTAACAGTGGCTGACAGAGGCTGCTAGACTGGACTTTCCATCAGCTCTAAGAACTGGCCTGGTACAGAGGGTGAATTGCAGAGGACTGGGAATTGGATACTTTAATATAATGCTGTGTAATATAGATCTACAAACAGCCAGTGGACACTGACTAAACCAAAAGGAAAAAAATCCAGTAACCTACCCTTTGATCTATTAAGGAAAATATATAATTACTTTTTTTTTCAAAATAAAAGTACAGAGGAATATTTAACTGATGTTGAGATAGGGAAGATATTCATTAAAATAAAATTAATAGGAGTTACAAAAAACCAGAGCAATTGGCTTAAAGTGGGAAACATTTTGCAATAAACAAAACTGGCAAAGGGTTAATCCTCTTATTTTTAAAGAATTTCTAAAAGTTATTAACTAAAAATATCATTAATATCCTAGAAGGTGTGAACAAAAGACATGAACAAAGATTCATACAAAAGAAAATGTGCATGGCTATTAATATGCTTAGAATAAAATCCAACAAATTGATAATGAAAAAAAAAAAACAAAATCAAGTGAACCAAATGTAATTTTTACCTATCACATTTTCAATCCATGATAACAAAGCTTTTTTTTTTTAGATGAGCATCCTTGTATACTAAAGGCAGAGGCAAAGGTTGATGCTAAATTCCTGGAAAGAAATTTGAAATACATATGAAACAATTAAAAGACATACACCTTGAACAAGCAGTTCTGAGTTCAGTAATCACTCATTAGAAAATAATCATTTCATAGATAAATAATTCTGCAGAAACCTCATTTCTTAATTTGAAACAATAAGAAAACTTAAGATAGGAGTAAAAATGATGTTACCCATTTAATTGACATTCTGGAAGAGTCAAAGCTATAGGAGCAGAGAACTAATTAGTAGTCATCAGGGATCAGAAGTACAAAGAGGGCCTGAGTGCAAATGGGTAGGAAAAAGGAATTCTTTGGGGTGTGGAATTGTTCTGTACTCTTTTGGTGATGGTGTTTACCAGCATCTATGTATGTGTTAAAACTCATAGAGCACTATATCAAAAGAAGAAAAGAAGTAAAAGGAGGAGGGGGAAGGGGAGAATAATTTTATTGCTTGCAAATTTTTAAAGTGTTTAGAAATTTTAGAAAGTATTCTTTAGAAAGAAAAATATTAGAAAAGAAATTTAAAAATCACTCACTTCTTAGTACTCCTTCTTCAAGGTAGCACAATTAACAGCTAGATAAATTTCTGTACAGGTTTTACTCTATATTTGTGTATCTATATCTATGGATTAAATCTATATATTTGGATCATGTTGTATTTAGTATCACTCTTTATCACTTTATAAGATAAGCATTTTTCAATATAATTACTTATTTGATGTACATGTCATGTAATGGTTGACCATCTATCATGTAATTAGCTAACCATGTTATATACTTCATATAATGATTAAATATGATCTTTACTTATTCTATTTATATATAAACAGTAAATAGATATAAAGTATATAACTATTGTAATAAGAATGCATATATTGTTTAATAAATGCATGACAATATTCTTAGAGAAGAGTGATTTTGTGTTAGATATAAACAAGAGTCTTAGAGTCTTGTTATATTCCTTCTTCACACTTGTCAAGGTGCTGTCAGGACAGCCTGTCTGGCATGATATGCTGTCCTTTCTCTTCTTTTGCTGTAAACTACAAATGTAGTGATTGAAGCAAAATTGTTTAATACTTTTTGCACACTCAGTGGATTTAGAAAGAACAGTGAAATACCCATTAATATATATGAGTCTTTGAACCTTGTCAAAATACAGAATCTGAAAGCTCTAATATTTGCATATATGATATATTTTTAGATAATTTAAATTCTGTGATATATTTGTAAATTTCTCACGCTTCAACAATTGTAAAGACATATAAGAACCACTACACTGTTAGAAGAGGCAGATCTTTGAAATGTATAGTGTATTTCATTATGATACCAAAGTAAGAGAGATCAGGGAATCAATGTACACAAAACTCAATAGCAAAGTTTGTTTAATTCAAGATGGTGCTCAGAATGGAAAACAGAGATAAGTCATTTCTATACATATATGCATGAGTACTTCAGGCAGTAACTCAGATATCAGGAGAGGATGAGGTTTCCACAATACACTCTCCTACTCTCCAAGTGTAACTCAAGACCAGAGGGCCACCCCGTAATGTCCAAGGGGAAAAGGGACACATCAGAAGTGGATATTGATTGTTGGAGCATCCAGTTTAAATTCCAGGACATTAAAACGTCTACAGCTTTGTTACCATGTCCAAGCAGGAGAAGAAGGAGCTGGACTCAGGGTAACTCTTTTGCTGAGGATAAACTATGAAGTGATGAAGCCATTCCTAGACAGCAATGTGATGGCTACCTGGGCTGCAAGAACCACTACTCCAGCTGCTAGTTTGCCTTTCCCCTCTTCAGTGGATCTGGCTAGTAAGGATATGGTGTCCCAGATGCACCCAGACAGTTTATTACTTACAGCAACAGGAAAATCAGTATGGTGTGAACTCCCTGTGTTCCAAGTCCCACAGGAAGACATCAAACTGAAGGTGCCAGAAAACAAGCAGTGATCACTCTGTCACTGAAGAATCAGCTCTAAACTCAAAGTCAAGGCGTGTTAAAGCCTATAATTTTACCATAAAGAAAGCTATGGTAGAAAGTCCTGTGCTCAACTGAAACTAGGGACATGGAGTGGAAACAGCCTTGTGGCAGTTTCCCCAAGATAGGGAGGTGGCCCTGTGAGAATCAGTCCTGTGGCAAGGTCTAACCAAGCTCCTCATCTTTATTTGCTCCATAGAAATCATAGGGTATTTCACAAAGGCTTGGATTAGACTGCTGTCCATCCTTGCCTGCAAGGTCTACGTGGACACATGCAAAGCTGGCTCAGAACTGCAGCTGCAGCCCCTCAGGCCCTCTTCTTCCCCCAACCAAGGTGGAAACAGTCATCTTTCCAGGGAGAAGGCCAACACCCTCAGGGCTCCTGCCATCCCCTTGGGCCCCAGCCTGCCCCCTGCAGGGCAGCAACTGCCATCAAGCCCAGAAGAAGCCCCCACTCACACTGGACACCAGCTCTATTTCCTCGACTCCAACCAAACCTCCCACCAAAGCAGTGGCTGGCAGCTCATCCTGGAAGAAGAGGAGGCCAATGCTCACTTCAGATCCAGCTCTACCACCAAAACCCCTGGGAACAGCAGACTGCATAGGGACACTCCCACACAAGGACACCTAATTTCATAGAGATAAAAAGAGAAAGTCAAACAAAATGAGAAGACAGAGGAATATGTTTCAAATTAAAGAACACGATAAAACCCCAGAAAAATCCTGATAAAATGGAAATAAATAATTTACCTGATGAAGTAACAGTAATAAAAATGCTCACTGGACAAGGAAAAAGAATAGATGAACACAGTGAGAACTTCAACCAAAAAAACCTAGAAAAAAAAGAAAATAACCAATCAGGGTCAAGAAGCAAAACTGCCACTCTGCTTCTGTAAAAAGTGAGGGAAAGACAATGATGGGAGCAAGGAGGGGGAAACTGGATGTTTATCCTGCAAACCTCAAATCTTCAATTTTATCCATTACAGAAAGCAGAGATTAATTTTTCTTCAACAACTTTGCTTTATCCTTGTGATAAGTGTGATTCATTATGTTTATGCACAATGATCTATTGCTTCAGTAAGCCAGGATATCAGAGCAGGAAACTGAGACATATGCTTTAAGGTTTATTTTCCATCTAACTATATCTTGACTGCAATAACTGGGAAGTGGAGCTCAGCATGAACATGCCATTCATGATATACACACTTACAATTCCCCTGTAACTGCTAATGTGCAGTACCTGAGAAAATGTTCCACAGTCCTACACTGTTTACTTCAGAGAGAGCCCTAACCACGTTTGGGGGAAAATGTTTTATACCTGTGATCTTGATGACTTCCTTAAACACCTTCCATCACAGGAATGCTGGGAACTTCCCCAGATTCATTTTAAGGAATTAAATGCTTTTGATCATATCTGTTAGTAGCTTCTGAACTTTTTATAAGAGAAGCTAAAAGACAGTAATTTGGAAGGAGGGGGGTCTGGGAGAAGCAACTTTCAAAATTTTTTACCTCAATTTACAGTAATGGTTATTTTATTTATTTCTCATTGTGACCCATTACAAACATATGTGTAACATGCATAAATATATACACACAAACATGCAATCGTATTACTAAAATAAAAGTTTTATAAAACCATAAAAAAACAATAAGAGCTGAAGAATACAATAACTGAAATGAAAATTACACTAGAAGGAATTAATAGCAGATTAGATGATATAGAGGAATACATAAGTGATCTGGAAGATAGAATAGTGTAAATCACCCAATCAAAACAGCAAAAGGAAAAAAAAATAATGAGAATAGTTTAATGGACCTCTGGGACTGCATAAAGACTAACATTTGCACTATAAGCGTCCTAGAAGGAGAAGAGAGAGAGAAAGGTGCAGAAAATGTATTTGACGAAATTATGACTATAAACTTCCTTAACCTGAAAAAGGAAACAGATATCTACATCCAAGAAACACAGAAAGTCCCCAAGAAGATGAGCCCAAAGAGATTCACAACAAGACATGTCATAATTAAAACAACAAGTTTAAAGAGAGAATTTTAAAGGCAGCAAGAGAGAAACAAAGAGTCATATATGGGGGAACCCTCATAAGGATATAAACTGATTTTTTAGCAGACCCTTTATAGGCCAGAAAGGAATGGTATGAAATATTTAAATTGCTGAAAGGAAAAAAACTACAACCAAGAATTCTTTATGTGGCAAGACTATCGTTCAGAATTGAAAGAAAGATAAAGAGTTTACCAAATAAGCAAAACAGAAATAGTTCATCACCACTGAACTGGTCTTACTAGAAATGTTCAAGGGTTTTTTTAAGTGAAAAATAAAAGACTATAACAAGAAATAAGAAAATATTTGAAGGGGAAAATCTCACTGGTAAAGGTAAATATATAGTAAAGGCAGTGGATTAAGCATTTAAATAAGCTAGCACAAGGTTAAAAGACAAAAATTGTAAAATCAAATATAATTACAATAAATAGTTAAGGGATAGACATAAAGATGTAAAATATGACAAGAAAACATAAAATGGGGGGAAGGGGAGTAAAAAAAAATGTAGAGCTTTTAGAATGTGTTTGACCTTAAATGTCTATCAGTTTAAAATAAGTAGATATAGTTATAGGTCAATATATGTGAACCTCATGGTAGCCACAAATCAAAAGCCCACAATAGATGCTCAAAAAACAAAGGAAAGGAACCCAAATATAACAACAAAGAAAGTCATCACTGCACAAGGGGAGAGACGAAAAGAAGGGATAACTACAAAAACAACTCTAGAAAACAAGTAACAAATAAGTAGATACTTAGCAATAATCATTTTAAATGTAAATGGACTAAATGCTTCAATCAAAATACATAGGGTGGCTGAATGGATTAAAACAAAACAAAACAAACACAAGACCCGTCTATATGCTGTCTACAAGACACTTCAGTTCTAAGGACACGCACAGACTGAAAGGAAGGAGATAGAAAAAAAGATAATTCATGCAAATGGAAATGAAAAGAAATCTGGGTTTCAATACTTTTATTAGACAAAATAGACCTTAAACCAAAGTCTACAACAAAAGACAAAGAAGACCACTATATAATGATAAAGGGGTCAATCCAAGAAGAGGATATAACATTTGTAATGTTTACAAATATTGTAATAACATTTGTAAACATATATGTACCTAATATAGGGGCACATAAACCAAATATTAACGGACATAAAGGGAGAAATTGAGAGTAATACAATAATAGAAGGGGTTAACACCCCATTTACATCAATGCATAGATAATCTAGAGAGAAAAATCAAAAAGGAAACATGATCTAATGGCACATTATACCAGATGCACTTAATAGATATATACAGTAGATTCCATCCAGCAGAATACACATCCTTTTCAAGTGCACATGGAACTTTCTCCAGGATAGATCTCATGCTAGGCCATGAAATAAGTCTCAGTAACTTTAAGAAAATTGAAATCATGTCAAGCATCTTTTCTGAGACTAGAAAATAATTATAAGAAAAAAGCTGCAAAAATACAAACACATGGAGACTAAACAATATGCTACTAAACAACCAATGGGTAAATGAAGAAATCAGAAACTACATTGAGGTAAATGAAAGTAGAAACACAACTTTCCAAAATCTATGGGACACAGCAAAAGCAGTTCTAAGATGGAAGTTTATAGTGATACAGGCGTTCCTCAAGAAACAAGGAAAACCTCAAATAAACAATCTAATTTTCCATCTAAAATTAGAAAAAGAAGAACAAACAAAGCCCTAAGTCAGCAGAAACTTGGAAATAACAAAAATAGAGCAGAAATAAATAAAATAGAGACTAAAAAAAAAAAAGGAAAAGATCAATGAAACTAAGAGGTCATTTTTTGATAAGATAAACAAAATTGATAAACCATTAGCCAGACTCCTTAAGAAAAAAAAAGGCCCAAGTAAACAAAATTATAAATGAAAGAGAAGTTACAACCAATATCACAAAAATACAAACAATCATAAGAGAATACTACAAGCTGTTATATGCCAACAAATTTGACAAAATGGAAGAAATGTATAAATTCTTAGAAAAATACAATATTCCAAGACTGAATAGGAAGAAATGAAAAAAATGAACAGACATTTTGCTTGTACTGAGCTTGAATCAGTAATCCAAAAACTCCCAAGCAACAAAAGTCCTGGACAGATAGCTTCACAGGGGAATTCTACCAAACATTTAAAAAAGAGTTAAAATATCAAAGAAGAGGGAACACTTCCAAGCTCATACTTTGAGGCCAGCATTGCCCTGATACAAAAACCAGAGAAAGACACTATAAAAAAAGAAAATTACAGACGAATATCCTTGATGAACAAGGATGAAAAATCCTCAATGAAATATTAGAAACCAAATTCAACAATATAAAGAAAGATCACACATCGTGATAAAGTGACATTAATTCCAAGGATGGAAAGATGTTGCCATATTCACGAATTAATCAACATGAAACACCACCTTAACAAAACAAAGGATAAAAATCACATAATCATCTCAATAGATGCCGAAAAAGCATTTGACAAGATTCAATATCAATTCATAATAAAAACTCTCAACAAAGTTTGTGTATAGGGAGCATATCTCAGCATAATAAAGGCCATTTATGAAAAACCCACAGTTAACATCATACTCAGCGATGAAAAGCTGAAAACTTTTCCTCTAAGATGGGGAAAAAGACAAGGGTGCCTAATTCGCACCATTTCTATTTAACAAAGTATTACAAGTCCTAGTCACAGCAATCAAAAATCACTGCTGGATATTTATATGAAGAAAACAAAAACATTCATTTGAAATGATATATGCACCCCAATGTTCATTGCAGCATTATTTACAATAGCAAAGAAATGGAAATAACCTAAGCATCCATCAACAGATGAATGGATAAAGAAATGTTATACACACACACACACACACACACACACACACACACACACACACACACTACAATATTACTCAGCCATAGAAAAGAATGTAATTTAGCCATTTGCAGCAACATGGATGAATCTGGAGGGTATCATGTTAGTGAAATAAGTCAGACAGAAAAAGGCAAAAATGGTATGTTTTCACATATGTGGAATTTGAAAAATATAGCATACAAACAAAATAGCAAAACAGAAACTGACTCATAGACAAAAAGAACAAACTAGAGATTACCAGGGGGAAGAGGAGTGAGACAAGGCAAAAAATTAGTAAAGGAGAGATATAAACTACTAGCTATAAAATAAATAAATTACAATGATGCAGTGTTCAACACAGAGAATATGGTCAATATTTTATAATAACTTTATATGGAGTATAATCTATAAATATATCAAATTACTATCTGTATACATAAAACAAATATGACATTGGAAGTTAACTGTACTTCAATTAAAAAAATGTATGCCAATGATACTGCAACTATCAGAAGCAGCCATAAAAATAACGTTTTAGTGATTAATTACCTGCCAGGGGACATGGTATCTTCCTTTCTTATACCAAGTTCTGACCTTGACTCTTTTCCCTTCTTAAAATTATCTACTTAAATTTATATCATGAACCTCTGAATCTATCTATTTAGTCAGCAGACATATATTAAGCAATGCTGAACACCATTGTAAATTTCTGCCTTTTTAAATTGTGTATTATGTAGGAGACAAACAATCAACAACTTAATAAAGATAATTTCAAGGAGTCAGAACTGCAGTGAAGGACCTAAAATCAGTGACCTGACAGAGTTTCCACAGGGCGTCCTGTCTGGGTTTCAGGATCTTCAGTGTCAGCAACTAAATCTCTTCACAGGAAGAACAACCAAAATAATGAGACTTTTATACAAGTAGAATTTTATATGTTGCAATTTTCTATTTAAAAATACTAACTCAATTTATCTAAAACATCTAGAGAATACTGTGGGTCTATTGAATATAAGAAAACTTATAGAAAAGCCTGATTTTACCTATTGGATCAAAACATGAACCTATTTGAATTTTCATGCTTTCAAGGTGTATTGAAATTGTCTTCATTTTATAATTGTACAGAGCAATAATCATCTTTCCCTTTTCTTTAACCTTGACAATTTGTACACATTTTTCAGAGTCATTTTAAATTCCATTTTGCAAGCAAACCTTTCCTGTTATTCCAGTTCTGTTTAAACTCCAAGCTCCCCCTCTACATTTTACTCATCTCTGAGGACTCTGTGTTCCTGACTAGACTATGAACTCCACGTGGGCAGCAGTGGCCAGCCATCTGTCAGGGATAAAGGAAAATATGAATCAATGATGAACTGAACAATGTGGGAGGTGACATGCCATCTCACAGATATAGATAGAGCTAAATTCTTAAACTAGTACTGGAGGCAACTACATGTGTGACTAATGTTAAAAGTTTAAGTTGCAACTCAAAAACTATATGTTTCATATCTACCAAAAAAGTTTTAATTATTTTTATTTTAAAAAATTTATTTCTTTTAAAATTAAAGTATAATTGGTTTACAATCTTATATTAGTTGCATGTGTACAACATATGGATTCAATATTTTTATACATTAAAAAATAATCACCACTGTAAGTATAGTTACCATTTGTCACCATACAAAGTTATTACAGTATTACTGACTATATTCTCAGTATAGAGAATATAATGTAGTACATGTATTTTCTACATTTACGATGTAGTCCTCATAAATCTGTTTAGCGTTTTTCCCATGACATTATCTCTATGCTGAGAATATAGCCAATAATATATTGACTAATATAATCCCCATGATTATTTATTTTATAACTGGAAGTTTGTGCCCCTTAATCCTTTTCACCTATTTCACCCATCCACCTACTTATCCCCTCTGGCAACCACCAGTTTGTTCTCTGTATCTATGGGTCTGTTTCTGTTTTATTATGGTTCTTCATTTGTTTTGTTTTTTAGATTCCCCATGTAAGAAAAATCATATGGTATTTGTCTTTGTCTGACTTATTTCACTTAGCATAATAACCTCTAGGTCCATTCATGTTATTGAAAATAGCAAGATAACACTATTTTTTATGGCTGAGTAATATTCCTTCATATATCTATACCACATCTTCTTTATTGGTTAATCTGTTGATGGACACTTAGACTGTTTCCATTTCTGCTCTATTGTGAATAATGCTGCAATGAACACTGGGGTGTATATATCTTTTAGAATCAGTGTTTTCATTTTCTTCAGATAAATACCCAGCAGTGGAATTGCTGGATCATTTAGTAGATCTATTTTTAATTTTTTGAGGATCCTCCATCCTGTTTTCCATAGTGGCTACAATTTATATTTCCACCAACAGTGCACCAGTGTTTCTTTTTTTCCACATCCTCAACAACACTTAATTATTTCTTGCCTTTTTTACTGCAACAATTCTGATGGGTTTGAAGTGATATCTCATTGTGGTTTTGGTTTGTATTTCCCTGATGATTATGATAATGAAAACTATGTAACTAACAAATTTCCCTTTTTTTGACTTTTTGGGATAATAGATACAAATTTATGGACTTTATGTTTCCCTGGTCCTGATATTTTATTTATGTTTTACTGTTTTGTTGGATGTGTTTTTACAAGCCATGTAAATCATTTGTGGGTTAACTAAGGATATAAATAAGCTACTTGCTCAAAACTGTCCTGAGTACACTATCTGTACTATCTCTAAACCACATGAATTCTAGGATTTTTTTTTCTCTCAGCTTTTAAAATTCTATTTTTTTCTCTTAAATTTCTCTTGAAGAAATAGTAAGCTTAAAAAATTCGTGCATAGAGATTACATAATTTTACTTGTGAAAAAAAGAACTTAAATGTTAAACACTACTAAATTTTATACTCTTAATTCTAAACCACTCTCAAAAAACCCAAGACATTTTTTTATTATCATTATCATTATTTTTATTTGCATTTCCTCAGAAAGTAGCCCAAGATGTGGTCTTCTTTTTTTTTTTTTTAACATCTTTATTGGAGAATAATTGCCTTACAATGGTGTGTTAGTTTCTGCTTTATAACAAAGTGAATCAGCTATACATATATATATGTTCCCATATCTCTTCACTCTTGCATCTCCATCCCTCCCACCCTCCTTATCCCACCCCTCTGGGCGGTCACAAACCACCAAGCTGATCTCCCTGTGCTATGCAGCTGTTTCCCACTAGCTATCTATTTTACGTTTGGTAGTGTATATATGTCCATGCCACTCTCTCACCTTGTGAAGGCTTACCCTTCTCCCTCCCCATATCCTCAAGACCAATCTCTAGTAGGTCTGTGTCTTTATTCCCATCTCATCTCTAGGTTCTTCATGACCTTTTTTTTCTTTTTCTTAGATTCCATATATATGTGTTAGCATACGGTATTTGTTTTTCTCTTTCTGACTGACTTCACTCTGCATGACAGACTCTAGGTACATCCACCTCACTACGAATAACTCAATTTCGTTTCTTTTTATGGCTGAGTAACATTCCACTGTATATATGTGCCACATCTTCTTTATCCATTCATCTGTTGATGGAGACTTAGGTTGCTTCCATATCCTGCTATTGAAAATAGAGCTGCAATGAACATTTTGGTACGTGACAATTTTTTTTGTGGTACGCAGGCCTCTAACTGTTGTGGCCTCTCCCAGAGCGGAGCACAGGCTCAGGACGTGCAGGCTCAGCAGCCATGGCTCACGGGCCTAGCCGCTCCATGGCATGTGGGATCTTTCTGGACTGGGGCATGAACCCATGTCCCCAGAAATGGCAGGCAGACTCTCAAGCACTGCGCCACCAGGGAAGCCCCATGACTCTTTTTGAATTATGGTATTCTCAAGGTATATGCCCAGTAGTGAGATTGCGGGGTCGTATAGTAGTTTTATTTTTAGTTTTTTAAGGAACCTCCATACTGTTCTCCATAGTGGCTGTATCAATTTACATTCCCACCAACAGTGAAAGAGTGTTCCCTTTTCTCCACACCCTCTCCAGAATTTATTGTTTCTAGATTTTTTGATGATGGCCATTCTGACCGGTGTGAAATGATATCTCATTGTAGTTTTGATTTGCATTTCTCTAATGATTAATGACGTTGAGCATTCTTTCATGTGTTTGTTGGCAATCTGTATATCTTCTTTGGAGAAATGTCTTTTTAGGTCTTCTGCCCATTTTTGGATTGGGTTGTTTGTTTTTTTAATATTGAGCTGCATTAGCTGTTTATATATTTTGGAGATTAATCCTTTGTCAATTGATTCATTTGCAAATATTTTCTCCCATTCTGCAGGTTGTCTTTTGGTCTTGTTTATGGTTTCCTTTGCTGTGCAAAAGCTTTGAAGTTTCATTAGGTCCCATTTGTTTATTTTTGTTTTTATTTCCATTTCTCTAGGAGGTGGGTCAAAAAGGATCTTGCTGTGACTTATGTCATAGAGTGTTCTGTCTATGTTTTCCTCTAAGAGTTTGACAATGTCTGCCCTTACATTTAGGTCTTTAATCCATTTTGAGTCTATTTTTGTGTATGGTGTTAGAGAGTGTTCTAATTTCATACTTTTACATATACCTGTCCAGTTTTCCCAGCACCACTTATTGAAGAGGCTCTTTTCTCCACTGTATATTCTTGCCTCCTTTATAAAAGATAAGGGGACCATGTGTGCATGGGTTTATCTCTGGGCTTTCTATCCTGTTCCATTGATCTATCTTTCTGTTTTTGTGCCAGTACCATACCGTCTTGATGACTGTAGCTTTGAAGTACAGTCCGAAGTCAGGGAACCTGATTCCTCCAGCTCTATTTTTCGTTCTCAAGATCGCTTTGGCCATTCAGAGTCTTTTGTGTTTCCATACAAATTGTGAAATTTTTTGTTCTAGTTCTGTGAAAAATGCCAGTGGTAGTTTGATAGGGATTGCATTGAATCTATAGATTGCTTTGGGTAGTAGAGTCATTTACACAATGTTGATTCTTCCAATCCAAGAACATGGTATATCTCTCCATCTATTTGTATCATCTTTAATTTCTTTCATCAGGGTCTTATAATTTTCTGCATACAGGTCTTTTGTCTCCTTAGGTAGGTTTATTCCTAGATATTTTATTCTTTTTGTTGCAATGGTAAATGGGAGTGTTTTCTTAATTTCACTTTCAGATATTTCATCCTTAGTGTATAGGAATGTGAGAGATTTCTGTGCATTAATTTTGTATCCTGCTACTTTACCAAATTCATTGATTAGCTCTAGTAGTTTTCTGGTAGCATCTTTAGGATTCTCCATGTATAGTATCATGTCATCTGCAAACAGTGACAACTTTACTTCTTCTTTTCTGATTTGGATTCATTTTATTTCTTTTTCTTCTCTGATTGCTGTGACTAAAACTTCCAAAACTATGTTGAATAAGAGTGGTGAGAGTGGGCAATCTTGTCTTGTTCCTGATCTTAGTGGAAATGCTTTCTGTTTTTCACCATTGAGGACGATGTTCGCTGTGCGTTTGTCATATATGGTCTTTATTATATTGAGGAAATTTCCCTCTATGCCTACTTTCTGCAGGGTTTTAATCCTAAATGGGTGTTGAATTTTGTCAAAAGCTTTCCCTGCATCTATTGAGATGATCATATGTTTTTTCTCCTTCAATTTGTTAATATGGTGTATCACGTTTTTTGATTTGCGTATATTGAAGAATCCTTGCATTTCTGGAATAAACCCCACTTGATCATGGTGTATGATCCTTTTAATGTGCTGTTGGATTCTGTTTGCTAGTATTTTGTTGAGGATTTTTGCATCTATGTTCATCAGTTATATTGGCCTGTAGTTTTCTTTATTTGTGATATCTTTGTCTAGTTTTAGTATCAGGGTGATGGTGGCCTCGTAGAATGAGTTTGGGAGTGTCCTCCTTCTGCTATATTTTGGAATTGTTTTAGAAGGATAGGTGTTAGCTCTTCTCTAAATGTATGATAGAATTTGCCTGTGAATCCATCTGGTCCTGGGCTTTTGTTTGTTGGAAGATTTTTAATCACAGTTTCAATTTCAGTGCTTGTGATTGGTCTGTTCATATTTTCTTTTTCTTCCTGGTTCAGTCCCGGCAGGGTGTGCATTTCTAAGAATTTGTCCATTTCTTCCAGGTTGTCCATTTTATTGGCATAGAGTTGCTTGTAGTAATCTCTCATGATCCTTTGTATTTGTGCAGTGTCAGTTCTTCCTTTTTCATTTCTAATTCTACTGATTTGGGTCTTCTCCCTTTCTTTCTTGATGAGTGTGGCTAATGGTTTATCAATTTTCTTTATCTTCTCAAAGAAAATCCAAGATTTTTAAATTTATTATGAATTATGATTTCAAGGGCTTATCATTCTCACCTCATTTTTCTTTTAATTTTCATATTTGCATTTATGAATTCTATTATATTTTTTTCCTGGATATGACTGATTTGTTCATACACATAAAAATGTGTATCACTTATTTAATAGGATCTGGTTTGACCATAACAAAATAATTTAAAACAAAATATAGAAAATAGCTTAGGAGCTAATGATATATTTGCATACATAAATTTTAAACAGGTGTATGGGAAAATAATCACATAGGAACTTTCAAATGAAAAGAAAATATCTGGTAAAATTAATCAATTCACATGGTTAACTAAGGGAGAATTTCTCTAATACATGAACAGCTTTTGCAAATTAGTAATAAAAAGACTAATAACTCAAGATAAATAGTCAAAGAATGTGTAGATGGAGGTCACAGAAAAATAAATAAATATATGGAAAAATATGTAAGTTTATGATAATAAAGTCAACATAGTTATCAATAACCATGAGATATCATTTTTTATGTATCAGATAGGCAGAGATTAAGATGTTTGATAATAATGAGTTTCATCCAGGGTACCAAGAAATAACCCCTCTCACATGCTGTTGGTGAGAGTACATACTGTTGTGAATTTCAGACTGCAATGTTTATCAGCATTTTAAAATGTATTTATTCCTTGAATAAAGAAGCTGTGGCACATATATACAATGGAATATTACTCAGCCATAAAAAGAAACAAAATTGAGTTATTTGTAGTGAGGTGGATGGACATAGAGTCTGTCATACAGAGTGAAGTAAGTCAGAAAGAGTAAAACGAATACCATATGCTAACACATATATATGGAATCTGAAAAAAAAATTTCTGAAGAACCTAGGGGCAGGACAGCAGGACAGGAATAAAGACGCAGATGTAGAGAATGGACTTAAGGACATGGCGTTGTGGGGAAGGGTAAGCTGTGGAGAAGTGAGAGAATGGCAGGGACATATATACACTACCAGATGTAAAATAGATAGCTAGTGGGAAGCAGCTACATAGCACAGGGAGATCAACTCAGTGCTTTGTGACCACCTAGAGGGGTGGGATAGGGAGGATGGGAGGGAGATGCAAGAGGGAGGAGATATGGGGATATACGTATATGTATAGCTGATTCACTTTGTTATAAAGCAGAAATTAACACACCATTGTAAAGCAATTATACTCCAATAAAGATGTTAAAAAATGTACTTATTCTTTAATCAAGCTAATTAACTCCTGGAGATTTTTTTACACATGTATTTGAATTGTAGAAATAATAAAAATGTTAATTCTGGTATTACTTGTAATCTCATGAAAACTAGGAAGAATATTTACCTAAGGTAAATGAATTTGGTCATTTACCCAGTAAGTAATTATTGTCTGTTATATGCCAGGTTTAGTTCTTCTTAGCCAGGCTTTGTAATCCAAAGTGAACAAGATAAAAATATACATTAGTGGGGGTCATGGAAAATGAATGAGTAATGAGTAAATACATCTATATACATGTTCACATACATATCAGATTGTAATACATGCTATGAAGAAAATAAAATTTAGGAGCATGACTGGGGAGTTGGGTGGCCTGTGTTAGGGCGGCCAAGGAAGGACTCTGAGGAGGAGATATTTGAGGCAGGGCACAATCCCTGTGGTAACAAGGGGAAGGGGGTCTGGCAAATTCATACAAACTGCCATTAAAAAGTAGGGAGACAGATCCAAAAGGATCCTTATAGAATGTGTTCTATAATATTTCTTTTTAAGAAGCTGTTAATCACTGACAAATGTGACAGAATACATGTACTATAGAATCCTATTTGTTTAAATGAATTTGTGCAACTGTGTTTGTGTTTCTGTTTCATGTGTATATGCATATGTGTATTCATAGAAAATATATAAAAAATACCCCCTAAAATTGACAGTGATGGTATTTCCAAGAGCTAGAACTTAGATATCAGGGGCCTTTAATTTTCACCTTATACCCGCACATTTCATAGACATCTTTATTTTAAGAAATGTTATTTTAAAATAGTAATTTTAAAGTTAATATATAAGTTCGTATATGTAAAATTGTATGTAGGACTAAGAGATACAGTCTTGAAACAGTTTCTTCTGAATTCCATTGCAGATTTTCAGGTCTTGCTTAGCCCCAGTTTTATTACTTAATGAACCTATCATCAGCCTATTTGTCAGTTTACACTTGGATAAATCTAGTATTTATAAACTCAAACTGATAAATTTCACCATCTAATTTACTGAAGTGATATTACATTTTATGTCTAGTATATCATTATTGCTTAAGAATTCATCCTTGCATTTAAATATAATATTAACATGGTTGTGGTAAATTGATTGTTTTAATGAACTGTAGCATTAACCTTGAATAAGAATCAGTTCTTTTAATCACCTATTAACTGTGTCTTGATCAAAGAAAGACCACCAGAAAGCTCTTTCTAAATACTTTGTCAGTATAAACATCTTTTGCAAAGCACCTCTACATTTGTTTCACTTTGGAGTCACTTCTTAGGTGAGTCCATTTCTGACCCACCCAGCCAGAATTAATTCTCCCCTCTGTAAGGGCACACTGTCTGGGCTCCATTGTTGACCTTGCTCTATTATTATAGTCTATGCTGATCATATTGTTTGACAGACTCCCCTAGAGTACTGTGAGCTACCATAGGAAAATTGGTATGCCTCTTACAACAAAAACAAGTTATACAAAGGTCTATTTCCTTAAATCAAAAGTTCTTTGAGTCTAAAGAAGTTAAAAAAAAAGATAAAAACAGGTATAATCCCACAATCAAACAAAATACTGCTATTTTTTCTCTACATTTTAAAATATTTTTAGACAATTATAAGTTTTATATACCTAAAAATATTTTCCAAAATGTTACATTGTATTTACTCTTATATAGTCTGCATTTATGGACTAATGAGTATATCATGAATATGTTTTCATAGTAAAGTATGGCTCTACAAAGGTATTTAATAGCTATACAATTTCATTGTGTATGCATCAGTATTATTTTAATCAATCCTCTAATATCAGAATTTTACATTTTCTCCATTTCTTTCCCTGTAGAAAATGGTTAGGTTAGATTTTTTTTTTCAAGATTAATGTTGAGAATAAAGAGAAAACCTATGTGTGCCAGTAGCTAAGAGCTGTCTTTCCACCATTCAATATTTTGCATCTTCTGAACTCTACCCTCCACCCCCACCTTCCCAACCCAGGACACCCACCCCAGCTTTGGTCGTCTCTGGGGTCTCTTCTGATGCACTAAGATCTACTTCACTTCCATTCCTTCACATGGCATCATAAAATCCCAGCTGTCTCTTTTCCAGGACATGATCAGGGTGGGTGTTGTCAAAGTTATAGTTATTTAAACCATACACAAAATAGTATTTAATGTCTTTACTCTGTAGCTTGCACAAAATCCTGGGAAAATCTCTCTTGCCTTTGGTTTTTCCTGGGCTTGAAGTAACAGGCACTGTAACTCCTTTTAGATGATTGTGAGACTCCTGTCTAATTAGTAAACTCTCGCCAAAACCCAATTTTTTTCCAATGATGAGAACTGGATTAAATTAGAAAGCTTTCAGGTAATTGAGTTGATGAAAGAAATTTTCACATATTGAGGTAGATAGGTAGTCCTTCTGGCTTTTACATGATTTGGCATGAACTTTATGCTCACTAAAACAGCCCATCATATGGATAGTCAAACATGTATTGTACATCTGTTTTAACCAATAAAGAAAAGAACGTTGCCCACCATTCAATTATACAAAGGGTTAAGTTGCACCCCACTGCAGTAGTCCACAAACAGTGTGCTCTGAGGGGAATTCTGGTGAGAAAAAGGATGAGGCATTCTGTGTGCTTGAAATAAACAGCTCCTTGCTAGTTAAGATGGATACCTCAGGAAGAATTTCAGTGACCTCAGATCCTTGCACCTTCCTGTACACAGAAATGTACTAAAATTATTAATTTGAGATGTCTGTTCTTTGTGACTAGCACTAATATTTTACCAAGAGGTGTGCTTGACTACAGGTATTTCCTAGCCAAAATAATTCATGTATATACTGGCTCCTCCTCTCCTTCTTTGGAGCAGTTCCTCAGACAGAGAGACTGCTTCTCAGACCATAGTCCTCAGTTTGCTCTTCTATTCTTATTATAGATTGTTTACTGATTAAAATACACTCTTCTGTTCTTATTATGGGTTGTTTACTAATTATTTGGTCCTCAGGATGTTGAGATAACATGCTTGAGCACCTGGGCTTCAATAACAAGAGCCTGGACTATTTTGCCCAAAGAGGCAGTCTCTTTAGCCCTCTCTTCAGAGAGTTGATGTAGCAGGGGCAGGTGCATCAGTCATTGTGATCTGATGACTTAAGAGACCAAACGAGGAAGATCCTGCACCTGGGGGCCTGAGAGCTGTCAGTCTCTACATTTAGCTGCACCATCATATTGTGCTCTTCTTATTAGAGGCAATAAAGTAAACTTGAATATATGTTTGTTCCTTGTCACTCGATAAAATCTAAAAGCAAAGAATAAAATTTATGCAAATGCCAACCTGTAATTTAGGATGGTGGCTTGAGTGCCTCTTCATGCAGACGTTTGTAATTGGAGGGGACCTCAAATAGCGGAACGATGTACCCTTACTGCCCCATCATCAGAGGTGATGAACAGTTTCGAGAAGTGGCAAGGAAGGAGACAATATACTGTGTCACCTGGACTGTTCAGGCTGAGAGAAAGCAGGATGGGTACTCTGGACTGGTCAGGTTGACTTAATGCTGGGTCCTGATATAAGTGTAAAATACCCTCATAGCTTTGACATCTGGACAACTACTCTTTTATCTTTATGTTAGAACAAGTGAAACTGATTCTTGGCATATGGAAGACTTTTCTATTCAGTAAGACTGAAAGATCAAAAGTTGGCATTTAACCAGTTTTTCAGGGCAAGGCATCACAGAGAAGGGCTAAATCATTTTGAGTTGTTTATGTCATAGTTACAGCACAGATTTTCCCAAATGAGGCATTCCACTTTATATTGCACTGTTAAATAATGACAAAGCTGACTTTTATTTTTTCTTTCACTTGGACCATACTATCTTGGAAACATGAACTTTTATTGAAATACCCACTCATTTATCCTCTTTGTCTTGTTTTGAATCTACCCATCTCTGTTAAAAACAAATATTCAAAGTAGATGTTTTGGCAGCATCCTTAGATTATCAAGATTTTCCAGGTAAGTCTTAGTGTTGTAAATCGTTACAAAGTGCACACATATGATTAGTATTTGCAAACTCCTATGTACTGGTCCCCAAATCATGTCACTCATATATATTCACATTTGCAGACCCCACAGTGACCTTTAGAGCAGATATTCCAACCTAAACTTCCTGATTCCTGAGGTTCTCTGTTTGAAATAATATAGCATTTATATCAAAATTTCAGAAGTGGGATGTGCTATATTCCACAACCTTACCCCCAACGGTTCTGTGGGTGTTGGTGATATTCTTGTCTTGCTAACTTGAGTAGCACAGGTTCCAGCTTCTTTTTAGATGCTGCTGCATCACTTTTACATGCTGCTTTATTATTTCACAGGTTGAAAATGTATAGGGCCAAGTTCATTTAAAATAAGGATATGGGTTTCAATAAGGTTGACAGTGTTATAATAAAGGGTTAATGACTTTTTATCTCTTTGAAATCCTATTCTGAGGAGGTCTATTATCTCAGAAATATGGTAATAGCAGAAGATTTTTAAATGGTGAGAAAATGTTTCAAGGTAGACATTTTTTTCTGTTTCTACTTTTAACTAATTTTTTTATCTGTCCATATATATTTGTATGCTTTACTTCCTTCTTAAAATATGTCTTTCCGGGAGATTGGGATTGACATGCATACACTGATGTGTATAAAATGGATGATTAATAAGAACCTGCTATATAACTAACTAACTAACTAAATATATATATATATAAAATGGTAAGTAAATAAATAAAATAAAACTCAAAAAACAATGTCTTTCCTTTAGATGAAATATAGTTGCTTTAATTTTAAAGTCAATATATTTTAATGAAATTAATAGAGCTGAATATCACATATTCAAATATGTTCAGAACACGATCTGGTTTCTGCTTAACTCAATTCTAGAATAACCTCAACTAAACCACAGCAAAGAACATATTCTCCACCTCAAGCAACATGCTTTCTGAAGAATAAGTGTGTCCTGGACAAAATTACTAGAGATGTCTTAGATATTCTCCATCTTCTTTTTAACATATTTTTCCATTTTTAGATTTTCTTTCCTTCTTTGGAGGTGTGGTATTCTCATTCTGTATTCCTTGAGGAAATTTTCCACCCAGGAATCACTTCCTGTCTGGAAGCATGCATAAGTTGAATTCCTGGCTTATGCAGAGAACTTTCATTTTTTCAAGAAGGGCTGCCAAGGATAAGGCAAAGTTTAATGCAAAAGAGAAAACACAGCATTTTGAAACAGCAAACACTACAACAACTTGATATTTCAATATTTGAAAGGACAGGAAGTCTTTCTATTCATCCTGCAAATTCATACTGCATTAAGCTGCATTTCATACCCTTGATGAAGTACATATATTTCCCAAATATTAAGATTTGTTTAAGACTATAGTGCTAGCTAATGAGAGAGCTAAGTTTTTCCTTTGATTATACCATACTACCTGCCAAACAGGAAAATTTATTGAAATCATTATTCTTTTGTATCTAATTTTAATCATTTTTTTCTCCTCTCCACCTACTTATCTACAAATTTTCATTAAAAATAAATATCCAAGGCAGGTCTTTTGACATCATATATATTATTGTTATTATTATATATTATTGCTATTCTTTAAGTATGTTTTTATATTTTGTCTGCCTATCAGCAATGTTGGATGGATGGGCCTAAATCTAGGTTTGAAACATCTGAAGAATAATAAAGATTTTCACTTCAGTGTTAATATTGTCACTATAAAGTTATTGTTAACAGTTTTAAACAAGAATTCTAACCTTGTACAGAAAGCATACTTATTTACAGAATACTTATTTATGACTACAATGACAATTTTAATATGATGATCTTACAGAAGGTTAACATTTATTAGTGTCTCATGCACTGACTGTTTTATGTCCAGCTTTTTTTGTACATTGATATTAAACTCTGAATATAATTTGAACTTCGTGATATGGTTGTAAGTTTTGTCATCATGGAAGTCTTACTATAATAAATTTCTCCTAAGGATGCCTTTTAAAAATCAATCCATTATTTTTTGGTATTTATTTCAATGGCTTTAGTTTTACATGAAAAGACACTTGTAATTTGAATACTAATAAAATATTTAGTTAAGTTGTACCATCCCCAATAGTTCCCTAAGTTTGGATTTATTCTTGTTTTATGTTTTCAGATCTATCACGTCTCTAGTCTTTGCTGAATTCATGCAGCCAATTATTAGCAAGAGTATCATTATTATTTTCCAGGGCAAATTATTTAGTAGTATGAGACAATGTGTTCTGGAGATGAGGACTGTGTCTCAGTAAACTTAGAAGTTCAGAGAAATTTGGCAAAGTTCAAAAGAAAGAGTCTCAATGAGACATGGGAAATTAACAACAAGGGCAATGGTACAACTTTCCTGTTCTCATTAGTACTGCAAGTCAGTATTTTGGGGAAAGAAAATAAACCTTCTGACTAGATCACTTTTTTTTTTTTCAATCAATTCATCCATTTATTTATGGCTGTGCTGAGTCTTCGTTTCTGCGTGAGGGCTTTCTCCAATTGCGGCAAGCGGGGGTCACTCTTCTTCACGGTGTGCGGGCCTCCCACTATCGCGGCCTTTCTTGTTGCAGAGCATAGGCTCCAGACGCGCAGGCTCAGTAATTGTGGCTCACGGGCCCAGCCGCTCCGCGGCATGTGGGATCCTCCCAGACCAGGGAGCGAACCTGCGTCCCCTGCATTGGTAGGCAGACTCCCAACCACTGCGCCACCAGGGAAGCCCTAGATCACTTTTTAACTTAGGATCGTCTTGCTAAATTAGCAAGTGGTGTTTGTTACTATTTGTTTGAAGATTGTATCAGACTATAATAAAAGTGACTTCTGGTTTAGTTTTTACTATTTGCAATAAACAATGATGGCTAATGTAGTTTTAAGAAATATTTAACCTATGGTGTGCAAAAGCTTTTAAGTTTAATTAGATCCCATTTGTTTATTTTTGCTTTTATTTCCTTTGCTTTAAGAGACAGATCTAAAAAAATATTGCTACGATTTATGTCAAAGAGTGTTCTGCCTGTATTTTCTTCTAGGAGTTTTATAGTATCTGGGCTTACATTTAGGTCTTTAATCCATTTTGAGGGTTTGTTTTTTTTTTTATGTTGGTGTTAGAGAATGTTCTAATTCCATTCATTTACATGTAGCTGTTCAGTTTTCCCAGAACCACTTACTGAAGAGACTGACTTTTCTGACTGACTTTTCTCCATTGTATATTCTTGTCTCCTTTGTCATAGATTAATTGACCATAGTTGCGTGGGTTTTATTTTTATTTTTGGCTGCATTGGGTCTACGTTGCTGCATGCGGGTTTTCTCTAGTTGCGGCGAGCGGGGTCTACTCTCCACTGCGGTGTGTGGCCTTCTCATTGTGGTGGCTTCTCTTGTTGAGGAGTATGGGCTCTAAGCTCATGGGTTTCAGTAGTTGTGGCACACAGGCTCAGTCGTTGTGACTCATGGGCTCTAGAGATCAGGCTCAGTAGTTGTGGTGCACAGGCTTAGTTGCTCTGCAGCATGTGGGATCTTCCCAGAATAGGGATCAAACCCATGTTCCCCACATTGGCAGATGGAGTCTTAACCACTGTGTCACCAGGGAAGTCCTGGTACATGGGATTATTTCTGGGCTTTCTAACTTGTTCCATTGATCTATGTGTCTGTTTTTGTGCCAGTACCATACTCTTTTGATTACTGTAGCTTTGTAGTATAGTCTGAAGTCAGGGAGCCTGCTTCCTCTAGCTCCATTTTTCTTTCTCAAGATTGTTTTGGCTATTTGAAATTTGCCCTGGCATGGATGGAATTGGAGGATATCATGTTAAATGAAATACATGAGACAGAGAAAGGCAAATACTGTATGATATCACTTATATGTGGAACCTAAAAAATACAACAAACTAGTGAATATAACAAAAAGAAACAGACAGATATAGAGAACAAACCAGTGGTTACCAGTGGGGAGAGGGAAAGAGGGGAGGGGTGATATAGGGATAGAGGATTAAGAGGTACAAACTATTATATATAAAATAAGCTACAGGGATATATTGTATAATGCAGCAAACATAGCCAATATTTTATAAGTGGATTATAATCTTTAAAATTGTGAATCACTAGTACACTTGTAACTTATACATAATATTTTATGTCAACAATACTTAAATTAAAAGAAGGAAAAAAGAAAAGAAATTTTAAAAAAGGAAAAAAGAAAAGAAATATTTAGCCTAGAAAACCACCATCCTGGGATTAAGAGAAGGGGACTGAATTCTTAACTAAGGTTTGCCACTGTCAAGTTTATTACCTTTGACAAATCATCAATAGCTCTGATATTTAATATGTTTTTTTCTGTAAAATGAAGGGAACAGACTAGGTGGTATCTCTACTTTCTGTTAATAAGGAGCCAGATTTTTATGTATGTAAAGAAACACTAATATAGACTAATTAATGTAAAAAATAAGTTTAGAAACAGTGTGTGCAAAGGCCAGGAGGTTTTCATTCTGTCACCCACCTCTGTGAGGGCCCTCACAGCTGGGGGGCTTCTCCATGTCTTCTGAGGCAGTGTCACGGTTGCTGGCAGGAACCATGTCTTGTGGGAGAAGCAAAGTCTTTGCACTGCAGGAGCAGCTGCAGTGGCAGTAGGGAGAAGAATTAAATTTCTTTGAATGAAGGTTAGCACAGGCTGTGTTTACTGGGGAAGTCCATCTCAGGCTTTTCAGGCTACATATTAGACTCACCCAGGGAATTTTAAAATACAGTGACGCCCAGGCCACAGTCTGGAGCACTGAAGTCTGGCAGACAAGGTTGACAGGTGACTGTCAGGTGCTTCTAGCATGTGGACAAGACTGAGAACCATTGATCTCAAGCATGATTGGCAAATTTACTTTCATTTAAATTACTTATTCAATCCAATTGTTGTGGGAAAATATAGTAGCAATGGCTGTACCAAGAATGGTTCTGCTATCACAGCACTACTCAGTGTGAGGAAGCGGGTCACTGTGTCAGCAGGTGTCCTGGCACAGGAGAGCTGAGAGAGGGTCTGCCACACATGGGCGATCCCTGCACTAGGGTTTTATGTTGGTCGTGGTGTTTGTTTTATGGTTTTTTCCTGCATGAAAATCTTCAAGGCAACAAGTGATGTCTGTCATGGAGAACTTTATGGAATATCCGTGACTGCTTTAGCACCTACTATGAAGTAGTAGTTTTCACCTCTAAACAGTTTAGAGCAGGTTGCACAAATTTTGATCCAGAAACCTCCCAGGAACAGCCAAATAGTTGAGAATGCATGGATAGATCACAAACTCACTGTAAACAACAAACAAGTCCTCAGGTTTATGGTGGCTTTGTAGACATTGGTCCATTGATTCTCATGAAACACTTTAAAAATAAGAGCTATGCTCATGGTGAAAGGCTGAAAATCAATGCCCACAATATAAGCGAGTTTTACAGTTTACAGTTTAGAATTTACATTTTCTTCTACTTTATTTTATTTTTCATGTTCATAGATGTAATTGTAAAGCAAAATCTTAACAAATCATATTAAAATATATCAAAAGCTTAATGTATTATATTATCTTTTGAGGTTTATCACAGTAGTTCAGAATCAGTTTAACATTTGAAAAACCAACATAATTTACCATAAAATACAGTATATATGTAAGTTCAATAAAATACATTTAGGGCTTCCCTGGTGGCACAGTGGTTGAGAGTCTGCCTGCCAATGCAGGGGACACAGGTTCGTGCCCCAGTCTGGGAGGATCCCACATGCCACAGAGCAGCTAGTCCCGTGAGCCATGGCCACTGAGCCTGCGCATCCAGAGCCTGTGCTCTACAACAGGAGAGGCCACAGCAGTGAGAGGCCCGCATACCAAAAAAAAAAAATTAAATTTGAAAGTAAGAAGTAAATCTGCCTTTTTTTGCAGGTAATGTAGTCAGTTATATAGAAATTACAAAAATCCTACTAGATCTTAAAAATGAGTTTAGGAGTGTTGTGGAATATAAGAGCAATATACACAAAATCAATTGTATTTCTATATATAAGCAACAGGCAGTTAAAAATAAAATCATAAAATATATCACTTTCAATAGCCTTAAAATTATTAAATGCTTAAATATAACAAAATTTGTACAAATTATGTACAAAATAATTTTAATTTTGGACCCTTTACATAGTGTTGGGATACTTTCTTCCCTTAGTATTTTTCCTATACATTTTTAAAAAACTTTAACTGAGTAGGTAGTTAATATAAGATAAACTGCTATTAATCTGTTTTATTAAATTAAATTAAATTTATTTTTTATACAGCAGGTTCTTATTCATCATCACTTTTATACACATCAGTGTATACATATCAGTCCCAATCACCCAATTCATCACACCACCACCCCCACCGTCCCGCAGCTTTCCCCCTTTCGTATCCATATGTTTGTTCTCTACATCTGTGTCTCAACTTCTGCCCTGCAAACCATTTCATCTGTACCATTTTTCTAGGTTCCACATACATGTGTTAATATACAATATTTGTTTTTCTCTTTCTGACTTACTTCACTCTGAATGACAGTCTCTATATCCATACACATCTCAACAAATGACCCAATTTCATTCCTTTTTATGGCTGAGTAATATTCCATTGTATATATGTACCAATTCTTCTTTACCCATTCATCTGTTGATGGACATGTAGGTTGCTTCCATGACCTGGCTATTGTAAATAGTGCTGCAATGAACATTGGGGTGCATGTGTCTTTTTGAATTATGGTTTTCTCTGGGTATATGCCCAGAACTGGGATTGCTGGATCATATGGTAATTTTAGTTTTCGTTTTTTAAGGAACCTCCATACTGTTCTCCATAGTGGCTGTATCAATTTACATTCCCACCAACAGGGCAAGAGGGTTCCCTTTTCTCCACACCCTCTCCGGCATTTGTTGTTTGTAGATTTTCTGATGATGTCCATTCTAATTGGTGAGAGGTGATACCTCATTGTAGTTTTGATTTGCATTTCTCTAATAATTAGTGATGTTGAGCAGCTTTTCATGTGCTTCTTGGCCATCTGCATATCTTCTTTGGAGAAATGTCTATTTAGGTCTTCTGCCCATTTTTGGATTAGGTTGTTTGTTTTTTTAATATTGAGCTGCATGAGCTGTTTATATATTTTGGAGATTAATCCTTTGTCTGTTATTCATTTGCAAATATTTTCTCCCATTCTGGGGTTGTCTTTTGGTCTTGTTTATGGTTTCCTTTGCTGTGCAAAAGCTTTGAAGTTTCATTAGGTCCCACTTGTTTATTTTTGTTTTAATTTCCATTACTCTAGGAGGTGGATCAAAAAAGATCTTGCTGTGATTTATGTCAAAGAGTGTTTTTCCTATGTTTAGACAGCATATATATGGGTTTTGTTTTTGTATCCAATCAGCAAGCCTGTGTCTTTTGGTTGGAGCATTTGATCCATTCTCATTTAAGGTAATTATTGATATGTATGTTCCTATGACCATTTTCTTAATTGTTTTGGATTTGTTTTTGTAGGTCCTCTTCTTCTCTTGTGCTTCCCACTTAAAGAAGTTCCTTTAGCATTTGTTGTAAAGCCAGTTTGGTGGTGCTGAATTCTCTTAGCTCTTGCTTGTCTGTAAAGCTTTTGATTTCTCCATCAAATCTGAATTAGATCCTTGCTGGGTAGAGTAATCTTGGTTGTAGGTTCTTCCCTTTCATCACTTTAAGTATATCATGCCACTCCTTTCTGGGTTGTAGAGTTTCTGCTGAGAAATCAGCTGTTAACCTTATGGGAGTTCCCTTGTATGTTATTTGTCATTTTTCCCTTTCTGCTTTCAATAATTTTTCTTTGTATTTAATTTTTGCCAATTTGATTACTATGTGTCTCGGCGTGTTTTTCCTTGGCTTTATCCAAGGAAATATGTATGTACGGGACTCTCTGTGCTTCCTGGACTTCGGTGGCTATTTCCTTTCCTATGTTAGGGAAGTTTTCAACTATGATCTCTTCAAATATTTTCTCTGGTCCTTTCTCTCTCTCTTCTCCTTCTGGGAACCTTATAATGCAAATGTTGTTGTGTTTAATGTTGTCCCAGAAGTCTCTTAGGCTGTTCTCATTTCTTTTCATTCTTTTTTCTTTGTTATGTTCCAGAGGAGTGACTTCCACCATTCTGTCTTCCAGGTCACTTATCCGTTCTTCTGCCTCAGTTATTCTGCTATTGATTCCTTCAGGCAGCTTCATCAGCTGCCCTGAGATCCTAGCTGTGTGCTATCATGTTTCTCCTTGGTGGCTGGCAGGGTGGGATGCCTGCTCATCTGGTTCTGTTCTCATGGTGCTCTTCCTCTGGTGTGTCCCTGCATGGCTCCTGCAGCTTACAGAGGCCAGCATCACCTCTACTCCCTCAACTGGTTTCTCTGTAAGTGTCACTGGCCTGGCATCACCCACGTAGGGTCTCCCAAACCCTCTCAGGTGGCTGTGCATAAGTTCCACTGTGTAGCACCTCCCTGTGGGCAGCTTCCTCTGGAACACCAAAAGGCATATTCCAGAGTGCACCATCAGTACAGACCTTAGTAAGGACACAACCATATCTTCTCCAAATAGGCCTCTGTCTCACCCCTGGAAAGGGTCATCACCAGATCTGCTCCTCCCTTGGGTGCTCTGTATCAGCACTGAGCCCTAAGCACTTCATAAGTACTAAGAGTGGTGGCTGCCCCTGTATCTGTTGTTCCTCTGTTCTTTAGCATTCTCTCTTATTGGCAAACTCCAATTACTCCAATTTGCCATTAGTTAATAATCCTCCATAATAAACTCTCCCTGATCAGATTATTATATATTTTCTGTCTCTTGCTTGGACTAGGTTGTGACATCATCTAAACAGGTAATCAAAGCTGACATCACCAGCACTAAGACATTATGACCTCATGGACTTTCCATTTGTTGCCTCTGTCTCCTCAGGGAATCATATCATTTTGTAGTGTTCTTGCCAAAAATGAATAACCTAAATTTAATCATGAGGAAACATCAAATAAGCCCAAATCAAGAGACTTCTTAAAAATAACTGACCAATATTACTAAAAAGTGTGAAAGTCAAGAAAGATAAGTATTTAAAGAAAAAAGGAATAATTTAAGCCCTCTAATGGTTTCTTATCATACTTGCAAATGCCCTCAATCCTTATCCTGATTTACAGAGTTCTGTGTGATCTGGCCCATCTCTTATCTCTGACCTCACCTCATATCACTCTTCTTCCTTCAGCGTGCTCTGAGTACCTGGATTTTTATCAGCTTATACACTCTGTCTACCCCATCACCCTTTATCCCTTTATGCTGCTGTGTTCACATCTTTTGTGCTCAATAAATCCACAATCAAATGTAATCTACCTCAACTAAGCTCTCATTAATAGCCACTCCTCTAGAACGCAATCTCTAAGAAGTTCAGTCCTTATCTCCCTCAGCTCTCTGGCACACCCTAAGTACTAAGTATTTTCTGCATTGATTGTTTTGGCACTCATGACTTCAACTGGTAATATCAAGTTTTTTTACCTACCTGTTATACTGTGGTATTTGACTCTGGGGGTTACTCTTATCTCCTTCAAGTCCTACTCTTCCTTGGCTTTTGTGCCACTGCCCCCCTTCTCTTCTCACCTCTCATATTCCTTTCTCTTATCCATGGCTTTGTGCTCCTCTGCTCTCCACTTCAATGTTTTCTGCAGAATTGGTTAGGCTAGGAGGGCAGATTGTAAGTGCAGATGCCTAAATTTGGGAATATAATAAATGGCTAAAGCCCACAAAACTTACAATGTGACATGTTCAATCTATTTAAAAATCCCATCTGCCTTCATATCTGTGCTGCAAGAATTTTCACCATCTTTTCTATGATTAATTAAGGCAACATTAGTTGTTGTAACAAACAGCCCTCGATGTCATTGCATAAGAGTGTGTTTCTTGTTTATATTTCAGTAGATTGTTTACATAACTCTTTTCTTGTTGGAGCTCTGACATCCTCTAGGATCTTGGAATCAGATATGTAAGGTTAGTGAATGGAGGAAGATCACAAAGGGAGATACTACACATAAAGTTAGAAGTTATTTATGGGCCAGGTTTGAAAGTACCTTGTATCATGTTGGCTTACAGGGCACTCAGCCACATGCAAGGAGTCTGGGAACACAACCACACTGTGGGCTCGGGAAGGAGAGGACACAGGCTTTGTGAACAGACAGTGGTCTCGGTCATACCCTACATGGAAAGACAGTGGAAGCTTACAAGGCAAACATGATACTATTTGGTAGTTAATCTGATGTAAGAGGAAGCAATAAGACATAAATATTGTGGGCATGTTTTAGTGCTCAGGGAAAACTCTTTGCTAGGACAGGAATGACTTTTGTGGAAATAGTTGAGCTCTTTGTTTTCAATATTCCTAGTTGGTCATTAACTTACACTCTGACTTGGGGATTTGAGAGCTACGTTTATGGAGAATGTTATCTTCCCACCTCCCAGGGCCCCCTTGGTTTAGAAATGATAGCATTGGGTTTCCCAAATTTAGAGGCTCCTCTGACTCCTCTCTCAGATTTCAAAGGCCAATGGTTCTTTTTTTCTTAATTTCTGTGATTTTTTTATTGAAGTATAGTTGATTTATGACATTGTGTTAATTTCTGCTATACAGCAAAGTGATTCAGTTATATACATCCTTTTTTATGTTCTTTTCCATTATGGTTTATCTCAGGAAATTGAATATATCAATAGTTCCCTGTGCTATGCAACAACCTTGTTGTTTATCCATCCTATATAAAATAGTTTACATCTGCTAATCCCAAACTTCCAATACTTCCCTCCCTCATTCCCTCTCCCCTTTGGCAACCACAAATCTGTTCTCTATGTCTGTGAGTCAGTTTCTGTTTCGTAGATAGGTTCATTTGCATAAAGGCCAGTGGTTCCTATGTGTCTTGTCAGCTTCTTCTTCACCCAGGTCACAGTGTAGCTGTGGTCCAGGCCCAGGACTAAGAGACTCATCTTAGCAGATTTTCTTTGGTCACCTTATTTATCTCTACACTGTCCATCAGCAAGTTCAGAAATAAGCCCAGTTTCAAATATTCTCTGTGCTCTCATGACATGCAAATTTATATCCAGAGTTTCTTGAGCTTTATAGTTTATAGTTATTTTCTGAATATTCTAACGTAGATGTTGTATTTGTAGTGAAAGATGTGAGCTATAAAACGAAATAGGTCTTGGATCCCTGACCTGTCATTTAATAGCATTAATAATCTTAGAGAATTTACTTTACCCCTCAAAGCTTGAGGTCTCTTACCTGAAAGAAAAATTGAGATGTGATAGAACCTTTTGCTGTTGTTAACATCATCCAATCAAAGTAAAACCTGTGGATGATATTTCCTTTCTGTATTTTTTTTCTAATTAAAAAACATAAGTACCCACAAAATTGCCCAAATGAGACTCTGTCATGCTGAACATTTTTCTTGTCACACTTCTCCACATTTAATTAGTTGATTTTACCCTTATGAAAGAGGCTGGTCATAAAAGGGCATCTGGCTAGACTACATTTTCCAGACCCTCTTTGGTTACAGGTGGTCCTACAACTGACCTCCAACCAGGGAAATGTGGGTGGTGGGTAGAAGTGATATGTGCCTTTCCCGGCATGGCTCACAAGGAATTGCAGATTTGATTCACCATACTCTTTCTTTTCTGACTGCTATGTTTGACCCCCATACTGACCTTTACATAATGTGTTCAGGAAATTGAACTTACATCACTGTGGGTCTGTGAGGACTGTGGAACAGAGCACCACCCCACTGCTGTCTTCTCAACCCTAGTTAAGTTAGCTCTGCCTTGGAGGAAATGGTCTTTTCAAGTGAGCAAGAAATATACTTGTGGTTGAACTGTCAAATATTTGGGGATCTATTTGTTATAGTGGTTAGACTGCTTTTAAAATCCTTTAAGAACTCTCTGTTACCTACAGGATTCTATTTATGGTCCCCAAGGTCCTTCATAATTATCACATTTTCTGTTCCTTCAAACTCTGCTCCCACCATTCCCCCTGTACACATAATGCTGTGTACATATACGAAACCATCTCACTGATACAACAGTGAAGCATGTGTTATTTTCCCTTTTTAGGCTATCCCCTGTCCCTAAAGTGTCACTGCCTCCTTTATCTATATAAAGGATTCCCATTAATATGCAAGAGCCCAGAAGCCACCAAAACACTACTAGAACTCATTAATAAATTTGGTAAAGTTGCAGGATAAAAAATTAATATACAGAAATCAATTCATTTCTATGCACTAAAAACAAAATATCAGAAGGAGAAATTAAGAAAACAATCACATTTACAATCTCATAAAAAAGAATATAATACCTAGGAGTAAAACTACCTAAGGAGGTAGAAGATATGTACTCAGAAACCTACAGGACACTGATAAAAGAAATTGAAGACAACACAAACAGATGGAAGGATATACCATGTTCATAGATTAAAAGAATTAATATTGTTAAGATGACCATACTATTCAAGGCAATCAACAGATTCAATGCAGTCCCTAGCAAAATACCAGTGGCATTTTTCACAGAAGCAGAAAAAATAATTCTAAACTTTTTATTGAAATACAAAAGTCTCTGAATAGCCAAAATAATCTTAAGAGAAAAGAACACATCTGGAGGTATCATAAGCCCTGATTTCAAACTATATTACAAAGTTACAGTAATCAAAACAGTATGGCACTGGCACAAAAAACCAGACACATAGATGAATGGAACAGATAGAGAGCCCAGAAATGACCCCACACACTTATGGCCCATTAATCTATAACAAAGGAGACTAGCATATACAATGAGGAAAAGGCATTCTCTTCAATGTCAATAAATGGTGTTGGGAAAACTGGACAGCCACATATAAAAGAACAAAACTGGACTACTTTCTCACACCATATACAAAGGTACACTTAAAATAGATTAAAGACTTAAATGTAAGACTGGAAACCATAAACATCCTAGAATAAAATATAGGCAGTAACTCTTTGACATTTGTCTTAATAGTATTTTATGGATCTGTCTCCTCAGGCAAGGGAAACAAAAGTGAAAATAAACAAATGGGACTACATCAAGCTAAAATGTTTTTTCACAAGGAAGGAAACTATCCACACACACACACAAAAAGCCACCTACTGAATGGGAAAAGATATTTGCAAGCAATATATCTGATAAGTGGTTAATATCCAAAGTATACAAATAACTCATACTACTCAACATTAAAAAAAAAAAAGATAACCACCAGCAAAAAAAAAAAAAAAAAAACAATTAAAAAATAGGCAGGGGGGCTTCCCTGGTGGCACAGTGGTTGAGGGTCTGCCTGCCAATGAAGGGGACACGGGTTCGTGCCCCGGTCTGGGAAGATCCCACGTGCCACGGAGTGGCTGGGCCCGTGAGCCATGGCCACTAAGACTGCATATCTGGAGCCTGTCCTCTGCAACAGCAGAGGCCACAACGGTGAGAAGCCCTCATACCACCAAAAAAAAAAAAAAAATAGGCAGAGGATCTGAATAGACATTTTTCCAAAGAAGACATGCAGATGGCCAACAGGCACATAAAAAGTGCTCAATATCGCTAATCACCAGAGAAATGCAAATCAAAACCACAATGAGATATCACCTCACATCTGTCAGAATGGCTATCATTAACAAGACAGCAAATAACAAGTGTTGATGAGAATGTGGAGAAAAGGGTATCTTCATGCACTATTGGTGGGAATGTAAATTGATGCAGCCACTATGGAAAAAAGTATGGAAATTCCTCAAAAACTTAGAATAGTTCCAGCAATTCCACTCCTGGTTATTTATTCAAAGAAAACAAAAACACTAATTAGAAAAGATATATGCACCCTTATATTCATTGCAGCATTATTTACAATAGTCTAGATATGGAAGCAACCTAAATGCCCATCAATAGGTGAATGTATAAAGAAGATATACACAATGGAATATTATTCAACCATGAAAAAGAATGAAATCTTGTCATTTACAATAACATGAATGGACCTAGTGGGTATTTTGATAAGTTAAATAAGGGAGAGAAAGAAAAATACTGTATGATTTCACTTACGTGTGAAATCTGAAAAATAAGAAAAAATGAGCAAACATAACTAAACAGACAGAGTTATAGGTACAAAGAACAAACAGGTGATTGCCAGAGGGGAGAAGGATAATGGGTGAAAGAAATGTGAGAGAGGTTAAGAGGTACAAACTTTAAAGAACCTAGGGGTAAGACAGGAATGGAGATGCAGACCTACTAGAGAATGGACTTGAGGATATGGGGAGGGGGAAGGGTAGGCTGTGACAAAGTAAGAGAGTGGCATGGACATATATACACTATCAAACATAGAATAGATAGCTAGTGGGAAGCAGCCGCATAGCACAGGGAGATCAGCTTGGTGCTTTGTGACCACCTAAAGGCGTGGGATAGGGAGGGTGGGAGGGAGTGAGACACAATAGGGAAGAGATATGGGAACATGTGTATATGTATGACTGATTCACTTTGTTATAAAACAGAAACTAACACACCATTGTAAAGCAATTATACTCCAATAAAGATGTTAAAAAAATAAAAACAAAACAAAACAAAAACAAAACAAAATAAATGAGTCATAGTGTGAAAAGTACAGTGTGGGGAATATAATCAATAATCACATAATATTTGTGTATGGCAACAGATGATAACTAGACATTGTGATCATTTTGAAATGTATAGAAGTATTGAATCACTATGTTGTGTACCAGGAATTAACATAGTGTTGTAGGTCAATTATACTTCAAAAACACAAACAAACAAACTCATAGAAAAAGAGATCAGATTTGTGGTTACCAGAGGCAGGAGCTGGGGGGAGGGCAAATTGGATGAAGGTGATCAAAAGTTACAAACTTCCTGAAATAAGATAAGTAAGTACTAGGGATGTAATGTGCAACATGATAAATGTAATTAACACTGGTGTACATTATATATGAAAGTCGTTAAGAGAGTAAATCTTAAGAGTTATCATGAGGAAAATAATGTTTTTTCTATTTCTTTACTTTTGTATATGAGATGATGGATGTTCACTAAACTTATTGTGGTCATCATTTCATGATGTTTGTAAGTCAAATCATTATGCTGCACACCTTAAACTTATATAGTGCTGTATGGCAGTTATATCTCAATAAAATTGGAAGGAATTAGAAAACAAAACAAAACAAAACCAGAAACATACCAGAAAAAAAAAAACACACAAAGGTTAATCTGACTGTCTCTTTCTCTGATTCTTCACCTCATCCCCACCTCCCACTTACAAGATCTGTTTTCATCTCTTCTCCTATTATACTCTGTACATTTCTCTAATATTGCTCTTAGCAGACAACTGTGTAACCATTTCTTTACCTATTATTATTGTCAGTACTAGGGTGTCAGTATTTTCATTTAAGACTAGGGATTTTGCTGTATTTTGACATGCTCATTTTTGTATTACCCAGAATGCAGTAATATTTTGAATGTATTTATTGAATGAATGAATATATTATTCCTCTATTGTTGAATAACAAATCATCCCAATGTTTAACGCTTGAAACATCCATCTTATTTTGTTTACAATTTCAGGGGTCAGAAGTATGAGATGGGATTATTTGCACAGTTGACCTTTGATCCTGAAGGAATCAGCTGGGGCAGTAGGGTCCTCTCCCAAGATGGCTGCTTCACTCGCATCTCTGAGCCTCAGAACTCTTTGGTTTCTGTGTGTGTCCATCTCTCTCTCTCTCTCTCAATGTCTCTCTCATTCTCTCTCTCTCTGACCCCCACCCTCCACTTGTTGTCTCATCCTTTAGAGAATCTCCACTTGTGCTTGTCACATCACGGTAGTTCAGAGTCATTGCGCTCCTTCATGACAGCTGGCTTCCAAGAGGATGTACAAAAAACAAGTGCTCCTACAAGTCTGTTTGTGATGTGGCCCCAGATTCACAAGACACCACTTTCTCTGCATTCCATTGACAAGTAAGTCACAAGGCACCCTGGTTTCAGGGGATGGGGAATTAGCGTCCATCTGTCAGCATCTTCAATCTATCACAATAAATAAATGGGTATACTAGGTTTTCTCCATACACAACATCAAGATCTGAGTAGCTAACATATCAATTAATAAAAACTTAAAACAATTCCATTGGAAAGTTAAAATAGTAAATATTCAAATGTACCAGGTACCACATTAATTAGGTGAACTAAATTATCTGAGGGTTTTGGGGAGTCAAAATCTGAAAGTGGCTGTGTATGTAAGTGAATCATAGTCCCATTCAATGTACAAAGAGAGTACATTATTTTATCTAAAATAAACTTAGTAAAAGACCAAAGTGAAAATGTTCAGAGAAACAAAAATTGTTTTTAACATTAGCTAATGTGTTTAGGTCTTTAAAAAATAGGTAGCTTCTTAAATCATGGAAAACACGGAAGAATAAGTGTGTATATAAGAAAGCCCCACTTTTGTTGGGTGAGTAGGAACTAAATTTTTGTGGCTTAGGATTTTACCAACCATCAGGCACAAGGTTATAATTCCAGTTTGTCAAGATATGATAATTATGAGTATAAAGGAAACAGAGACTAAGAAAAATGGATACTTTTCATTTAAGAAGTGTGTGCATGTCAGTTTCTATCATGATTATCTTGAGGATATAGGAAAACTTGTGAGTGGGCAGTTGGGTTTCAACTGAAGGGAATTTATGCTGCCATTGAGAGCTATGGGGGGGTTATTTCTAGGACAATTAATGAAATAGGTTTTTGGAACTGTGGTAGGTTGAAGTAGCAGGTTTCCTTTTCTCTTTATAACCTGGAACTAATAGGTCCCTGATTATGAGATTTTACTTGTCCCAGAACTATTTCAGTGATGATATTCAACTGTTCCTCACCAGTGAAAGCAGCTTGGAAATAAGGTTACTAAGTGAATATACAATTCATCGATGATGCCAACAGCTGCAAACTAGTGAAAAAAAGCAGAAAAAGTCTCTGAGGCAACCAGGTTTGGGCAGCCATGAGCAAGACTCCCAATGAATATCTGTCATAGTTCAGTTGCAGGAAATAGAACCATTCTAGTTATTTTTAAGGAGAAAGAGGTTTAAAACAGGAAGTTGTCATAAGAACTATAGGCTGAGCGTTCAGGAATGAGTCCCCAAAACATGCTGCTTAGCTGGTCCCCTAGAAGAGCTACTACCAGTGTCACCATGAGGATGAGGGCAGTCTGGAGGTTGTTCCTGACACCGTCGGGCTCAGGAACTCACTTAAGGAGTGGAGATCCGGTGGACCTAGGTCTCATCAGCCTCAAAGCTGGAGGCCATAACTCTGCTGCTGGAACCCCACTGCCAGAACCACCAGGTCGCCACCACCCTCAGCCAGCAGTTACAGTAGCTACAGTGTCACTTCTGTCCACCGCATCCGTCAGGAATGCCCGTAATCGGCAGGCACTCACGTGCATCTATAACTCTGCTACAAGGGAGTCTGTGAAAAGCAGTTGTCAGCTTTCCAGCCTCCTGCAGTTAAGAAAGGAGGTTGAAATGGCTGATGATTGACCTGCACCTCATCCACCACAGGGCGCCCCTGAGCCCCTGTGCTGAGCGGTAAGCGTAGTCAGAAGTGATGCACACAGGGGAGAAAAACTGATCCTCTCCCTGAGGCTGTGTTGGGAAGACCAGCATCCATCCTGAGAAGTCAGCGCCAACAAACCCACCCCTGCCCCCAGGGCCAGGCAGCTGGAAGCGGCAGCCCAATGGCAACCAGAAAACTGCGGGTAGGGAAGGGCTGAGGACACAGTTCTCAGATGCAGCCGGAGAATGGACGAGGGATCGTTTTCTCCAATTGAGCTAGTGGAAGGCTCTTGCTCTAATAACTTGTTTATATGAAGGAAAGACAATTTGATTTTGTTGTTATAGATTGACAAGGCCAGGGATATATGGGTTAGAGTACAGTTCCTACACTTATGAAAAAAATCTAAAAAGGAAATTTTGAGCCCAAACTTCGACAGCTCTCAAATGAAGCTGTAACTGAATCTGTTCTAGATGTCTGTCTAAAGCCTGGCCAAAACAGGGCTATAAATGAAAGCTCAGAAAATTTTCAAAACTCATTTCCAAACATTAAGGAAATTACACATGTTTCTTATAAGGATTATAAACTTTTTCTAGTGTTTTCACATAAAGCAATTGTTACTTCGAGCCAGTACTGAAACTAAATGGCACAATTTTGCTAAGTTATGAGAGCATACAATGGGTAATTTTAAAATTAGGTGACACTGGATTACCTTCTAAGTGTAGCACTTGGCGTAAATGATGAACACGGGTGATGAAGTTGCAATGAGATTGACATCACATGGGTGTCACTGAGATAAATCACATCTACAGCTGTAAATGTGAGCCTGTGGATTGTGCTGCTTTGTGGGTAGGATTAAAAACAAATTGATAAATAAACTTTCTCTTGAAATAAGAATGTACTCCTATTTTAGCTATATTATTAGGTTTTCTTTTCATGAGAAAACTAATATGTAAAAGTTCTCTAATTGTCCTCAACTCTGTTGCTGCATTTGGTATAGATAAAGCTTTAAAAATGAATATTCTTTCACATTGGTAAAACAATGTACATAAATGGGACTTATTACCAATTAGCTAGGGATTATTTTATATAAGTAAAAGTAATCATATAAACTCTCTATTGAACTGAAGTCCAGACTCTAGCCTCATACTCTGTCAAGTTCTTACTCTGCCTTTCACACAATCACCCATTCTTTCTATTGCATCTTGTGTTTCCCTCTCTTGTAGCTGTTTGTCTGGAATGTTGACTTTTGGTGTGAATTCCTGTCTGCATCTATAGACAGTGCTCCATGAGGTCAGTGTTTCTGTTTTATTCTGCTTTGAAGGCCAACATCAAAAGCATAGTGTCTCACATCAAGTAGGTGTTCAATAAACATGGGCTGAATAAATATCTGGGATCACCTATGCCTTTGGCTTCCTTATTCAGTTCCTCCCCTTATGTTCAATGAGAAAATGTGTTTTAGGTGCTATAGGAGGTTACTGAAGAGCATAGCTAACATTCCTGTCTGTAACTGTGTTAGAGAAAAGAAGGCTAACATACCAGAAAGAAATTTATATAAGATACTAACAATGCTGTACAATCTAATCTATGTGATAGATTCAGAACTTCAGTATAACAACTAAGATAATTCAAAGAAAGGACAGACAGTAACAGATATCTGTGCAGATAAACAATAAAATTATTTCTGCATGGAGAGGTCCACTGAGGTAACTGGTCTAAGTAGAGATTCCTCAAATTTTTACACTGGCAAATATTTGCTTTGCACCCACTGGGGAACGTGTCATGTTTGGTTCCATAACTAATGCCAAAATATAGAAACATGGTTCTCAACTTACAAAAGGTAACCTTCTAGAATTCTCAGGAATAAAAGGAGGTAATAAAATTGGAAATGTTGGGGACCCTGAAATACTGTTGCAGAATTTGTTTCTGTAAAGCTCTGCTCATGAATTATGCATGTTCCTGAGTGATCCCCAGAAGAGGACTGAGTTATTACCAACACAAACAGCTTCTGTCTTGACACCTGAGGAAACATCAATTCCTGGTTAAAAGCAGACACCTGAAAAGCAAGTAATAGACTAAAAAAATGAGGTAGAACTCAAGGTGGAAAAAGGCTGAATGTTAATAATGACAAAATTATTAAACTAGGTTTATAAGGAATTCGTTGCATTATCTGAATTAGATATTTTTCTTATTTGAATTTTAGGTATTTGACTAAAGTTAAAATTAGTATAAACCTACACTAATTAAATTTTAGTTTTACTTCACTTTATTTCACTCCATCTTCCTTTCTACCTCCTGAAATATTTTGAAAACAGTAAAGAGCCAATGCAATTAACTTATTCAAGATTGCATATTAAATCAAATAAATAATGTGCGATTAATTTTTCCTTGGATACTAACTTTCAGGTCATTACTTTCTCCCTTAACTTAGTGACATAGAATATTCTTAAGTAGCATCAATATCATTACCAATGAATTGAATTACATACAGTATGTATGAGTTTGAATAAATTCAATCTCTATTTGATGATTAAAGGAGCATAGCTGAAGAAATACTGGGAAGATACATAGTGATAAAGCCTTCTACAGAATCTGAAGAAAATGGAAATATTGAATAGAAAACTCCTCTGGCAAAATAGCTTGATCTGCATTTTCAAAGAAAATTGAAACTATACCTCTAAGTATATCAGATATTAATCACTAAAATGTTACTATACACAAGAAAATCATTGTTTTTATTCTTCCCACACCTGAGGCTCCATGTATTTGCTAATTTGCAATGCAAAATGGTTTCCCAAATGAGCCAGTAAACTAAATAAGATACGATATCTTTATGGAATATTTTTGAGTTATTATAAAGTATTTTGAGTGAATTATTTGAGTTTGGTTTTACGCTACCTAAGAAACAAAATTCACAATGTTATGAAGATGATGTAGTACTCATGAACAGATCATAGGTCCCCTGAACTTGTTTAAAGGAAGTGACTATCTACTCATTTTAAAAATAATCTGAGGTTTTAAAATAATTTTGAGATTATGTGGCTATTTTAATCTTAGAAAGATTTTGTTGTTTTCTTTTCCTAGAAGTATAGAAAATTTCGCTATTACCAAGTAGGCTGCCTTTCCTTTTCTTCTTAAGAGCATCTTACTTATTTTTCTCTTGTTAGAAAAATAATAGCTGATCATTGTAGAAAATGTATAGTGAGTTGATGGCTGTCAGAGTGTCAGTGAATCTTCTGAAACAGTGTGAGAAATGCTCCATGTATCTGCTTATATGCTTCATTTTGGTCCAGATTCTTACAGATTCTTAAACTAGTTTGTGGAGGGAAGAAAAAAAAAGTTCACTGGCTCTCAAGCCACTGATTAGTAAATATCTCTTAATGTTTAAGTGTTTATGCTTTCTGGTCTTCATCTCATATCCATTTCCATTTCTGTCGGTCTGTCTCTCTCTGCACCTCTCTTTATAGTTATTAATGTCAAGTGTGGCAAGGTAACCATTTGTAGAAAAGAGAATAGTAGCATCTATTCACATTTTCTTGCTTGCATATTGTTTATGTATTTGTAATTTTAATGTATGTTATATGTATGCATCCTTGAATATTCATTAACTGATTTATTTTTTCTTTCACTTCCACCTACTCTTTTATGTAAAGACCGTTGGTTGTATTTCATAGTATAATGTAAACTTTAGTTTGCTGAATATAAAAGATGGATATTGAATGAACTAGAAAAGAAATTAACATCACACAGAGATGAGTATGGAAACTTCTGGGTCCTTGTATTTCCCCTTTATCTGAGAGCAAATTAATTTGTACAAGAATACTTGCCTTATCAGGTTAAAAGCATGAAGTGCTTCTGTATTCTGTGTATGAAAGATTAACATGGGTGCAATGGTAAAAATAAATGCTCAAGAGATATAGAGATAAATCATCAGGTCCTTACTGGCTCTCAGATTCATTCCCATCCTTCCATGCTTTTTTTTCTAAACAGGAGGCTGGAAGCCAGCAAACCACATACCCAGATTCCCTTGACAACTGACTCCCAGTTATCATCTGTTAGTGGGAAGTCCTGGTCTGAGTACAAAATGTTTGAAGTGAAAGTGATTTTTTTCTGCTTCTGGGGTGCCTCCAGCAGAAGCAGGAGCAATGGGCACATCTGGATTTCGGGGTCATTCTCGAGCAGTAGAGTCCTAGTCACAGTGGCGGCAGGAGGGCCAGAGCGACCCCGGCAGTGCAGAGTCCCAGGACTTTGGCCATGGCCGAGGTAGTGCTGGTTACAGGTGGGTCAGGTCTTCAGGCTTCTGCCAGTGAGTGTAGACACGTGAACAGCATCTTCGTAGGCTGCAGGTGGAAACATGTTCCTCAGTGAACTGTGCAAATAAGAGAGATAGAGAAACAGACCAAGACAGCCAGCTTAAACTTAAATTTATAACCCTGCAGTGTTTGTTCAAATCGGTGTGCTAGTTTTTATGTATGGTTTAAGTGCATAAAATCTAGCAAAAAACGATTTGAAAAAGCATTTCAAGGTTATATATTTACAAAAGAAACCTTTTGTAATGATACAGTAATAAAGTCAGACTAACAGGCTTTATATAATTGTGGGAATCACATACAAAATTAATTGTGCCCTAATTAAGTTAAGAATTTAGTTCAGAAGAATGTTTCAAAATGCGGAAACAGGTTGCAAGTTGCACTTCTCAAGAACAGAATCATACAATGAATCATTTTTATAGAATGAAAATTACCTTAGAAATTGTCAGGTCAATACCCTTTTCTTTCCAAGTGAACAAAAGGATAGCTCTGACAACTGAATTGCTAAAATTTGCAAGAGTGGCTGGTGATAAACCAGGAAAAGTACCCAGACTTCTTTCTGCATAATTGGTACGTTGTTGCTATAAGCAGAGTGGTCAGTATGAAAGGACTCTGAACTTGGGTTGGTCTGCTGTAATTCTACAGACACATGGACGCTGCAGTCCTGCTAGGACACCAGGGAGTGGAGAGAAAATGTTGATGCTTTGGGAAATCTATGAATTCACATAGATTACTGACTTTTGATGACTGTCTTTATTTTATAAATGACTTTAGGTAATTTCATATGTCTGTAAATTTTCCCTTGCTCAACAGATGTTCTTAGGTGATTTTGTTTCAGCTTTTAGGAACCTATTTTGTTGAACTTTTTGAAATTGCTATTTTTTAGGCCCCAAATTGTCAAATATCTGCAATTTCATATGGTTCCACCTAATAAAAAGTTGTTGGTATTCCCAACAACTTTTAGACATTTTTGATTTAAGAAAAATTCAAGAGTTTCCAAGTGCTTCATGTATCAGGAGACTTTGTGAATATTATCTTAGAGGTAGAAATTCTCTGAGGTCTTCAAAGACTTCTTGGTTTTCACGCTTATCCTCTTACCCTTTATCAGGGGACAACCAATCCGTTTACCAAATATTGAATCAATTGTAATAAAGAATTTATTAAGGATATGAGTAGGGAAACATCCCAACTAGATGCTAGATGACAATTGGGACACACACTCTCTAGAATCCAATGGGGGGCTTAAATGATTAGGTCTTCGTATGGGTTCAGGCACAGCCAAAAAAAACTGGGGAGGGAGCCCCAAGGTGGATGCCAAGGTCCAGGAGACAAGACCACAGAGTTGAGGTAATTTGTAAAATCAATAATTTATGTAACTTTTCCCTGATGTATCAAATAAGTAAGTTTATAAGGTAAAATTGCAAAGAAAATCTCCATGTCCACTGACTCTATTTTCTTTTTTTTCCTCTCTCCCCTCCCTTTTCTTATGTGTGTTGAAGAAACTCTTTATCACAGATGATGTTAAACTGCACAAGTCTTGAACAGATAAAGCCCAAAATGCAGACTGATCAGAGACACTGAGAAAGGTTACTTGTCTAGTCAAACGTATCAGTAGAGTTCAAGATACAGGTAAATGTGTTCATTATAGTTCAGTCTAAATGGTGAGTGCAAGTCTATCTGGTAGATAAATCTGTATCTGGACAGTCCCTTAAAAAAGGCATTAACAATTTTAAATGCATCATTGACCATTTTATTACCCATACCTATTGGTTTGAAAATTCAATAAGTAGGGAAGAAAAATATCTAAATTAATACACATTTCTATTTTGTAATGTATGTGTATTGATTTAGTTTTAGACTAATTAACAATTTTTTTAAATGTCAGGATCAGCAATATAGAATTATATGTCTCTAAGTAATTAAACATGTTTTATGGAAGTTAATTTTTTTGTTCTTTCTTAACTCATTTTTGCTGTGATTTTGAATACATGTTAATTAGAAATATAAGTTATAAGGAAATAATATCCTTGAAATTGATAATAAGTTTAATATATTAATTTAGGAATGTATTACAAGAAAATTATAATATTCATATTTTTTGAAAGCTAGATATAAAGAAAAAAGATATTATTTTATGAAAGTGATGTGGAGTTTTACATTATTTATTCCTAATTCTATCAGTTAAGGTCCAAGTAGGCAAATAGAAACCACTTTAACTCTTCAAATCATGAGAAATTGAGTAAAAGAAACTGATTATTCAGATAATGGAAAAACTGTGAAGCCAAAGAGAGAACAGTGACTGAACCTGGGGACAATGAGGCAGGCCCACAACACCCCTACAGCAAAGCCCATTGCAAACACAGAAGACAGAGTTCCCTCGTGCAGCCCAGAACAAGACAGGGGCCACCCAGAAATCTCTGGGGCCACAGACAGAGGGGCTGTCTCCTGGGAAATGAAACCACAAAAGAGCTGCAGCTGCTGGTGGAAAGTCAGTCAAAAGTAAAAGAAAGGGAGGACAATCCCTTGGCACCCCTGTCTCCTACCAGTATCCCACCAGCGCTTTCCAGGGGCTGAATAGGGAGCCTGGAAAATGTGTTTGTGGTAGCCTTGCTGATGGAAGGAGGGCAAGGCCTACGGCCTCAGATACTACCCTTCTAGATCTACCCCTCTATTTGAACCACATCTCTGGAGGGCTGTACCCAGCCAACTGGCACAGAAGAGGTACTAACACAGGCCCATTCTGCAAGATGTGGGACTTTTTAAAAACATGACTGCAGGTAGAGGATCTCCGCACTGTCCTAGGCAAGCTTCCTGTGCACTGAACTGGGGTTTACCGTCTTACAGACACCATCAACTTCTGAAGGTGCCCCACCTTCTCTGGCTTCCTCCATTTTTTCCTTCACCCTCAATAAATTTCTTTCATGTATCTTTGGTAGCTTACAAAGAGGGCTTTATCTCCTACAGTGAAATATTTGATGCCTGAGCAGGACTGGGGTTCTAATAATTAGGCTCAAAGCTCTGAGGACATTTAAAAGCTCATTCTGCTAAGAAAACCTGGGGCTGTAAACCACAGGATGGGGACACTGATGTGGATACCCCTGAGCTGAAAAGTCAACTCCCTTCCCTGCTCAGAGCTGGCAGAGTTAGTGTTAGGGTTAGGGATAGGTTTAGTATTTCCCATGCTGGGAGACTGCAGAGGCCTTGTCCCCACAAGCTAATGGGCATCTGCTTTAGGGGTGACACCTCTCATTCTCCTAGATGACAGACCTATAACTACTGTAAAATACCTACATAACTGAGAAGTCACTGTGCCTGAAAAGAATGGAGAGTATATACCAAAGGAGATATAAGTACTCCTTATAAGTAAGTATGCACCTGCAGGAACCAGTGGGGGGACTGAGGGTACTTGGTCAAGGGGGCTGAGATGTAAGACTGGATACTTGAGGATTCATTAACTTAGGGGTGCATCTCAGGACATAGGACTTGATACTCTGGCAAATATCCCAGAGGGTGGGGTCAAATTCGCTGAGAGGTGGCTCTTAGAAGCCTGGAGGAATGAGGAGCCACTGCTGAAGCATGAGTGCCTGAGTTTCCTGGTAGACTCAGAGGAAGGAGTGAGGGCTGAGGGAAGAGGCTCACAGGAATGGATGGATTGTGAAAGGCCACAAGGCCAGCGGAGGGTTATGCTCCAGTGGAGAGCTCAGACTACACCCCTTTCACCAAGGCCACATGCTAGTAAGAACAGCCTGGGTATCACTGTGGGTCGGGCCAGGGATAATAGTAGGAGAGAGGATCACACAGCTGGACTCATAATATGCAGGGAAATGATGCTTACTCCCCTCTCCCATCTCCCAGTCACAGAGGGCAGGGGAGATCATTCCCCTTGCCGATGGACACATGGGGCCCGGAGGTACTAGGACAACTGGCAAGATCAGAGGGGCACCCAGGGACCAGAGCAGCATGGCATTGTGCAGAGGATTAAGAGAGCATGGTGTGCCTCAGGGTGAAGTGGACAGGCAGCAGGAAAGATCACCACTGAGGTTTTAGAACCAGAAGAAGGAGGAGCAGGGGGCCCAAGAATGTCTCCCCAGTAAAAAGTCATGATGCCTTTTTCCCTTTCATTTCCCAGGGCTGAGCCATTTCCAAATCCAAATCACATGTGTGGACCCACCAGTTGTCATTTATAACTGGTACTGCCGTATTAGACAGTCAGAATAACCTCCGCATCATGTCCTTCACATTTATATGGTAGGGAAAGCCAAGCAGAAACCTCTTAAACTACCCTAATCCCCTTGGCCAAAAGAGAACTCAAAAGTGCTATTGCACCCCATCTTCTAACTCTGGGCTCTCATGGCTAAAACTCCTGGTGCCCTAAGAACTGTAAGGACTATAATTTATGGACCTGCTCCCAGAGTAATCTGGATTTCTTGTGTCCAGGGATCAGCAGATATAAAGAAGAATCACTATCTTCTCAGGGGTAGTTGGCCCTGATAAGCAGAGAATCTAGGGATGCTGGTACACTACAGGGTAGGGAGAGGATGTGTGAACAACAGGTGGTCCACTGAGAGACTCTGGTAAATCTTTGCAGCATTGTAACTGTGAATTGATACATGCAGAAACTCCAGCTTGCAAAGCTCATTATTACTGAGGCCTCAGACTCTGTAGAGATGACAGTTTGGGTCACATCACCAGGGAAGGCATCAAGACCTGCCAAGGTGATGGCAAACTTGAGGGCATAATGGGAGAAAGAGTACCATTTGTGCTCTGAGACCAAGGCCATTGATGAGACTGGTAGTTCATCCCAGTAACTGGTCTCTTCTAAGACTCTGCTCAGGAAGAGAAGCCCACAAGAAACACAAGGGAAGACATAATTTGTGGAAGTAGTTGCGGGCGTTTCTCAGGAGGGACTGTGGCAGCCAGGAATATGCTTTGTTCACGTCTCCTGCTTGGGCGCACAGCTCACTGACAACCCCAGCTGCTGCCTTCTGGACCCATTTGACCCCCACTTGTACCACATCTCATGAGGGTTCTCCCCTTGTCTAGTCTTTTCTGAAAAAAGACTGCAAAAGTTTTAGGACATTTATTATTTTTTAAACATCTTTATTGGAGTACAATTGCTTTACAAAGTTTTGTTATTTTCTGCTGTATAAAAAAGCAAATTAGCTATATGTATACATATATCTAAATATGCCCTCCCTTTTGCATCTCCTCCTCGCCCTCCCTACCCCACCCCTCTAGGTGGTCACACGGCACCCAGCTGATGTCCCCATATGGTACAGCTGCTTCCCACTAGCTATCTATTTTATATTCGGTACTGTATATATGTCAATACTACTCTCTCACTTCGTTTCAGCTTACACAACCCCCTCCCCGTGTCCTCAAGCTCATTCTCTATGTCTGTGTCTTTATTCCTGCCCTGCCCCTAGTTTCATCAGAAACATTTTTCTTTTTTTTTTAGATTCCATATATATGCATTAGCATACAGTATTTGTTTTTCTCTTTCTGACTTACTTCACTCTGTATCACAGACTCTATGCCCATCCACCTCACTACAAATAAATCCATTTCATTTTTTTTATGTCTGAGTAATATTCCATTGTACATATGTGCCACATCTTCTTTATCCATTCATCTGTTGACGGACACTTAGGTTGCTTCCATGTCCTGGTTATTGTAAATAGTGCTGCAATGACCATTGTGGTACATGACTGTTTTTGAATTATGGTTTTCTCATCATATATGCCCAGTAGTGAAATTGCTGGGTCATATGGTAGTTCTATTTTTAGTTTTTTAAGGAACCCCCATACTGTTCACCATACTGGCTGTATCAATTTACTTTTCCACCAACCATGCAAGATGGTTCCCTTTTCTCCACACCCACACCAGCATTTATTGTTTGTAGATTTTTTGATGATGGCCATTCTGACTGGTGTGAAGGGATACTTCACTGCAGTTTTGATTTGTGTTTCTCTAATGATTAGTGATGTTGAGCATCCTTTCATGTGTATATTGACAATCTGTATATCTTCTTTGGGGAAATGTTGATTTAGGTCTTCTGCCCATTTTTGGATTGGGCTGTTTGTTTTTTTTGATATTGAGCTGCATGAGCTGTTTGTATAATTTGGACATTAATTCTTTGTCAGTTGCTTCATTTGCAAATATTTTCTCCCATTCTGCAGGTTGTCTTTTGGTCTTGTTTATGGTTTCCTTTGCTGTGCAAAAGCTTTGAAGTTTCATTAGGTCCCATTTGTTTATTTTTGTTTTTATTTCCATTTCTCTAGGAGGTGGGTCAAAAAGGATCTTACTGTGATTTATGTCATAGAGTGTTCTGCCTATGTTTTCCTCTAAGAGTTTGATAGTTGCTGACCTTACATTTAGGTCTTTAATCCATTTTGAGTTTTTTTTTTACATATGCTGTTAGGGAGTGTTCTAATTTTATTCTTTTACATGTAGCTGTCCAGTTTTCCCAGCACCACTTATTGAAGAGGCTGTCTTTTCTCCATTGTATATTCTTGCCTCCTTTATCAAAGATAAGGTAACCATATATGTGTGGGTTTATCTCTGGGCATTTTATCCTATTCCAATGATCTATATTTCTGCTTTTGTGCCAGTATTTTGTGCCAGTCTTGATTACTGTAGCTTTGTAGTCTGAAGTCAGGGAGCCTGATTCCTCCAGCTCCATTTTTCTTTCTCAAGATTGCTTTGGTTATTTGGGGTCTTTTGTGTTTCCATACAAATTGTGAAATTTTTTGTTCTAGTTCTGTGAAAAATGCCATTGGTAGTTTGATAGGGATTGCATTGGATCTATAGATTGCTTTGGGTAGTAGAGTCATTTTCATAATATTAATTCTTCCAATCCAAGACCGTGGTATATCTCTCTATCTGCTTGTATCATCTTTAATTTCTTTCATCAGTGTCTTATAGTTTTCTGCATACTGGTGTTTTGTCTCCTTAGGTAGGTTTATTCCTAGGTATTTTATTCTTTTTCTTGCAATGCTAAATGGGAGAGTTTCCTTAATTTTTCTTTGGGATTTTTCATTGTTAGTGTATAGGAATGCAAGAGGTTTCTGTGCATTATTTTTTTATCCTGCTACTTTACCAAATCATTGATTAGCTCCAGTATTTTCTGGTGGCATCATTAGGATTTTCTATAGATGGTATCAGGTCTTCTGCAAATGGTGACAGTTTTATTTATTCTTTCCCAATTTGTATTTATTTTATTTCTTTTTCTTCTATGATTGCCATGGCTAAAACTTCCAAAACTATGTTGAATAATAGTGGTGAGAGTGGGCACCCTTGTCTTGTTCCTTATTTTAGAGAAAATTCTTTCAGGTTTTCACCATTGAGAATGATGTTGGCTGTGGGTTTGTCATATATGGCTTTTATTATGCTGAGGAAGAGTCACTCTCTGCCTACTTTCTAAAGAGTTTTTATCGTAAATGGGTGTTCAATTTTTGTCAAAAGCTTTTTCTACATCTATTGAGATGATCATATGGTTTTTATGCTTCAGTTTGTTAATATGGTGTATAACATTGATTGATTTGCATATATGGAAGAATCCTTGCATTCTTGGGATAAACTCCACTTGATCATGGTGTATGGTCCTTTTAATGTGCTGTTGGATTCTGTTTGCTAGTATTATGTTGCATCTATGTTCACCAGTGATATTGGCCTGTAATTTTCTTGTTTTGTGACATCTTTGTCTGGATTTGGTGTCAGGTGGATGGTAGCTTTGTAGAATGAGTTTTGGAGTGTTCCTCCCTCTGCTATATTTTGAAAGAGTTTGAGAAGGGTAAGTGTTAGCTCTTCTCTAAGTGTTTGGTAGAATTAACCTCTGAAGCCATCTGTCCCTGGGCTTTTGTTTCTTGGAAGATTTTTAATCACAGTCTCAATTTCAGTGCTTGTGACTGGTCTGTTTATATTTTCTATTTCTTCCTGTTTCAGACTCGGAAGGTTGTACTTTTCTATGAATTTGTCCATTTCTTCCAGGTTGTCCACTTTATTGGCATAGAGTTGTTTGTAGTCATCTCTCATGATCCTTTGTATTTCTGTAGTGTCAGTTGTTACTTCTCCTTTTTCGTTTCTAATTCTCTTGATTTGAGTCTTCTCCCTTTTTTTCTTGATGAGTCTGTCAAATGGTTTATGAAATTTGTTTATCTTCTCAAAGAACCAGGATTTAGTTTTATTGATCTTTTCATTCATTTCCTTCATTTCTTTTTCATTTATTTCTGATCTGATTTTTATGATTTCTTTCCTTCTGCTAACTTTGGGGAACTTTTGTTGTTCTTTCTCTAATTGCTTTAAGTGTAAGGTTAGCTTGTTTATTTGAGTTGTTTCTTGTTTCATGAGTTAGGATTGTATTGCTATACACTTCCGTCTTAGAACTGCTTTTGCTACATCCCATAGGTTTTGGGTCATCGTGTTTTCATTGTCATTTTTTTCTAGGTATTTTTTGTTTTCTTCCTTGATTTCTTCAGTGATCTCTTGGTTATTAAGTAGTGTATTGTTTAACCTCCATACGTTTGTATTTTTTACAGATTTTTCCTGTAATTGATATCTAGTCTCATAGCATTGTGTTCGGAAAGTATACTTGATACGATTTCAATTTTCTTAAATCTACCAAGGCTTGATTTGTGACACAAGTTATGATCTATCCTCGAGAATGTTCCATGAGCACTTGAGAAGAAAGTGTATTCTGTTGTTTTTGGATGGAATGTCCTATATTATCAATTAAGTCCATCTTGTTTAATGTATCATTTAAAGCTTGTGTTTTCTTATTTATTTTTATTTTGGATGATCTGTCCATTGGTGAGGGTGGCATGTTAAAGTCCCCTACTATGATTGTGTTACTGTTGATTTTCCCTTTTATAGCTGTTAGCATTTGCCTTATGTATTGCCGTGCTCCTATGTTGGGTGCATAAATAGTTACAATTGTTAAATCTTCTTGGATTGATCCCTTGATCATTATGTAGTGTCCTTCTTTCTCTCTTGTAATAGTCCTTTTTTTAAAGTCTATTTTGTCTGATGTGAGAATTGCTACTCCAGCTTTCTTTTGATTTCCATTTGCATAGAATACCTTTTTCCATCCCCTCACTTTCAGTCTGTATGTGTCCCTAGGTCTGAAATGGGTCTCTTTGTAGACAGCATATGTACGGGTCTTGATTTTGTATCCATTCCACCAGTCTATGTCTTTTGGTTGGAACATTTAATCCATTTACATTTAAGCTAGTTATCGATATGTATGTTTCTAATACCATTTTCTTAATTGTTTTGGGTTTGTTATTGTAAGTCTTTTCCTTCTCTTGTGTTTCCTGCCTAGAGAAGTTCCTTTAGCATTTGTTGTAAAGCCAGTTTGGTGGTGCTGAATTCTCTTAGCTTTTGCTTGTCTGTAAAGGTTTTAATTTCTCAGTTGAATCTAAATTAGATCCTTGCTGGGTAGAGTAATCTTGGTTGTAGGTTTTTCCCTTTCATCACTTTAAATATGTCCTGTCACTGCCTTCTGGTTTGCAGAGTTTGTGCTGAGTGATCAGCTGTTTACCTTATGGGGATTCCCTTGTATATTAATATTTTTTCCCTTGCTGCTTTTAGTATGTTTTCTTTGTATTTAATTTTTGATAGTTTGATTAATATGTGTCTTGGCATGTTTCTCCTTGTATTTATCCTGTATGGGACTCTCTGCATTTCCTGGACCTGATTGACTATTTCCTTTCCCATATTAGATAAGTTTGCAACTATAATCTCTTCAAATATTTTCTCAGTCCCTTTCTTTTTCTATTTCTTCTGGGACCCCTATAATCAGAATGCTGGTGTGTTTAATGTTGTCCCAGAGGTCTCTAAGACTGTCCTCAATTCTTTTCATTCTTTTTTTCTTTTTTCTGTTCTGCAGTAGTTATTTCCACTATTTTATCTTCCAGGTCACTAATCGATTTTTCTGCTTCAGTTATTCTGCTATTGATTCCTTCTAGAGAATATTTAATTTCATTTATTATGTTGTTCATCATCGTTTGTTTCCTCTTTAGTTCTTCTAGGTCCTTGTTAAATGTTTCTTGTATTTTTTCCATTCTAGTTCCAAGGTTTGGGATCGTCTTTACTATCATTATTCTGAATTCTTTTTCAGATAGACTGCCTATTTCCTCTTCATATTTTTGGTCTGGTGTTTTTTAACCTTGCTCCTTCATCTGCTCTGTGTTTCTCTGTGTTCTCCTTTTGCTTCACTTACTGTGTTTGGGGTCTCCTTTTCACAGGCTTTAGGTTCGTAATTCCCATTTTGGTATCTGCCCCCAGTGGGTGAGGTTGATTCAGTGGGTTGTGTAGGCTTCCTGATGGTGGGGACTAGTGCCTGTGTTCTGGTGGATGAGACTGTATCTTGCCTTTCTGGTGGGTAGTACTGCATCTGGAGGTGTGTTTTGGTGTGTCTGTGACCGTATTATGATTTTAGGCAGCCTCTCTGCTAATGGGTGGTATTGTGTTCCTGTCTTGCTAGTTGTTTGGCATAGGATGTCCAGCACTGTGGCTTGCTGGTCGTTGAGTGGAGCTTGGTCTTAACATTGAGATGGAGATCTCTGGGAGAGGTTTCCCATTTGATATTACATGGAGCTGGGAGGTCTCTGGTGGACCAATGTTCTGAAGTTGGCTTTCCCACCTCAGAGGCACAGGCTGGACACTGGGCCAGAGCACCAAGACCCTGTCAGCCACACACTCAGAAGAGAAGGGAGAAAAAAAGAAAGAAAAAATAATAAAGTTATTAAAATAAAAAATTAAAAGTAATTATTTAAAAAAAATGATAAAGAAAAAGAAAAATGAAAGAAAGAAAGAAGAGAGCAACCAAACCAAAAAAGAAATCCACCAATGATAACAGGCCTACAATCCATATAAAAAAACAAAAAAAAAGACAGACAGAACCCTAGGACAAGTGATAAAAGCAAAGCTATACACACAAAATCACACAAAGAAGCATACACATACACATTCACAAAAAGAGAAAAAGGAAGAAAAAATATATATCTTTATATAAAAAGAAAAAAAGAAGGAAGAGAGCAACCAAATCAATAAACAAATCTACGAAAGATAATAAACTCTAAATACCAAACTAAAGTAAACATATAGCCAGGAACAAATTAGATACAGAAAGCAAACCCCAAGTCTACAGTTGCTCCCAAAGTCTGCTGCCTCAATTTTGGGATGATTCATTGTCTATTCAGGTTTTTCACAGATGCAGTGTGCATCAAGGTGATTGTGGAGATATAATCAGCTGCTCCTGAGGCTGCTGGGAGAAATTTCCCTTTCTTTTCTTTGTTCGCACAGCTCCTGGGATTCAGTTTTGGATTTGGCCTCGTCTCTGCGTGTAGGTCTCCTGAGGGCATCTGTTCTTCACTCAGACAGGATGGGGTTAAAGTAGCAGCTGATTAGGGGGCTCTGGCTCACTCAGACCACAGGGAGGGAGGGGTAAGGAATGCGGGTGAGCCTGCGGTGGGAGAGGCCAGTGTGATGTTACAACAGCCTGAGGTACGCAGTGTGTTCCCCCGGGGAAGTTGTCCCTGGATCCCTGGACCCTGGTAGTAGTGGGCTGCACAGGCTCCCAGGAGGGGAGGTGTGGATAGTGACCCGTGCTTGCACACAGGCTTCTTGGTGGCTGCACTAGTAGCCTTAGCATTTCATGCCCGTCTCTGGTGTCCACGCTGATAGCCGCGGCTCGCACCCACCTCTGGAGCTTGTTTAGGCAGTGCTCTGAATCCCTTCTCCTTGCGCACCCCGAAACAATGATCTCTTGCCTCTTAGGCAGTTCCAGGCTTTTTCCTGGACTCCCTCCCAGCTAACTGTGGCGCACTAGCCCCTTCAGGCTGTGTTCATGCAGCCAATCCCACTCCTCTCCCTGGGATCTGACCTCCGAAGCCCGAGCCCCAGCTCCCAGCCCCCGCCCACCCCGGCGGTTGATCAGACAAGCCTCTCGGGCTGGTGAGTGCTGGTCGGCACGGATCCTCTGTGCAGGAATCTCTCCACTTTTCCCTCTGCACCCCTGTTGCTGCACTCTCCTCCGTGGTTGTGAAGCTTCCCCCCCTGCACAGCCCCCGTCTCTGCCAGTGAAGGGGCTTCCTAGTGTGTGAAAACTTTTCCTCCTTCACAGCATCCTCCCAGGTCCCATCCCTATTCTTTTGTCTCTGTTTTTTCTTTTTTCTTTTGCCCTACCCAGGTATGTGGGGAGTTTCTTGCTTTTTGGGAAGTCTGAGGTCTTCTGCCAGCATTCAGTACGTGTTCTGTAGGAGTTGTTCCACATGCAGATGTATTTCTGATGTATTTGTACATGTATGTATTTGAGGAAGATGATCTCCACATCTTATTCCTCCGCCATCTTGAAGGTCTCCTGTCACTGTCCTCTTGAAAGGAATGTACATTTAGATTATTGTTTCTGAGGTTGTAATAATTTCCTTGATTTCTCTACTCAATTCTACATAATCAATGCCAATTATCCGATGTTGAATTTGAAGTCTTAGAACCTAGAAAGTGGCTATTAGAGGAGGGAATCAACATTCATTAACATTTTATTTTATAAAGCAGAGTTACACAGTTCTGTGCATGAGCTAGAACTATTCCCAGTAAAGGGAGGTATTTGAGAAACCTCATTATAGAAGGTTGGACATTGTTCTAGCAGTGTGGAGACCACTCTTCCATCTCTTGCCTTGACCCCTAATACTTTCTTCCCGAAGTTCCTATAACAGCATCCAATGATGTCCAGGCATTCTCTGTTACCAAATCAAGCTAAAATTAAATAACCCAGATTTAAATGTTTGAGATCTGGCTGTTTAGTGATGACCACCAAGCTCTGGAGTGATATCAGGTGGATTTTTACAGCCAAGACCCTGGACCAAATAGTTCAGGGAGCATACTTTACGTGTTGTGTTACTTCCATAGTTGTTATTTACCCACTACCACCACCCATCCCCCAAACCTCCTTGACCCAATCCTGCCTCCAAATACACACCCTCTCATTTGCTTAGTTTAAAGAACCAAAGACTAGACACTTTTCTACTTCCCCTTCTACATTCTTCCCCACTTTTTACCTGGATATGTCAAAATGCCAGATTGAGGAGCTTTATCCAAGCCTTGATTTTATCCTCTTCTTTCAAGAAACAGAACCTAGCCCTGTACCTTAACCCAAGGCTTACTTACTAGAGTAAGATCTAGTTTCACTTCATGAATTCCTATGGTATGGATTCCCTGGTACTATGCTCTGCTTATAATATTAATTTTTTCTTATTTTGGACCATCCTCAAATTAAGACTGAGATAGTTCTGCCTCTCTAGAGATGGGGCCCAGTCTCTGCAGCCACCCTGAGGCTAATCTTTGAAAAGAGTCTGTTCCTTGGACCGGCACTTCTGCACAGGCCTGCTTACTGCTCCCTCACATGCTTATCGTAAGGGATGAAAATAAAAAACTTGAATACAGTTTATTTTTCCTGAAATGGAAAAGATGCTATTGATTATACACCATTAAGGAAAGTACTAAATTTAAATACTGATTTCAATAGGTGACAGAGGGAAAAAAATATTCAATGCTGAATTCTACTTAATCACCTTTTTATATCTCACAGCATGAATATATTCATGACTGACTCTTTAAAAGTAATTATCAGGAAAAATTATTTCATTTTGATACTAGAAAATCATCTTTTAAATTATTAAAATCTTCAAGCAAATGTAAAACCTATAATTATGCATTTAAAAATAAGGCAGTATTTAACAGCCATCAAGACACCTTCCCCAAAGGAAGTAAGTAGAGTTTCCATTATTCAGGCTGTAAAACACAGGACAGAGACAGGACCTGGAGAACCATAAGAATTGAATACACAGAAAAAGATTTCTGCATATTCAATTGAAGTGTGGTTCAAACAGTTGATTCCAAGTCCCACATGGCTAGTTGAACTGACAGACAAGTATTAAAAGGGTAAAACCTTCCAGATTATCCATACCAAGAAAATATGGAATCTGAGCAATTCAAGTTGAATCAATTCCTTCTGAAGTTAAGTGAAGAGACCACAAGACCTCCAACATGTGTCATATTCTAAGGATTACATATTATATTTACTTTCACCACTTCTTCATTCTTTACATCATGTACAGAAAATTATTTTTAATGGAGGCAAATTGTGTGGCATCCTGAGTGTGTCATTTTCTAGAGGAGCATTTTAACAATGTTTGAACAGAGTGAGTGTTGTAGAAAAGTATTGTGACCTATTGACAGTATACATTTACAAATTAGAAAGACATTAAAATGTGTAACATATCTAGAAAATCTTTCAATAGCTAATCCAATCTATGTAGAAATTTTACCTTTTTAATAAAAGAATTTAAAATATAGTGAAAAAAACATATTTTCAGTAGCAGAATTAACAGACTAAGGGAAGTACAAATAAAGCTGAGGTATATACAACAGTTTTAGTTTAGAAAATTTTGTATAGTCTTCCTAATACTAGCCATTGTTATATAATTATTTAAATTGAAAACAATATAAAAATATTTTTCATGTTATGATTTTGTTGGAATTTAACCCAACCAGCAAAATGAGTATAATTATGCTATATTTTACCATTTCTCGAAACTTTAGCAGCTAAGCCAAAGGAAGAAAATTATTTCCTCTTTTAGCCAGCATACCATATAAAAAGCTAGTAGAATTTTATCTCATAAACAGACACAAAACATTTTGACCATGTATTGCATTTTCACCCTTTTAAACATATGCCTGGGATCTATTTGGTATTTCTGACCTATACTGCTTCATTTACCTGTGTTTTCTTTCCTTCTTATTAAAAACCATTTTGGAAGAGTCAGATATAATATGGGAGTAGGCCACTAAAAAAATGGAATTGAGGGCTTTCCTGGTGGTGCAGTGGTTGAGAGTCTGCCTGCCGATGCAGGGGACACGGGTTCGTGCCCCGGACCGGGAAGATCCCACATGCCGCGGAGCAGCTGGGTCCGTGAGCCATGGCCGCTGAGCCTGTGCGTCCGGAGCTTGTGCTCTGCAACAGGAGAGGCCGCAACAGTGAGAGGCCCACGTACCACAAAAAAAACAAAAAACTAAAAAAAACGGAATTGAGAACAAGTACTAAGTGAAAGGGATTGCTGTGGGGACAAATTTGGCTGGTTCATAGTTGTGCAAGGGGTGACTACTTAAAGCTTTCTAGTACTGAGAGAAGAGGATGGAGCAATTGCCAACTGAAAGTAGAATCTATGAAGTGGTTGATAATAAGCAACCTAATTCTATAAAGATGTAAATAGATATCATGAAACATCTAAGCCATATGGCTGAGGAAAAAAACCCCTCCTATTTCCAAAACAAAAAGTATTTAGATTTTGCTCATTGCAAACGGCACTATATGGAGAAAAGTAATGACAGTTTTTATTTCATAATAGGAATTGAGGTGTTTGTAATTTTCAAACTGTGGGAGGGAAAAGGTCTCCTTTTTATTAGAAAATTTTATTGAATAAGTTTCAATTGTGTATAAGAAAAAATAAAAACCATTGGTCTCATTTCTTCTCCATGGGGTATTTTATTGAATCATGATCTAGAAGAATAAGTTAATAGTCAGTTAATAACATTTTCACATGAGCTAATTTAGAACCTGAATTAAAATAGTATGGGTAAACAAATTGGTTGTGGAATCAAGAACACAGAATAACATAAAAATAGTCAAACAGAAAGAAACCATGACATATTAAACACACACACATTATTCTAAGTTAAAAAGACAGCCTGAGAGGGTTGCTGTATTCAAGTACAATATTTTTTGCTACAATAAATCCACATCTCACTGCCTTTTTATGTCACATGAGAAGATACATAAAGTTACAATCTCTAGGAATATATACAGTGAACACTACATTCAATGTTTTTCCAAAATTGTAATTAGCTAAGTCATTCTTGAATTTATAAGCCTTAAACTGTGGATTTGCAAAGGGAATATCCATTCCTGGATTCACAGAGTTTAAAGCTCATGGACTTTTGAGTCAGATACATTTATATTTAAATCTTAACTCCGCTGCTACCTTGTATGATTTGGAGAAAATACTTTATCTCTGTGCCTGCATTGCCTTATCTACAAAACAAGGGTAATAGCACCTATTTCAAGAACTGTTATGAGAATTAAGTAAAATGTTTGAAAAGGTTCATTATTCAGATCTCTGTTACCTCCTGTATTGTATACACCAATACACAAAATTAGATTATTTGTGTTTTTGAGAGCATATTCAAGGATTTGAAAATAAAAGCACTGCTTTGTCTATGATGAAACTGATGAAGCTGTTTTTTAGAGTGAAAGAATTAATTTTACAACCCAAATATGCTGAGGAAGGAGTGCTCAAAGTGGTTATTGCTAACTTCCTGGATAATCTTTGCTCCTCCACAGTATTTGCTCTGACTTCTGAAGGCTCCTGGACCATGAAGGACCCACAGCTAGTGGGAAAGTTTGTGTGGTAGGTGATAGCTGGGCCCCCAGCTGAGCAGTTAGAGCTTGTCTCCTTTTGACATTCCAAGGAAAATATAACAGCTGGAGCAGAGAGTAGCTAAGCTCTGCTTGAATGGAAAAGATAAGATGACCACATTTTTCATTCTTGAGGTCAAGGAGACCTCCCCTACTACACATGCACAGAAAGGCTCCTCAGGGGTCAAGAAGGGAGGGACACTAGCCCATAATATGTCCTGCCAACCTCTCAGAGACCCTCATGCTGGAATCCATCTTGGCTAAAAATGCACATGCACATCAGGAAGGGCCCTACATCAGATCAGATATGGGCAACAAGCAAGATGACTGGCCAAAGGGAACAAGGAAAACTTGTATAAGCAATCTAAAACATCGCCTTAGTGTGCAACTCTCTCTTCAAGCCCACCCATGTGTCTTTCCACATGTACTCTTCTCCTAATAAATATTTAACCTGTTTCACTGGTCTCAGTCTCTTTGCTGAATTCCATCCTCAAAGAAGACAAAGGACCGAAGACCTGTTTCAAGCCCATTGGCCCTCTTGGCCTAGTGGTTAGGATTTGATATTCTCACAGGTGTGGGTTTGGTTCCCAGTCAGGGAACTAAGATCCTGCTTCAACTACTGCAACTGCAGCACCCCCTGAGATCATTTCAGCATGTTGACTTTCAGGTCACTTGGAGACATTAAAGCCAAGATGTCAGGTAGAGATTTATGGGTGTGCATCCACATTTCAGAAAAGGGATTTGGGCTGGGAGCTAAATTTGGAAATCATCCTCCTGTGTTTACAGCTGCACCCACCATGATGGATAAGTTGCCCAGGAGGAGCACACAGAGTGAGAGAAGAAAATGGCACAAGACTCACTCCATCAACCCCACCATGTAAGTGCAAATAGAAGGGGGTGGGCATGTGGTGGGCCTACGCTGATAGAGAGTAACCAGAAAGTGGAGGAAATCAGGAGGACTCAGGGTCAACCAAGACCCCACTGATGCATCAAGGACATCTGAAATAAAGTCACTGTGGATCTGAGGCACCACATTTTTTAATTTGATAGAAACATGTCTCCTGCAAAATCCTTGATTTCATTCTCTGGTGCTGCACCATAGGTCACATTTCTTCCTCAGGGAAACCTCGGCTCTTCTCTCAAGACCTGATGATAGATTGGATGAGCCCCACTGAGATTATTAAGATTAATCTCCTTTATTTAAAGTCGACTGATTGTAGATGTTGGTCATATCTGCAGCTTAGTGTTGGATGTATAACTGGGTGCTGTAGCCTTGCCAAGTTGACACATAAAACTGGCTGTCACATCTTACTTCTAGCCACCCCTAAAGCAAGAGATTTGCTTAGCTAAAGCCGCTTCTCCTGCTCACCAAAGAAAAGAGCTAGATTCTTTTGTCATATAATATGGAGCTAAAAATTTAGTGTTTTGTATTTTATTAAGTGTACCTTAGATGCTATATAGGTGTATACATGTAGAACTTCATTGAGTTGTACACTTAAGGTTTGTACACCTTATGTATGTTTCACTCCAATAAAACATTTGAAAATGTATCTATGAACTCTCTGAATGGTTTTTATTTTAAAATAGTTTCTAGTACATATATATATGACATTGAAAATTTTAAGCAAATTATTTTTTTCAGATACCTTGAAAAATACTTCTTACAGGTTACAAGTGTAATTATTTTCTACCTATAGATTGATAAAAATCCACATTAGTAATTAGTTGCAAAACACCATAAATATACCACCCCTGTCCATCCTGGACCCCTCAGATCTCGATATAAAAGTATACTTCAGACTAAATGCTGTTTTGTGATGAACTCAGCATATGGTAATTTTTAATAATATAATTGTATCATATAGAATAACATAATAATCATTTGTAGAATATAAAAGATAAATTCCTATTTACAGTATCTATCTTTTTCACTGATACACAGAAGTAACATAGACTAGTGCTTACAGGGCAAGATCATCTATGATTCCTCTGGGATATCATGGTATGGACAATAACTGGGTATTAAATTCTATAATGTTATTTTTTGCTATGAGATATTATGAAAAACAAAGCAAGAATCAAAAGAGAACCCAAGATATAGAGTTTACAGTGGTGCAAACATGCTGACATCCTGTCATAACATTGACTGTCAGGACACTGGCAATGAAATGAATTCACTGGTTTCTTTTTCAGTGTTTACTTTGTTTTCCAAAAATTCTGATCTTCAGCATCAGAAAAAAAAAAAAAGAAAAATTCACCTTGAGGGTTTACTATTATCCTACAATTGTACATAAATGATATTATAAGCATTTGGCCTTTGGTTCCCAACCACAAAACACATCTCTCCTTTAAGATTTCAGGACAGTATTGCAAGTCCCAAGGTATGTAAGCCCATAGCAGGTGATTAAGTGGAAACCAAGGAATATCTTCCCATATACTTTTTATAAGTCATTGACAAAATGCAGAAATATTTTATGTAATAAGTAAAAATGCTACATTTGCCGTGGAACTTTCAGCATAATGTGATGTCAAAGTGTATTTCCAGAATCTCTTAGAAAGAACTTCAATAAAATTTCAAGCACTCCAAAGGTAGAAATATATTTCCAACACAATAGCCTGTAACACTTTTGCTTTGTTTGGAGGGGTCATCACTTGTAAGAATCAATGGCAACACAGCAAGATTCTGTGTCATCTGCATCAGGGGCGTCAAGACACAAAGCAATGAAACTGCTGTCAGTGTTTAAGAACAGCCAGATCCCAGCCCATAACTTAGGAAAAATACAGTTATCTGTCTGAGCCTAGGTGCTATGAGATATTCTGCCATGTTTCAAGAGATGTCTTACACTAATTATGAAATATATATTTACAAAAGTATCTTCTCCAAGATTTATGGAACAGATAAGTCAAGGTAATATTTAATAGATTTTAAAAGGAAAAAACCCCAGTGATCAACAATTTTAACCATATTCCAGGTTTTTGATTATCATTGTCATAATTTCTGCTCTGAATTAATCATAATAATTATATTTAAAGGAAGAGAATTCACAGAAATATAAGAAATGCTCTAACTCTCAATTTTTAAATGTAGATGTTTGAAAAATTATTTTGTCCATAATTTATACACCATTTATTGTATGTGAGGAGGTATGAATCACACTTAGAAAAGATGTGAACAGCAATATATGCTGATCTGGTAATTTAAGACACTGAAATCCATGTAGAGTTTGTCCACCCCGATTTGTCCAGATGTTTTGGATACCTGTAAAACTTGTAAAGACCTTTATCTTACAAGATGTGCCTCACATCACAAGCTAATCTAGTGATTGCTACAATCTCCAAGGAGTGACTTGTGCTTTCTTTGTTGCTGTTGCTGTTCAGTGCCCTATTACAATGAAAGATACAATAATACATACAGTAAAATAAATAAATAAAAACCCTCTTAAGTATAGTGTTTATATATTAACTGAAATAATATAGCTTCTAAGAAACCCAGAACAATCCCTTATTTTCCTTATGACACTCTAAATAAAACTTTGAGGTTGTTCAACCAGGAAAAATGATCCAACTTAGAGACTGTTTCCCAGGATAGGAAAGCTGTCACAAGCACCAAGTTAGGAGCACATGATGGATGCCACAGGGCAGCCAGCATCCTTGAGGACATGTTCTCATTTAGGGACTCTCTAATCTTCATGCACTCACCTTTTTAACTCTCAAAAGTTTTAGAGTTAAAAACAACTTACTTGTCAATTTATTAAGAGAAGCAAACTGGTACAGTATAGAGTGTTCTGGATCACAAGTTAGAAAATTTGTTTTTTCATTTGAACTCAGCCACTGTGTAATATGAGCATGGCCATGGCATTGTACAGATACAATCTGAATGCTTTACAGTAGCTGTAAAGCCAAGCATTTGCAAAGGTAATGTCCATTTTCTCTCAAATATTCTATGATTTAAGAATTTAATGTACATTTCACCTTTGATGGTGTCTAGTGCTGTGCTGGTTTCTGTGTAGAAGTTAAAGAATGACATTACCAAATAAATAATAAAGTTATTGCCTTCAATACATTTAAGTTAACAAAGACACACTTGGAATGACTGTACAATGGTGGAGAAACAGTTTATGAACTGTTTCTGAACTGAAACAGAATGAACAGAAATCAGTCAAGGGATGGTTGCAGAAAAAGACAAGGAGGAGAGAGAAGGAGAGTTAGATACCCTCTGAGATGGGTAAAACCAAAACAACTGACAGTGCCAAATTCTGGCAAGGATGTAGAGCCACTGGGATTCTTATACATTGCTGGGGGAAGAAGAATAAAGGAAGAGAAATTTTGGATAACTCTTTGACTTTGTTTTAAAATTATGACAACAATTGTGCTGGTAGATATATACTCTAAATAAATGAAAACATATATCCACAAAAAGTACAGGAATATTCAGAGTTACCCTATTCATAATAACCCAGAACTGGAAACAAACCAAAGGTTCATTAATAAGTGAATAAATTTAAAAATTGTTATACATTCATACAATTGAATACTACTCAGCAGTAAAAATGGATTAATTATGAAAACATAAAACAACATGATTAATCTCACAAGCATCTTGTTAATAAAAGCCAGACTCCTAAGAGTACCTACTAAATAATTACATTTAGATGATTTCCCAAAAGAGGCAAAAGTATTCCCTCAATAAATATTGTATATACTTCTTTATAAATATATATAAATATTGTTGCTTATAGGATTGGGAAAATTGCCTGGCAGGGGACACAGGGGAACTTTATGTGGACTGGAAGTATTTTCTCATTTGCTTAAGGATGTTGGTTATGTGGGTGAATAAAAGTGTCACAACTCTTCAAAACAGAACCTGTAAGATCTCAGGATTTTATATGTGTAAATTATATGTCAATATAAAATTTAAAAGATGACTGTATAGACTAGTACAGGAATTTAAAACAGATTATTCGCCTTAACAACTATATGGCAGCGAAAGGATAGATTGATTAATTAAAATGTGGAAGAAAAATATATATGTATTGCTACTCTTAAAGTGTGTCTAAGACTTCCAGTTTCCAACCCAGTATGTAAGAAACTGGAAGTTGCATGTCATGCCAACAAGTAAAAAGCTGAACAAACTGATAGAATCAAAATTCATTAAATTAATCACAGAGGTTGAGTCACAGGGTAAACCACTGCCTCCCAAGTTAGAGACCAACAAGCAAATGCAGAGAATGATGGCTTTCCAGAGCAGAAACCCATAGGCACAGAACATCCATGCGAACCATCACCTTGGTAGGGAAATGTGCTACAACTGACAAATTGCTGTAAGCTCAGCATGGAGAAGTCTGTGATATAAAAACTCAGGGGACCCATCATTGGAGGATTCTATGCTTTGGTGTGTTTTGCCCCCAGGAGCTTGAGCAGATTCTCACAGTGAATACTGGATAAAAACCTCCTTGTGCTTCCAGTAAGGGAGGAGAAAAGGAATCATTCTGAAATAAACCAGAGCACTTGGTTCTCAACAATGCCTGCCCTTAGGAGAAGTTATTTAACTAGAGCCTAGCCTGCTGGAGTTTTATCAGTGCCTCGCAGAACTGGAGGAAGGGAAATATCCCATTCCAGCCCCTCTAGCTATCCTGTTCCACAAGGGGGGGGGGGCAAAAACAAACAAAGAAAAGAACAAAAATGAAGAGCATGTGTTAAGTTCACAGTTCACAGGTGCAGGATCACTAAAAGACTGAGAGCTACTCACAGGATATAGGACAATTCTCTTCCCCCCACACCTTATCACCACATTACTAAAAGCTCATTTACAGCAGTTTCTTTTACCCAGTATATTATGTCCAGTTAACAAGAAAAAAAACTGCAAGACATACTTAAAGAAAAAAAAAGTTTGAGGAAACAGAGCAAGCATCAGAACAAGAGTCAGATATGGCAGGGATGTTGGCATTATCAGACTAAGAATTTTTTTTCAAGTCTTTCTTGAATTTGTTACAATATTGCTTCTCTTTCATGTTTTGGTTTTTTGGCTATGAGGCATGTGGGATCTTAGCTCCAGGACCAGGGATCAAACCTGTACCCCCTGCATTGGAAGGCAAAGTCTTAACCACTGGACCACAAGGGAAGTCCCCAGACTAAGAATTTAAAACAGCTATGATTGAGATGTTGAGGGCTCTAATGGATAAAGTAGACAGCATGCAAGAACAGCTAGGCAATGTAAGCAGAGAGATGGAAATTCTAAGAAAGAACCAAAAATAAATAATGGAGATCAAAAACACTGTAACAGAAATGAAGAATGCCTTTCATGTTTTTATTGGTAGACTGGACATGGCTGAAAACAGAATCTCTGTGCTTGAAAATATAAGGAAACCACCAACACTGAAAAGCAAAGAGAAAAAAAGAATGGAAAAAAAAAAAAGACCGAAGTATCTGAGAACAGTGGAGAAACTACAAAAAAATGTAATGTATATGTAATCAGAATTCCACAAGGAGAAGAAAGAAAGGAAGAGAAAATATACTAACAATAATGACTGAGAATTTCCCCAAATTAACGTCAGACACCAAACCCCAGATCCATGAAGCTCAAAGAACACAAAGCAGGATAAATGCCAAAAATACCTATACATAACTAACCATATTTTCAAACTATGGAAAAATCAAAGATAAAGAAAAAAATCCTGAAAAAGCCAGGGGATGGTGGGGGGGACCTTATCTATAGAAGAGAAAGATAAGAATTACATCTGACTTCACTATAGGAACATACAAGCAAGAAGTGAGTGGAGTAAAATGTTTAAAGTGTTGAGAGAAAAAAAAACAGCAACTAGAATTTTGTTCTTTCCAAAATTATACTTGAAAAGTAAAGGAGAAATAAAGACTTTCTCAGACAAACAAAAACTAAAGATATTTGACCTGCCTTGCAAGAAATGTTAAAACAAATTCTTTAGAGAGAAGGAAAACTATAAAGAGACATGGACTGACATAAAGAAAGGAAGAACTTGGTGAAGAAATAAGTGAAAAATAAAATTTAAAAAATTCATATTCTTAATTTATCTAATACATAATAATGTGTTCAAAATAATAATAGTAACAATATTTTTGACTTTATATATATATTTATTTTATACATATAAACTTATGTATATAAGTTTTATGGCAGTGATACAAGAGACAGGAGGGAAGAATTAGGATTATTTTATTATAGGGTACTCCCAATTCCCCATGAAACAGTATAGTGTTACTTGAAAGTGGACTTGGAATGAGCAGGCTCAGACCAAGGAAAGTTATCAGGGTTAGAGACGGGTATTACATAATGTTAATGGAGTCTGTTCCCCAAGAAGACATAACAGTTCTTAATGTGTATGTGGCTAACAACAGAGATTCAAAATACTTGAGGCAAAAACTGATAGACCCGCAAAGAGAAATAGATGAATCTACTATCATAGTTGGAGGACTTCAATAACTATCAGAAATGGTTAGATACAACAGGCAGAAAATCAGTAAGAACACAGTTGAACTCAACAACAGCATTGATCAACTGAACATCTGTAGACAACTTCATTCAATGACAGAATTCTCAATCTTTTCAAGCTCACATGGAACATTCACCAAGATACACCATTTTCTTGGCCATAAAACACACTAACACATTTAACAGAATAGAAATAATTCAATGTCTGGTCTCAGACCACAATTTAATTCAAATAAAAATCAGTAACGGAAAGATAGCTAGAAAATCCCAAAACATTTGGAGATTAAATAACACACTTCTAAATAACACAAGGGCCAAAGAAGAAATTTCAAGAGAAACTTTAAGCTACTTTGAACCAAATGAAAATGAAAACACAATTTCAAAATTTGTGGGAGGAAATGAAATAAGCACTTAGAGGGAAATTTATAGCATTGAGTGCATAAAGTAGAAAAGAAGAAAGATCTAAAATCAATCTTCTAAGCTTTACCTTAGGAAAATAGAAAAAGAAGAGTGAATTAAATCCAAAGTAAATAGAAGAAAAGAAATAATAACTATAAAATGCTGATGAAAGAAATCAATGGACTTAATAAATGGAGAGCTATTTCACGTTCATGGATAGGAAGATTCAATATCCTTAAAATGTCAGTTTTCCCCAACTTTGTCTACTGATTCAGTGTAATCCTAATCCAAATCCCAGCAAGTTATTTTGTGGAGATTGACAAATTGATTCTAACATTTATACAGAAGGCAAAAGACCCAGAGTAACAAAAATAATACTTAAAGGAGAAGAACAAAGTCAGAGGACTGACACTACCCAACTTCAAGTCTTACAGTAATCAAGTTACAGTAATCAAGACAGTGTGGTGTTGGTGAAAGAATAGACAAATAGATCAATGGAAAAAATTAAGTAGCCCAGAAATCGATTGTTGTAAATATAGTCAACTGATCTTTGACAAAGGAACTAAGGCAATAAAATGGAGAAAAGATAGTCTTTTCAATAAATGGTGCTGGAAAAACTGAACATCCACATTCACAAAAATGAATCTAGATAAGATTTGCACTCTTCAAAAAAATTAACTGAAAAATGAACATAGACCTAAATGTAAAATGCAAAACTATAAAACTCCTAAAAGATAGTATAGGAGAAAACCTAGATGATATTGGGTGTGGTGATAACTTTATAGATAAAACACCAAAGGCACAGTCCATGAAAGAAATAATGATAAGCTGAACTTCATTAAAATTTAAAACTTCTGCTCTGGAGAAGACAAGGTGAAGAGAATGCAAAGATAAGCCACAGGCTTGAAGAAAATATTGTGAAAGACACATCTAATAAAAGACTGTTATCCAAAATGTACAAGCAACTTAAAACTCAACAGTAAGGACACAAGCCAATTAAAGGATGGGGCAAAGACCTGAACAAACACCTCACCAAAGAAGATAAACAGATGGCAAATGAACATATGAAAAGATGCTCCACATCATATATCATCAGGGAAAGGCAAATTAAAATAATAATGAGATACCTCCATGCAGCTATTAGAATGGCCAGAATCCAGAACATATTAAATGCTGACAAAGATGTGGAATAAGAGGAAATCTCATTCTATTGCAGGGGGAAATACAAAATGGTACAGCAACTTAGGAAGACAATTTGGCAGTTTTTTACAAAACTGAATATACTTTTACCATATGATCCAGTAATTATACACTTTGGTATTTTCTCAAAGAAGATGGAAAGTTAGTCTGCACAAAAACCTGCACATGGATGTTTATAGCGGCTTTATTCATAATTGTCAAAACTTGGAAGCAACCAAGATGTTCCTCAATAGGTGAATGGATAAATAAACTGTCATCTATCCAGACAATGGGATATTATCTGGTGCTAAAAATAAATGAGCTATCAAGCCATGAAAAGACATGGAGGACCCTTAAGTGCATATTACTAAGTGAAAGGGGACAATCTGAAAAGGCTACATACTGTATGATTCCAACTACGTGATACTCTGGAGAAGGCAAAAATATGGAAACAGTAAAATCATCATTGGTTGCCAGGGACTGAGGGAGCAGGGAGAGGGATGAATTGGATTACAAGGCAGTGCAAATACTCTGTGTGGTAGCTTAACACTGGGTACGTGTGTCCAAACATACAGAGTATACAACACTGACAGTAAACTGTAAGATAAACTGTGGACTTCTGGTGATAATGATGTGTCAGTGAAAGTTCATCAGCTGTAACAGATGTCCCACTCTAGTGGGGATGCTTATGATGGGGTGTCTATGCATGTGTGAGGACTTGGGGTATATGGGAAATCTCTGTACTGGCCACTCAATTTGTTGTAAATTTAAAACTGCTCCAACAAATAAATCTAGAAAAGTAATATGTGTCCAAATTACATTTGTAAGAGAACTGGGAAAAAATGTGATCAAAGAAAAGGAAGGGACTTCCCTGGTGGTGCAGTGGTTAAGAATCTACCTGCCAATGCAGGGGACACGGGTTTGATCCCTGGTCGGGGAAGATCCCACATACCGCTGAGCAACTAAGCCTGTGCACCACAACTGCTAAACCTGCATTCTAGAGCCTGCGAGCCACAACTACTGAAGCCCGTGCACCCTAGACCCCCTGCTCCACAAAAAGAGAAGTCACTGCAATGAGAAACCTGCACACTGCAATGAAGAGTAGCCCCTGCTCCCTGCAACTAGAGAAAGCCCACGTGCAGCAGCGAAGACCCAATGCAGCCAAGAAAAATTTTTTAAAAGATCAAGGAAAAGGTAGTTTATTGGTCAGATAAGAGAAGGAATATATTAGAATTTAAGGAGAGAGAAGAAAGGATAATTTCATAGCCGCACATGAGTGGGTGGTTTTACTATCAGAGGCAAAGGGAGAGAAAGAGAGAGAGAGAGAGAAAGGCAGGTAGAGAACACACAGAAAGCCACAGAAGAAGGCCCATGTCAGTTACAGGCTAAAGACACAAGGAGAGCTTTTGCCACATTTACATACATTCTAATATAAAGCAATGCTGATCAGAGCTGCAGGACACTTAGGTAAAAAGTTTAGACAAAATAAAGCTAAGTGGGCTAGTAATATCTCAAGAACCCATGATTCTTCACATATCTAGAACTATATTAGAAGAAATTTGAAATTTCTTATCTGGCTTGTCTGCTTTTAATTGACATTTTGATTTCTGCTAACATCACAAAATGTCTCAAAACAAGTCAGTTTAAGAACAATTTCCCGTACTAGTTAAATATGAGGCAACTATGAACATTCAACTTAAGCTTCTTGGTATCATCAATCATAACGTAAGCATTTGTGCTTTTCAGGTTGTGTCGAACACATTCTCAAATCTAGTCCATTTGACCATAACTGACACCAATTACAGCTGAAGAAAAATGTGGACATTGTTTGATTTTAACATTGAACCACTGATAAACCTCACAAAAATGGTGAAATGAGCCAGTCCCCAAAGAAGCATTGTAGCTGTGAGACATTTATGGTTCTGTTTGCTCAAGCATCCATTATTGTTTCCTTTTTAATATGCCTTGAACTCATTTGTAAAAAGACCTTCATTAAAAGATGTCAACATAAATTGTTCACAAATGTTATCCATACCTAAGACAGAGGAGGGGAGTTGCAGCACTCCCTGGGAGGCCAGTTGTTTTACAGTCCTTGGTCAGCAGTACTAATGGCTTGATGATGATGAGAACGTAATCCTACTGCAAGCAGCTGCATTGCTGGTAGCTTCCTCTCTTTTCTCCTTTTCCTTTCCTTCCATTTCCATTCCCAGTGGCCTAATTCAGTCAGGCCTTCTATGCTAAGATGCTGGAATAACATTTTGTCTTTCTGTATTCAAGCAGCTAAAAACTATGCATAAAGTCAGACTATCAGGATGTGATTATTATTATTTTTTTTTTTTGCGGTACGCGGGCCTCTCACTGTTGTGGCCTCGCCCGCTGCAGAGCACAGGCGCCGGATGCGCAGGCTCAGCAGCCATGGCTCACAGGCCCAGCCGCTCCACGGCATGTGGGATCTTCCCGGACCGGGGCACGAACCCGCGTCCCCTGCATCGGCAGGCGGACTCCCAACCACTGCGCCACCAGGGAAGCCCCAGGATGTGTTTTTTTGTGTTAAGAATATGTGTTCATTAATGCAAACAATTACTGCATAATACATTGTTGGACCTCTAAAACTTTATCTCCCTTTATTTTGCACATTGTGGGGCAGACACACAAGGACATTAGCTATAAGTAGTGATATTTTGTTGCTGTAGTATATCCTTTTTCCTAATCTCCTAAAAGTAGTAAACTGTCTTTCTTACAAATCTAATTTGCTATAAATGAAATATCACTTGCTCCCAACTTCTTTCTATTGCTAATATATGCTTATATAAGCCCTCTTGACACACTTAGACAAATTCTTCTTATTAGAGCAAGTATAGCTAGTCCCAACCCAGAGCCATTTCTGCCCTTTATCCCATGAACCTGGTGAACAGTTTTATTTGTATCTTCATCTTTCAGTTAAGCTTTTACTCACCTCACCTTGCTCTTTCCCAAACGTGTGAGTGTGACCTCAACATCAAGTATAATTTCTCTTTCTTCCATCTGGGGTTCTGTGTTCCTTCTTTTAGAATAATGGGTTCAATCGAGTCATTATTCATCCTTTTGCTGCAGCTACAAAAAAAGTTCTTGGCACTCTGTCTGAGGATGACCCCAAGACATTATCCAATATATCAATAAGTTTAGAAAGAACTGTTTCGAAATGACCTATAACTAATGACAATAGCTTAGTACTGAATAAAAAGAAGAGTCCTAATTCCCATCAAGGTTCTCTGGGACACTTATGGTCCCAGTTACTGAATACTTTGTACCTTCAGGTGTTATCCTTATTTCCTTGGGGGAATTAATCTCCTAAAAAATTACCTACTTGTCTGGTCCAAGATTGGGACATAGGAGGTTCCTGAACTCACCTACTCCCACAGACACAAAAAAATCTACATTGACACTCAGAACAATTCCCTCTGAAGAAAATTCAGAAACTGATGACAAATCTCACCTCTGTACCTTGACACTGATAAATCTCAGAGACAGAGTTTTGGGTGAAGTAGAAAAGAATAACATTATTTCTTTTTTGTTTTTTAAAATTTCTTTATTGGAGTATAATTGCTTTACAATGGTGTGTTAGTTTCTGCTTTATAACAAAGTGAATCAGTTATACATATACATATGTTCTCATATCTCTTCCCTCTTGCATCTCCCTCCCTCCCTCCCACCCTCCCTATCCCACCCCTCTAGGTGGTCACAAAGCACCAAACTGATCTCCCTGTGCTATGCGGTTGCTTCCCACTAGCTATCTATTTTATGTTTGGTAGTGTATATATGTCCATGCCACTCTTTCACTTTGTCACAGCTGACCCTTCCCCTCCCCATATCCTCAAGTCCATTCTCTAGTAGTTCTGTGTCTTTATTCCTGACTTACCCCGAGGTTCTTCATGACATATTTTTTCTTAAATTCCATATATCTGTGTTAGCATACGGTATTTGTCTTTCTCTTTCTGACTTACTTCACTCTGTATGACAGACTCTAGGTCAATCCACCGCATTACAAATAGCTCAATTTCATTTCTTTTTATGGCTGAGTAATATTCCATTATATATATGTGCCACATCTTCTTTATCCATTCATCCGATGATGGACACTTAGGTTGTTTACATCTCTGGGCTATTGTAAATAAAGCTGCAATGAACATTTTGGTACATGACTCTTTGTGAATTATGGTTTTCTCAGGGTATATTCCCAGTAGTGGGGTTGCTGGGTCATACGGTAGTTCTATTTGTAGTTTTTTAAGGAACCTCCATACTGTGCTCCATAGTGGCATACCAATTCACATTCCTTTTTCTCCACAACCTCTCCAGAATTTATTGTTTGTAGATATATAAATATATAAAATATAAATATATATATATATATATTTTCTTGGTACGCGGGTCTCTCACTGTTGTGGCCTCTCCCGTTGCGGAGCACAGGCTCCGGACCCGCAGGCTCAGCAGCCATGGCTCACGGGCTTAGGTGCTCCGTGGCATGTGGGATCTTTGTGGACCGGGGCATGAACCCATGTCCCCTGCATCGGCAGGCGGACTCTTAACCACTGCGCCACCAGGGAAGCCCTGTTTGTAGATTTTTTGATGATGACCATTCTGACTGGTGTGAGATGATATCTCATTGTAGTTTTGATTTGCATTTCTCTAATGATTAATGATGTTGAGCATTCTTTCATGTGTTTGTTGGCAGTCTGTATATCTTCTTCGGAGAAATGTCTATTCAGACCTTCTGCCATTTTTGGATTGGGTTGTTTGTTTTTTTGTTATTGAGCTACATGAGCTGCTTGTAAATTTTGGAGATTAATCCTATGTCAGTTGCTTCATTTGCAAATATTTTCTGCCATTCTGAGGGTTGTTTTTTGGTCTTGTTTATGGTTTCCTTTGCTATGCAAAAGCCTTGAAGTTTCATTAGGTCCCATTTCCTTATTTTTGTTTTTATTTCCATTTCTCTAGGAGGTGGGTCAAAAAGGATCTTGCTGTGATTTATGTCATTGAGCATTCCGCCTATGTTTTCCTCTAAGAGTTTGATAGTTGCTGAACTTACATTTAGGTCTTCAATCCATTTTGAGCTTATTTCTGTGTATGGTGTTAGGGAGTGATCTAATTGCATACTTTTACCTGTACCTGTCCAGTTTCTCCAGCACCACTAATTGAAGAGGCTGTCCTTTCTCCACTGTATATTCCTGCCTCTTTTATCAAAGATAAGGTGACCATATGTGCGTGGGTTTATCTCTGGGCTTTCTATCCTGTTCCATTGATCTATCTGTTTTTGAGCAAGTACCATACCGTCTTGATTACTGTAACTTTGTAGTATAGTCTAAAGCTAGGGAGCATGATTCCTCCAGCACCATTTTTCGTTCTCAAGATTGCTTTGGCTATTCAGTGTCTTTTGTGTTTCCATACAAATTGTGAAATTTTTTGTTCTAGTTCTGTGAAACATGCCAGTGGTAGTTTGATAGGCATTGCATTGAATCTGTAGATTGCTTTGGGTAGTACAGTCATTTTCACAATGTTGATTCTTCCAATCCAAGAACATGGTATATCTCTCCCTCTATTTGTGTCATCTTTAATTTCTTTCATCAGTGTCTTATAATTTTCTGCATACAGGTCTTTTGTCTCCTTAGGTAGGTTTATTCCTAGATATTTTTTTCTTTTTGTTGAAATGATAAATGGGAGTGTTTTCTTGATTTCATTTTCAAATTTTTCATCCTTAGTGTATAGGAAAGCAAGAGATTTCTGTGCATTAATTTTGTATCCTGCTACTTTACCAAATTCATTGATTAGCTCTAGTAGTTTTCTGGTAGCATGTTTAGCATTCTCTATGTATAGTATCATGTCATCTGCAAACAGTGACAGCTTTACTTCTTCTTTTCCGATGTGGATTCCTTTTATTCCCTTTTCTTCTCTGATTGCTGTGGCTAAAACTTCCAAAACTATGTTGAATAAGAGTGATGAGGGTGGGCAACCTTGTCTTGTTACTGATCTTAGTGCAAATGGTTTCAGTTTTTCACCATTGAGGACAATGTTGGCTGTGGGTTTGTCATATATGGCCTTTATTATGTTGAGGAAAGTTCCCTCTAGGCCTACTTTCTGCAGGGTTTTTAACATAAATGGGTGTTGAATTTTGTCAAATGCTTTCTCTGCCTCTATTGAGATGATCATATGGTTTTTATCCTTCAATTTGTTAATATGGTGTATCACATTGATTGATTTGTGTATATTGAAGAATCCTTGCATTCCTGGAATAAACCCCACTTGATCATGGTGCATTATCCTTTTAATGTGCTGTTGGATTCTGTTTGCTAGTATTTCATTGAGGATTTTTTCATCTATGTTCATCAGTGATATTGGCTTGTAGTTTTCTTTCTTTGTGACATCTTTGTCTGGTTTTGGTATCAGGGTGATGGTGGCCTTGTAGAATGAGTTTGGCAGTGTTTCTCCCTCTGCTATATTTTGGAAGAGTTTGAGAAGGATAGGTGTTAGGTCTTCTGTAAATGTTCGATAGAATTTCCCTGTGAAGCCATCTGGTCCTGGGCTTTTGTTTGTTAGATGATTTTTAATCACAGTTTCAATTTCAGTGCTTATGATTGGTCTGTTCATATTTTCTATTTCTTCTTGGTTCAGTCTTGGAAGGCTGTGCATTTCTAAGAATTTGTCCTTTTCTTCCACATTGTCCATTTTATTATCATAGAGTTGCTTGTAATAATCTCTCATGATCTTTTGTATTTCTGCAGTGACATTTGTTACTTCTCCTTTTTCATTTCTAATTCTATTGATTTCAGTCTCTTCCCTTTTTTTCTTGATGAGTCTGGCCAATGGTTTATCAATTTTGTTTATCTTCTCAAAGAACCAGCTTTTAGTTTAATGATATTTGCAATCATTTACTTCATTTCTTTTTCATTTATTTCTGCTCTGATCTTTATGATTTCTTTCCTTCTGCTAACTTTGGGGTGTTTTTCTTTTCTTTTTGTTCTTATATCTCTAATTGCTTTAGGTGTAAGTTTAGGTTGTTTACTCGAGATGTTTCCTGTTTCTTAAGGTAAGATTGTATTGCTATAACTCACATCTTAGAACTGCTTTTGCTGCATCCCGTAAGAAAGAAAACTACAGGCCAATATCACTTATGAACATAGATGTCAAAATCCTCAACAAAATACTAGCAAACAGAATCCAACAGCACATTGAAAGCATCAAACAACATGATCAAGTGGATTTTATTCCAGGAATGCAAGGATTCTTCAATATACACAAATCAATCAACCATAATATGGTGTTACACCATATTAACAAATTGAAGGAGAAAAACCATATGATCATCTCAATAGATGCAGAGAAAGCATTTGACAAAATTCAACACCAATTTATGTTAAAAACCCTGCAGAAAGTAGGCATAGAGGGAACTTTCCTCATCATAATAAAGGCCATATATTAGAAAACCACAGCCAACATCATCCTCAATGGTGAAAGCTGAAACCATTTCCTCTAAGATCAAGAGCAAGGCAAGGTTGCCCACTCTCACCACTATTAGTCGACATACTTTTGGAAGTTTTAGGCACAGCAATCAGAGAAGAAAAGGAAATAAAATGAATCCAAATCAGAAAAGAAGTAAAGCTGTCACTGTTTGCAGATGACATGATACTATACATAGAGAATGCTAAACATGCTACCAGAAAACTACTAGAGCTAATCAATGAATTTGGTAAAGTAGCAGGATACAAAATTAATGCATAGAAATCTCTTGCATTCCTATACACTAATGATGAAAAATTTGAAAGTGAAATTAAGAAAGCACTCCCATTTAGCATTGCAATAAGAAGAATAAAATATCTAGGAATAAACCTATCCAAGGAGAAAAAAGACCTGTATGCAGAAAATTATAAGACACTGAAGAAAAAAATTAAAGATGATACAAATAGATGGAGAGATATACCATTTTCTTGGATTGGAAGAATCAACATTATGAAAATGACTCTACTACCCAAAGCAATCTACAGATTCAATGCAATCCCTATCAAACTACCACTGGCATGTTTCACAGAACTAGAACAAAACATTTCACAATTTGTATGGAAACACAAAAGACCCCGAGTAGCCAAAGCTATCTTGAGAATGAAAAACGGAGCTGGAGGAATCAGGCTCCCTGGCTTCAGACTATCCTACAAAGCTACAGTAATCAAGACAGTATGGTACTGGCACAAAAGCAGAAAGATAGATCAATGGAACAGGATAGAAAGCCCAGAGATAACACCACACACATATGGTCACCTTATCTTTGATAAAGGAGAAAAGAATATACAGTGGAGACAAGACAGCCTCTACAAAAAGTGGTGCTGGGGAAACTGAACAGGTACATGTAAAAGTATGCGATTAGAACACTCCCTAACACTATACACAAAAATAAGCACAAAATGGATTAAAGACGGGGTTTCCCTGGTGGCGCACTGGTTGAGAGACTGCCTGCTGATGCAGGGGATACAGGTTCGTGCCCCAGTCTGGGAAGAACCCACATGCCATGGAGCAGCTAGGCCCATGAGCCATGGCCACTAAGCCTGCGAGTTCGGAGCCTGTGCTCTGCAATGGGAGAGGCCACAACAGTGAGAGACCCACGTAATGCAAAAACAAACAAACAAACAAAAAAATGGATTAAAGACCTAAATGTAAGGCCAGAAACTATCAAACTCTTAGAGGAAAACATAGGCAGAACACTCTGTGACATAAATCACAGAAATATCCTTCTTGACCCACCTCTTAGAGAAATCAAAATAAAAACAAAAATAAACAAATGGACCTAATGAAACTTAAAATCTTTTGCATAGCAAAGGAAACTATAAACAAGAGCAAAAGACAACTCTTAGAATGAGAGAAAATATTTGCAAATGAAACAACTGAGAAAGGATTAATATCCAAAATTTACAAGTAGCTCATGCAGCTGAATAACAAAAAAACAAACAACCCAATCCAAAAATGGTCAGAAGACCTGAATAGACATTTCTCCGAAGAAGATATACAGACTGCCAACAAATGCATTAAAGAATGCTCAACATCATTAATCATTAGAGAAATGCAAATCAAAACTACAATGAGATATCATCTCACACCAGTCAGAATGGCCATCATCAAGAAATCTAGAAACAATAAATGCTGGACAGGGTGTGAAGAAAAGGGAAGACTCTTGCACTGCTGGTGAGAATGAGAATTGGTACAGCCACTATGGAGAACAGTATGGAGGTTCCTTAAAAAACTACAAATAGAACTACCATATGACCCAGCTATCCCACTACTGGACATATACCCTGAGAAAACCATAACTCAAAAAGAGTCATGTACCAAAATGTTCATTGCAGCTCTATTTACTATAACCAGGAGATGGAAGCAACCTAAGTGTTCATCATTGGATGAATGGATAAAGATGTGGAAGATATATACAATGGAATATTACTCAACCTTAAAAAGAAGCGAAATTGAGTTATTTGTAGTGAGGTGGATGGACCTCGAGTCTGTCATACAGACTGAAGTAAGTCAGAAAGAGAAAGACAAATACCATATGGTAACACACATATATGGAATCTATGAAAAAAAAAATGTCATGAAGAACCTAAGGTTAAGACAGGGATAAAGATACAGACCTACTAGAGCATGGACTTGAGGATATGGGGAGGGGGAAGGGTCAGCTGTGACAAAGTGAGAGAGTGGCTTGGACATATATACACTACCAAACGTAAAATAGCTAGTGGGAAGCAGCCGCATAGCACAGGGAGATCAGCTCGGTGCTTTGTGACCACCTAGAGGGGTGGGATAGGGAGGGTGGGAGGGAGGGAGGGAGATGCAAGAGGGAAGAGATATGGGAACATATGTATATGTATAACTGATTCACTTTATTATAAAGCAGAAACTAACACACCATTGTAAATCTAGTATACCCCAATAAAAATGTTAAAAAAATTGTTACTGATAATAAAGCCTCTAAATTTAGTTACCTTAAAAGAAAAAAAAGATTAGCATTATTGCTTTGCCAGGTTAAGGGGGCCACAGTGGGCTAATCCTCTCAGAACTGTGTGTCCCAACCTGGAGAGTGTAGTGAGTAGTTTTATAGTAACGGTTCAAAGAGGACGTGATCAGCTCCTGGACATTCTTCTGATTGGTTGGTGGTGAGGTAAGTGGGAGTGAGCATCACTAACCTTCTGGTTCCAACTGGTCTGGGGTGTATGTGCTTGTGGGCAGCATACAGTTAATTTCTTCCACCTGATGGGGGTTTCAGTCTCTGCAAAACAGCTCAATGATATTGTTATGTGTATCCCTTGAGGGGGAACCAGGACACTGCCCCAAGGCTGCGCTACTCTTTCTTGACCTCTCCCAGCTTGCCTCCACATTCTCTCCCTTCCCTAATTAACAATTGTTTGGATGTGCTCTTTGGAACACAAAGGAAGGTCATGGGAGCTGAATGAAGCTTATTTCCTGTAATCAAGAAATGGGGGACACAGAAAGGCTTTTGTGCCCAGAAGCCCCACAGGGTCCTACTGGTTTCAAAACTAGCTAAGTAACTCCTATACATCAGGCAAATAAGAAAATAGCCACATCGCCTGCATTGAAATGGGTTGGAGAGGCTGAGACTCATTCCCACCACAAACCCCACCATGGGCAGAGAGCCCCACCATCAGGAGGGAACCCCCAACTCCCAGGTTCTCCCCCAGGAGGAAAGGGTTGGGACTCCACATCTAGTACCCCAACTTTTGAGAATCCCACTTAAGAGACAGGGTCCCCAAAAGACCTAGCTCTGAAAGCCAGTTGGGCTTGTGTACATGAGGCCACAGACTATAGCAAACAAAGAGACATTTCTGAATGGGCTGAGGTGACCTGCCATGGCTATTCCTTCAGGGCTTAATGCAGAGATAACAGGCAAGAAAACCCACCCATCTCCCAATTTTTTTCTGAAAGAGGCCCATCTGCATACTTTAAAATCTGCTGCCTGAGGGTAAGCCTTCTAATTTAGTAGTCATCTGGGGGCTGATTACAATTTTCCCCAGAGATTTAAACCAGCAGAAGCCACCTGGGCTTCTCGAATGATGTAGCTTCAAAATGCCAATATCTCCCTGGAAAGAGCTTGTACAAATCTCATACAACTCAATAACAACAAAAAGCAACCAAATTTTAAAATTGGCAAAGGACTTGAATGGGCATTTTTGCAAAGATGTTCAGATGGCCCAGAGGCACATGAAAAGTTAATCAACATCACTAATCATCAGGGAAATGCAAATCAAAACCACAATGAGATATCACTTCACACCTTTTAGGCTGTCTATTATCAAAAAGGTAAAAGACAACAAATGCTGGTTAGCACGTGAAAAAGGCAACATTTTGTCACCGTTGGTGGGAATGTAAACTGGTGCATCCACTATGGAAAACACTATATGATATAGGGTATAGTTAAAATTTGCTAAACAGTAGAACTTAGCAGTCTCTCCTAAAAAAAAAAAAAAAAAAGATAAATATGTGAGATGACAGATATGTTAATTAACTCAATTGTGGAAATCTTTTCCACGATGTATATGTATATCAAAACATCACTTTGACTCTTCTAATATTTATAATTTTATTTATCAATTATGGCACAATAAAGCTGAACAAAATTGAATGACACATAAATCTAAAAAAGGACAAAGCAGCGTTTTTCAAGAGTTTTTAATGTATTTTAGGTTTGCTCCATAAAAATCAAATATTTATACATAGCTTCATGGAGAATTCATTGCCAGATTTATCTTGTTATTGACAATATAATTTAAAACTTCTATGTAACAAGCATGTAATTTGTACTAAGTATCCTCAGATTAGCACACTTTGCAAGTAAGAAATCAAGCTCAAAATGTTTAAACAAACCAGTGGACAGTATGTCAGAAAACTGGTGTAGACTGGTCTCCATTTTATTCCATGTTTTTTTGAGTCTCTGTTAGTTCTTTTAATGACTATAAAACATTAGTAATAGAATAAATGGTGATGGGAGTTTTAAAATGTATAGGGGGAAAAAAAACAGACATAATGTCTGCACTGCCATTCTGGGAGCAATAAAGAGTAAAACATATGTGGTGTGAGAGACAGCATAAGGCATCATGCTAGCCTTTACTCTATTGCCGTGTGAAGTTATTTTGGGTAGAGAAGGGGATCTCTAGACATCTCGTGCATTGAGTAAGAAGCTAAAGAATGTCTCTAGTCTGACTCAGCTGGAGTTTTCTTCTTAATATGTGCCAAGCTATGAATGAATTATTAAAATAATTAGTGCTTGAACTTTAAGAAGAACCCGATATCCATCTAATAATTTCAGGGATGTCATAAATACATTGAAAGGGGTTTCGGTTACTAATGTTCTCATAATGTCAATACCAGATTTGGAAAAAATTAAAGATTATGCAGAGGGCATATTAGGTTTAGATAATCATACTAAAGAGAGAAAACCTTTAAAAACTGAACACATTATTTTGGAAGAGTGGGCAGTTTTGTTCCAAGAGATTCTCTCAATTCATTGAATATTCAGTTCAATTCAATTAACAATTTGGAAAGCAGAAAGGGCTCTGATACTCACCTTCTAACTGACACACTAATCCTCTGGTTATCCTCATTGTTTCCATGCAGATGGTGATAGGGAATTTTAAATGTATCATAAATAAAAATCTTCTCTGTGAAAGAGCATTTGACGTGTATGATGTGTTTAGTAATATTCCAACTGAGAGTATATCACGAGGAAGAAAGATGGCATTCAAGGTGGGTATCTAAGTGTAAGCAGACAAGGTGGGGATGTGGAAATGCTCCAGCTCTCAAGTTCAGTTTAATCAGAGAAGGCTTTATGATTGTGTGTTTTCTTATAGCCTCTGGCGCTTTTTAATGAGTAATATAAATACATTTATGCAAATAAATCATCACTCCCATGTTGTTAAAAGTCACATATCCACTATTAATTGAACAAGAGGAAAAATATGGCATTAAACAGTTGTCATTTGGTAGCTTAAAATAAAAGTTAAATAGGTTTAAACAGAAAATAATTGATTGCTTTGTTTTACAGCAGCATTCAAGGGTGTGGCTGGATTCGGGCTCTCAAACTACATCATTGGACTCTGTCCCTCCCTGTGTCTCACAGTCATTTTTTGTATGATGGACCCCATCAGGCCATATCCTTAAGCTTATCCATCATAAAAAAGAGTGTCTTCCCTGACAGCTCAGGAAAAAACTCCCACAAAATCTCTGATTGACCAGTCTCCATCACAGGCACGTCTTTGTCAATGTGATCAAATCAGACATAGCACAACATATCTTCATAAATGATTAAAATTTATGATTTAATCTCACATATATTATCCCATTTGATTCCAGCAATTCTTTTACTAAAGCCAGTTATTATTACTATATCTCCTCCACTGTGGAAAAAGCTGAGACTTAATAGTATGATGGATATCATGGATGATGGAATTTATCTGAGAGTTTCAAATTCCAACAGTGGGCAGAATTGAATATTTTGGAGGATGTATCTATGAGGACTGGAAGGTGCTAAAGAACCAGTGAAATAGACCAGAGAGGTACCAAGAACACTCTGGAGGCATGGAATAGAAGACACTTCAAGGCAGACAGAGTAATAAAATGCTGCATAATAGTTGAAGACTAAAGCTGAAGACAAAGTCCCCAGATTTTAAATATTTATGTGACGAAGGGAAGTCACACTGCAATGAAGACATGTTGGAGAAGATTGGTATCTTGGAATTTGACTTTTGTGCAGCTTAAGAAAAGCAAAAGGACCATAGCTAAAAAGAGCAATGGGAATGAGGAATAAGGGAAATTTTGTTTTACTTTTAAGAGAGCAGAGATCAACTTTTATAACATAAAAACAATGAAATAAACATAAAATGTATTGAAAATATTTTTAGAAATATATATATTGGGAAAAATATATATTAGTTCAACTTGGTTTGAATATGTTTCATTCAATGTATTCAATGATAAACTTGTTTATTGGGCTGCATCCCATAGGCCTACAAGGCCTGTACTTGCACAGCTTCAAGACCAGAGAAAGATCCTGGAGTCAGCAACAGAGTCATTCGTGGTTTAATGGATAGGGGAGCTTACATGTCGGAAGCAAGGTCCTAGAGTAACTCCCCACCATGTGCGGTCCATGGCGGGCAGGACATGGTGGTGGTCTTCACTCCAGGGGGAAAGGGGAGATGACCAGAGGATGACGACAACAGCATCTCACTGTAGACCCAGCAATTAGACTCATTTCACAGTGAGGCTAGTGTTGCTGCTCAGTTCTCAAACAGATTTCCTCCCTTAGACTAGGGACAAAACGTAAGACATCTAACAGTAACAACACGGGAGATCATGACAATTCAGCTAAATACAAGCAGTAAACAAATTCATAGATAATACCACACCCTCCTGTGATTTTTGTCCTGGTCTGCAACACGGTTCAGAAAACTCAAGTTTTCAGTAATACAAGAACATGTCTAAAGTCATGTATATGATGGCCACCTAGTTTTACCTTAGATGTCTTAACCACAGCAACCCCTTTTGACTTTCAAGTGCATTCCCTCCCTCGATGGCCAAAGCAGATGTACAATGCATGTCTGAAAGACCACAAAACAGGCTGCTCTGGTCAGTGAAATTTAAATTCATCCATGTTTAAGCCTTCTGACTTCCCCAAACCTCAATACATACAGATTTTCCCATCATTTCCCCTTTTGATTGCAAATCTTTCAGTAGAAAGCACTGATGATCAAAATATTTGCCCCATAATACTGGGGTGCTCGCTCCTACCCTGGGTTCAGATCATGCCCCTAGGAGCTAGGCCTCCTTTATATTCACCTAGTCATTCATGTTGGGGGAAAACTAATCAGATCTCATGAACAGGTTCAGAGATATGTTAATGGGGAAGCACTTTACAGGCCATACACTTTATCATTTAATACCCAATTATCACTCAAGCATTGTATATGTGCTTTTAGCAGCAGACTTAAAGCAAGCAGTGTCACACTTCATGAGTAGTTATATTCTGTGACAGTTTCAGTAGATAATTTTCTTTCCATCCAGAACATCAGGGCAAAAGTATGGCCAACACAATAACTTTCAAAAATATAGGCCTCAATTAATAAAACTAGAATTGAATATCCATTGAACATAATATTGTTCTCTCTAAAATTACCTTTATCTCCATCAAACACAGCCAAACAAAACTAATTTGCAAAATAAGCCTATTCAATTGACTACATATGGCTCCTCCAAACTGGCTGAGGGGATACTTCTCAGGAGTCTCAAACTGAATTCTGCATAGACCTCTTAAGGCCAGGAAAGTCACGCCCAAGACTTGCCATCTAGCTCTGCCTTGATGGATTTCTTAGTCCCCAAAACATAGAGATTCTTGCACATGTCAGGAGGCAGTCTTTCCCATTCACTTGATAAGACTGCTCAGACACAGGAGTCCCCACTTTCTGGAGTAAACAGACAGAAAGAAGAGAAAAATGTTGCAATTCTACCCACAGGTGTAGTTTACCCAATTGCTGTAAGTCATAACTAACTTGAGGGGAAGGGCTTCCCTCTATCTGGAAAACACAGTTAAAAACCAGTAACATTCCAGACAAGACCCATAAAAATTATAACTATATTCACCAGTTCACTCAGTACCCAATCCTTTTGTTAACTTTTTATGAAACCATCAGGTTTTCCATTAGGATTCTTTAATTTCTTACCCTGTTTAGAAGTATGATCTGAAATTTATCAGAGACCTGTTATTGTCAAAGTGTCCTTCCTATGGACCTTCTTGAAGATGAAGCACTTTTGCAAAAGCATCAGATGCAGCAATAATTGTCTCTAAATGACAAAAGACTTAAAAAAGCACAGTTAAACAGTTGATTACAATGTAATTGATAAAGAAATTTGGTTACAAGAATTATGACTGATTATAATCTTAAACCTTGAAAACCTTCATCTCTGGCAAAAACAAAGAAGCAAGTAATTGTGCATTTCCTGATTGGAAAACAATGCTTTAGTCTTCCTCTGCTAAGCAGGCAAAGGTAGGTAACTGAGAGCCATTCATCAACTAATGTTTCAACATTTTATCCTATTTGAAATGACCCATGAATTATCTTCTTTGAAGTTTAGTTTAGTTTCAAGTTACCAAAATCCAGAGAGACTATTTTAGATAGACATTCCCAAAATGTAATTATTTCTATAGAGTTTACCTAAAAGCTCTTTTTTCTTCTTTACTTTTAGAGCTCACACAAGATTAACATTGCAGAGAGCCCAGGTAGATCATTTACATCTCCAAGGCACAAGAGAAATATCAATTCCTTCTAGGAATCCAGCTTTAATCAATTACAAAAGCTCACTTTGATACGAGAGCAGAGACATTAGTAGCCATTGCCCTCCAGATCTCTTGGCAGCCCCCACTCAGCAAGGACAGCCACCACAGGGCCCCACGTACTAGTGGACATCTTCCCTGGGATCTCCCCCAAAACTTTCGGGATCACCCCTGGAACTTTTGGGCCCCACATGTTAGTGGACAGCTCCCACAACTTTGCGTTCCCTGTCCTGTATTTTCTGACATCTCTGCACTCACAGGAGTTTCCTGGATCTCCTGGCTGCTCCACCAATTTTTGGGTTGCCTACAAGGCCTGTACTTGCCCAGCTTCAAGACCTAAGGAAGAGCCCAGAGTCAGCAACAGAGACATCAATGGTTTAATGGATGGGGGCTCTTACACATGTGAAGCAAGGTCCTGGAGTGACAGCCCACTGTGTGTGGCACAGGGCAGGACATGGCAGCAGTCTTTGCTCCCAGGGGAAGGGAAGATTACCAATTACAGGGGCTCATTAGTTAACCAGGGAAACCAGGAGAGGGGCAAGCCCCTCACCACCCCTTTGATAAGAACAATCACTAGCTGGGGCCTGGGGCAAGTAGATAAGAAGGTCAGTCATGTGAGTAGGGTGTAGGTGAAGCAGGCCCTGGTGGGGCAGGGGATGTACAGAGAGCAAGAGAACAGCCATCTTGAGTGGTGTGACCATACATTGTTAAAAATCCATCTTATTACTTGATATTTGACTTCCCCCATCCTATGACAAACCACTGACCAGAAACAGATTCAAGGTCTCCTATGCTCTGAGGTCTAAAGAGCAGTGACCATGTCTCCATCTGTTATCATTTCCTGATTGTAGCAGAACAAATAGCTGCTAGAGGTTATCAAGGGTAAATTCCTTACCTTTACTAAATTGTCACAAGCTTGCGATGTTAGTGACTTTGGTCAATAGGCTGTCTTCTCCTGAATTGCCTAGCAGTATTTCTGGTGTCATTCTGAGGCATTCACCTAAGATTTCTAGGCTCCAACACTTTAACTTTACTCTTTTTTCAAGCCTCTGACAGTTGATGAGCACTCTTAATTAGTTTGAATCTCTGGGAAGAATAAAAGCACAGTGAAATAAATTGATGGCTGCATTTAGCTGTCTTTTTTGCTTTCCTTGGTTCTGTAAAGCTGGTAATAAAAGTATATTTGACTTCATACAGCTTTTTTTATAAATGTTTTTTCCTTGTACCTCCAAAGAGATTGTGCCTTTTTGAATTCGTTCTATTCTGGGACAATTCTGAGAGGCACAAAAGGTTCAAAATGTTAACCTCTGAGGAAAGGGGAATCCAGTTTTGGACACAACTTGTGTATTTCCTGCTTTATCATTTTTGTGTGCATCATGTTTTTAATGCACTGACTACACGTAACAATATATTTTTAGCAAGTGAAAAATTGATGGGTGAGCAGAAAGAACAGATTCTGATGCTGTGGGTCACAGTCTTTGCTTCAGTTCCTTAGCTTCTTTAAACAAATAGTGATATAGTGAAGTAAATGAGTGATTGCATACTTTTATAGAACCAAGAGCTTTTTTTTTAATGAAATCTTACAGAGATTGCTGCTCAAATTCAGCTTCTGTACACCAGTGTCATATTAAGTCTCAGAGACAGAGGTTTGGGTGAAAGCAGGTTAATGCCCTCGAGACTGCATGTCCTGCCCTGGAGAGGGTAGTGAAGAGTCTTACAGTGTTCAAGGAGCAGGGCGTGATCAGCTGGTGGACATTCTTCTGATTGGGTCATGGTGAGGTGAGTGGGAATCAGCATCATCAACCTTCTGGTTCCAAGCAGTCTGGGGTCTGTGTGCTTATGTGCAGCATACAGTTAACTTCTTCTACCTGGTGGGGGGTTCAGTATCTGCAAAACAGCTCAAAGGACATGGCTCAAAATATTATCTATAGCCCTTGAGGAGAACTAAAAGTCCTTGACTTTGTTTAATAGCTAAATTATTATTATTTTGCCTTGTTTGACTGTTTTCCTTTCTTTCTGCATTTTCTCACTTTTCTGATTAACTTTATTTTTTGACTAAGTTTTTCTACAGTCAAATGGCAAGCAGAGGACATGGGTGGGGGTTTATTCTGGGAAGGCCTCATAAGGTCCTGCTCATTTACAAGATCACCAATCAGATAGGAAGTCTTTTTTGAAAGAGAAAGATCTCATAGTCCTGCATGACTATCTTCACAGACTGAAAACCCCTGAATTGGGTAGATGATACCTAAGATAATTCTTATCTCTGAAATCTCATGGGCAATATGCTAACAGTGTTGACCTTGGATTTTAGGCAGGTGTGGAGGGGAGAGGTGAGGAATATATGGTTTGAGTATGTATAACATAGTCAATGCTTTGTTCTGTTGAGCAGAGTAGTAACTGATATAACCCTAAAAATTTAGAGAGTGTTCACTTGAAGAAACATTCTTCACTCTCTTTCTAGAAGTATAAACAACATCTTGGCCGGGGTGCAGCAAAGGCTACTCTGCGTGAGTACAGAGACAGCGACAGCCCAGCTGCAGGGATGGGAAGAGACGCATCTTCATATGAGAAGAAATTCACTCTGAAGGCAGTCTCTTTCCTTGAAAAATTCTCTTTGGCCCTGGGGTGGCCCAAGAGCTAAACAAGGGAAACAGCCAGTGTGACAACTACAGTAACAAGTGAGGCAGTCTTTAGAAGTGAAACATCTTGATTTAATATTTAGAGAAAATGTATTTATATTCTGATGAATAACTGCTTCTAAGCTATGAACAAGGACATTTCTAGACTTGTCAGATAGTTCAAAGCTTTTCCAATCTGAATATTACCCCTTTTATCAATCTTTCTCCTATTACCCTGGGTTTTCATTGAAAGAACGTATCACAATTTTCAGGATGTATTTTTTGAACTTAGGTATTCAGTACTGCTTTATCCTGCTCTTTGGTTTGCCCAGTACAAAGCATTTAGAAGTGTTAGATAATTGTTTTATTATTATTATTTTTTGAGTGAATGAATAAATGAGTGAATAATAGTGAGTGCCCGTGATGAACTACAGAGTCGTGGAAACTGTGGAGGAGACTGAAGGGGGTGTGGAAGGGTTTACAAGTGGACCCACCAGTAGAGATCAAAGGTTAATATATTCACCTACTTTCAAATCGATGACCCCATTTAATTCAAGCTTTCCCTGGAGCAGAAGTTTTTTCACTTCAACTTATTACAATAGACCTGATGGTCCATGGCAGGGAATTAACTTTCACTTCCTCTGAGTCACAAATTTGAGACACACATGGAGGGCTGGAAAGAAGGAACAAGATGTTCTTTTAACATTCATGGGAAGACTGAGCAACTTTACACTACTTTACACTACAGTGAAGCGTTGTTTTTCTCTCTTCATTGGTACAAACACAACTTTCATACTATTTTTGTCCATTTTATAAGATAAGCACAAGGAAAACAGAACTCTGTAGAAATATGACTCAAGTGAAATGCATTTAACCATATTTATGTGACTCTTTTTATATAAAGTTATTAAAGACTTAATGGGAATCCACAAATGCTTTTCAATTATATTTTACTTTGTGAGGAAAACACTTACTATAGAGGTATTAAGGAATTTGAGAATTCCCAATGAACACATATCCTTCGTAAACGTCAATGAGCTACTGAATAATTTCAAGTTTGTCAAGATGCATTGAAATAAAATCCAGGTAAATATCATTGGGGGGCACAATTGTGTATAAGAGAGAGGGTTATTTCTGTACAACTTAATCCCAGTAAAAGCTACTCCTTTTTGAAACTCTTTGTTTCAAAACCTGGACTTTCTAGTTGCTTTTACTACTTCTGTGCTTCATACTCAGTTTTCATAGCAATTTAGGAAATGTTCATGTTGGAAAAATATTCAGTAGGGAAAGAAAAGTTTTGAGGACAGAAATATGCATCTAACTGTGTGCCCTGCAGCCTACAGTATAATTGCTTTAAAAACCAGGGAATGAAAAGCATTTAAAGTGTTACACTGCCATTCATCTTACAGAGATTCAAAGTTATCATTTTTCAGACTTGTGCAGGGCAGTTTGTTTCTGCATGGCACTCTGCTACGTGGCGATGTATTTGTCTGCAGAGATTATGCTGAGGTGGTATGATACACAGTCCTGCTTTCGATTTTCCCTAAGGGCAGGCACAGTCACTACAACAATCGTGATAAATTGTGTGGCACTATGCTCAAGAGCAAGAAATCTCCCCCAGTTTTGCAACAGTTTGAAGCAAACCCATGCTGGGTTTGATTGTTTGTTTGTTTGTTTGTTTGTTTAGTTTTTCAATTATGTTATAAAAAATACTGATACAGGGATTTAATTTTGTAAAAGGTGATAACAAACATTTTCTGTGACCTTTAAAAATTTTTGCCAAAACATTTTGAATTTGCAACCATGGATCAGTTAAGGAAATAGGTATTTTCCTATTTTAGTAGGAATTGTACTTTGAATTTTGTCTATTTCTTAGTGAGAAAGAAGATGTTTGACTACTCAGTTCATTTCAGATGAAAAATATCAAGTGCCTTCTATGTGCCAGTTAAAGGCCTAATTGTTGAAGAAACAGAAATGAACATGGCCCATTCCTAGTCATCAAGGAATTTCAAAGCTGGAGGGTTTTCTTGTGAATTCAATTCAATTCATGATACCTAAGATAATTCTAAGATAATTCATGATACCTAAGATAATTCTAAGATAATTCTAAGATAATTCAATCACCACCAACCAATTCAATTCTTATGAATTCAATTCAATCATGCGATCTTTTTAATCTTTTAGTAACTCATGAATGAACCCACACTTCATCAATTTCTTCCACCTCTGTTATGTTCTCTGTTTCTGCAGCAGAAGGACTGTCAAAGCTTCATAGCATCCAAGAACAATTTTTGCATCTGAATATGGATCAAAATGGAAAAAAGTGTGAGAATGGTCTGTGTATAAGTTCAAGTGAGGATAATATGCATTTCAATCAGCAGCTCCATTAGACTGGACTTTGTTTTCAAAAACTCAGAAGAATTATATGAAGTGAACATATCTGTACATAAGATCATAGCTGGACATCTAAAGAGAGCAGTTTGATACCACAGAGAAGGGATTCCCTTCCCATATAGACAATCAGGTAAACAGAACAATCAATATCCTGCAAACCACAGTCCAAAGAGATTTGTGAGGAAGGATCAGAGGTGATAAAAGGAGTTTTCCATCAAATGATCAAGACTAGACTTTATGATAAACTAAAGTTTGTCGTAAGTGTAACATTCAGCCAGCATATCCAAAGAAGCCAGAAGCATCAGAAAGATATATTCTCAGAAAGGTAATTTTTCTTCTATATGAATACTCTGTTGGCATTTTTACCCTATACTGATGTACCAATTCTCACTTTTAGGATGTACATCTAGACCCACTCTTCAAAATAACCTTTGGAAATCTTACATAGATAGTTAGCAGTTTAAACTTATTCTGTCAAAAACTCCATTCAATACCTCTTTCTGTTCATAGCACCAATCTTTTTTCCAAAGACTCAAATTCAGGGCTTCCCTGGTGGCGCAGTGGTTGAGAGTCCACCTGCTGATGCAGGGGGCACGGGTTCATGCCCCGGTCCGGGAAGATCCCACGTGCCGCAGAGCGGCTGGGCCCGTGAGCCATGGCCGCTGAGCTTGCGCGTCCGGAACGGGAGAGGCCACAACAGTGAGAGGCCCGTGTATCACAAAAAAAAAAAAAAAACAAAGACTCAAATTCAAAATTCCACATTCTTCTTCTTTGTTTCTACATATAATACATTGTGAAATTAGTTTCCACACTCTCTTTCTTCTCTGTTCCTTCTGCCTCTGACTTTTTTCAGATTCTGTCAAGATGGACAGCACAGTATGTGGAAAGACCATAGGTCTGCAGACAGATAAACCTTGTTTTGAATCAATTTCCTTCTCTCTTTTAGATGATTCTGTAAAATAATTTCATCTCTCTAGGCCTCAATGTTGTCATCTTTAATAAGTGCAGAGTACAGCCTAGTGTTAAAGAAATGACTCTCCTTTATATATAGAATGGATAAATAACAAGGTCCTGCTGTATAGTACAGAGAAGTATATTCAATACCCTATGATAAATCATAATGAAAAAGAATATTAAAAAAAGAATGTACATATGTATAACTAAGTCACTTTGCTCTACAGCAGAAATTAACAAAACATTGTAAATCACCTATATTTCAATTTAAAAAAATTTTTTTACAGAAATGGCTCTCCTGGATGGATGTGGTGTCACCCCACTGGTGCATGGGTTAAGTTATTTATTCTTTCACAAATATGCATCAAGTGCCTACTATAAACTAGAAACTGTGTAGGCACTGGAATTGTTCAACCTGGGTGCATATTGGTGCCATTAACTGAGATGAGGAACATTGGAAGTCACCTTGATTGGTGGCATAAATCAGGGGAGCCAGGAGAGACATATACGTGTATAAGACGTTGCCTACAGGTGGTAGAATGCAGAGAAAAACACCGTAGCATTACTCATAATGGACCCCAGCATTTCATAGATAGAAAAAAGTGAATCTTCAAAGGAGATGACAGAAAAATCAGGGGAATCAAGGAGATTATTGTGTCACAGAAGACAAGCTGAGAGACCCTCTCAAGAAGGAAATAAACTCTGCCCATTTTTGCTGAGAGGAACCATGAGAGAAATATGGAAAAAAGACCCATTGGATTTACATTCATGGAAATGATCATTGATATTACTGAAAGTTCTTTTGAAGGAGGAAATATAAAACTGGACTATTTGGCAGATTCTGCTGTGTGTTCCCCAATATACTACAGTCTCCTCTTCTCCTGCAGAGCAAAAGAACCTCCAGTGTTTAGCTGTGCACATGATCTTTCAAATTAAGCCAACATTTCTCAAATGCCATTTGCATAGAAATCTGGTGATGTTATTAATTTACAGATAACGTAACAAACCTATTGTCATTTGTTCTTTCAATGTCATGAAGTGCCCTTGCGAATTGCTTTGATGTTAAGTTTTTGCCCACATCACTTCTGGGATATGAATGAAAACTTGTCTTTTCATCACAACTATTTCCTGTCATCCTGTATGTCATTAAGTGCACCCTCATCAAGTTCTTCTGGATGCATGTCTAACATCTCTCAAACAGCTGGTGTCAACATTCCTATGATCAGCTATTTCTTTATGGTTCCATGTATGTTTGATTTAAATTTTGAAAAGTTATTTGCACAGTATAGTAAAAGTTTTGCCATAGTGCATGCCTATTATTCTTCCTGCCATCATTCTTGGATGTTCTCCATTGCATGTTTTAAATCATATTTTTTCCAAAATTCATCTAAGGAAATTGCATGACCTTCCATTGTAGATCTGTTCTGTCTATGATAATAGATTTTAAAGTTGAAACAAAATAAATCCTTGGTCCATTAGCTGGATTGATGACGTTGCATTTTGTGGTAAAAATAAAATGTTCAGGAGTCTGATCAAGAAGACAGACAATTAGGAAGCAGAGTTCACCTCTTTCCACAGATACACTGAAAATACATCTATAAGTGCAACGATTCACACAGAACAGCTACTGAGTGCCAACAGAAGGCCTCAGATGTCTGAAAAGACAAGAAAACCTCCATATAACTGGGTAGGACAAAAGGAAAAAGAAAACGAAGGAATCAGGACAGGGCCTGCACCCCAGGGAGGGAGCTGTGAAGGAGGAAATATTCCTGCACATTGGGAAGTCTCGTCACCAGTGGGAAAATCAGCCTGGATAAAGGAGAGGGGAAGCTTCAGAGCCTAAGAGGGGAGAGCAGCACCGGTTTGTGGAAGGCAAAACGGAGAGTAACCTACACAGAGGGTGGGCACCGCTACCCTGCGTTCCCCAGTCTGAGACACTCATCTGTCCTTGGGGGTGGGGGTGGGGTGCTGAAGCTCAGACTCCAGAGCTCAATCCTGGGGAGAGGACCAGGGTTGGGTGTAGAAACAGCCTGAAGAGGTCAGGGTGTAGCAACTGAGGGAATACTAGCCAGGAACCAGGACCCACCAGAAAGTCAAGGCACTATTGTTGGGAGACACAGGAGAGGGGTGGGACCACCATAAGAGCTTCTTTCCCTGTGAGTGCCCCAGGCAATAGGATGTTTCCTGCAGGAGCTCCAGGGGCAGGTGTGAGTCACTACCCTCATCTTGGGCTCCAGAGGCAGGCATTGGCCTTCCAGACCCACAGGCAGACAACAGCCCCCACCCCCACTGACCTAAAAGGGTGTGAAAAGTACCCACCACTAGGAATTCTGCTAGCAGACTCCAGGACCCACCTCTGCTGACCGAGAAGGGTGTGGACAACTTCCCCCACTAGGAATTCCACCAGCGAGACTCAGGACCCAGCCCCTCTAACCAGGAAGGCGGAAAGCTCCTGCCACTAGGAATTCTGCCAGCAGGCCCCAGGACTTGCCCATGCTGTCCTGGGAGGGTGTGAAGAGCTTCCGTGACTGGGAAATCCATCAGTGGGTGGCAGGACTTGCCCCACTTTCCTGGGAGCACACAGATAGCTTTCCCTACTAGGATGTCTGCCAGTGGGTGCTGGTACCTGCCCATGCTGTCCCAGCAGGGTGTGGAGAGTTTCCACATCTGCCAGTGGGTGCCAGGACCCGCCCCACTTTCCTGGGAGTATATGGATAGCTTTTGTTACTAGAAATCCACCAGTAGGTGCCAGAACCTGCCCCACTATTTGGGGAGGACACAGATAGCTTCCCCCATTAGGAAATCCACCGAGAATAGGGGCTGAAACCACAGCTGAGTCCAGGGGCTGATTGACTAAGAAAGAAGAGCTGAAATCTCTCCTCACAGTTACGTGAACTGTAGAGTCATACCCCCATTGACAGCTTCCTAAATTCAGCACCTGCAAAACTTCCAAAAGGACAAGTGCTCCTCCAGCAAGGATGGGTCTGGCTTTAGCAGCTGTGGGCTTTGTGGGCATGTACACACAGGGACTGGGCTGGGCCAGAATCTGAGCTGCCTCCGTAGCTCCCACAGCCGGTCCAAGTGAATGACTACTGCAGTTCTGGGACCTGACTTCAGTGGATCTGCACTGATGGCTTGGTGAAAACAATGCCTGAGGGTCACCAGGGCCAACTACCATCATAAACACAGTTAAGGTGGGACTGAGAGCGGTGCCAACAACAGTGTACTTTGTTAGCCAACACAATGGGTGAGAGCAGACACAACAGAGCACATTCACAGGTGAACACTCCAGAGGAGGAATACTCAGTGACTTCTCTCCCAGTGGTAGTGCTCCAATCCCACCTACTTCACACCTTAGATCAGAAACACAACTAAGAAACTGTCTGGGGCCACTACTCCAACAACTAGGGAGCAGACCCCATCCAAGACAGGGCAGTGACAACCACAGAGCAAAGCAGAGACCCCCATCAATATCCAGGGCAGGCTCTGGTCACCACAACACCAATCAAACCCCTTATCAAGGGGATAATGGCACAAGCCTCTGGACCAAGCTCAACCATCAGGGGGCAGACAACAGAAGCAAGAGGAACTACAATCCTGCAGCCTGCAGAAAGGAGACCACAAAAACAATAAATTAAACTAAATGAGATGACAAAGAAATATGTTGTAGATGAAGGAGCCAAATAAAAACCTACAAGAACAACTAAATGAAGAGGAGATAAGCAATCTACCTGAAAAAGAATTCAGAGTAATGAGAGTAAAGATGATCTGAGGTCTTGGAAAAAGAATGGAGGCACAGATTGAGAAGATAAAAGAAAAGTTTAACACAGACCTAAAAGAAATAAGGAATGAACAAACAGAGATGAACAAGACAATAACCAAAATGAAAAATACACTAGAAGGAATCAATAGCAGAATAACTGAGGCAGAAAAACAGATGAGTGGCCTGGGAGAAAGAATGGTGGAAATCTCTGCCATGGAACAGAATAAAGAGAAAAGAATGAAAAGAAATAAGGACAGTCTCAGAGACTTCTGGGACATTAAATACAGCAACATTCAAATTATAAGGTTTCCAGAAGAAGAAGAAAAAGAGAAAGGGCCTGAGAAAATATATGAAGAGATTATAGTCAAAAACTTCCTTAACATGGGAAAGGAAATAGTCACCCAAGTCCAGGAAGTGCAGAGTCCCATACAGGATAAACCCAAGGAGGAACATGCCAAGACACATATTAATCAAACTAACAAAAATTAAATACAAATAAAAAATATTAAAAGCAACAAGGGAGAAGCAACAAATAACATAAAAGGAAATGCCCATAGGTTATCAGCTGATTTTCAGCAGAAACTCTGCAGGTCAGAAGGGAGAGACATGATATACTTAAAGGGATGAAAGGGAAAAACCTACAACTAAGAATACTCTACCCAGAAAGGCTCTCATTCAGATTTGGCAGAGAAATCAAAAGCTTTATAGACAAGCAAAAGCTAAGAGAATTCAGCAACACTAAAGCAGCATTACAGCAAATGCTAAAGGAACTTCTCTAGGCAGGAAACACAAGAGAAGAGAACAAAAGAAAAAGGGAAGAAAAAAAGACCAACAAAAAAGAACCCAAAACAATTAGAAAATGACAATAAGAATATACAGATCAATAATTACCTTAAATGTAAATGGATTAAATGCTACAACCAAAAGACATAGACTGGCTGAATGGATAAAAAACAAGACCCATATATATGCTGTCTACAAGAGACCCACTTCAGGCCTAGGGACACATACAGACTGAAAGTGGGGGGATGGAAAAAGATATTCTATTCAAATGGTAACCAGAAGAAAGATGAAGGACTCCTTGGTGGCACACTGGTTAACAATCTGCCACCAATGCTGGGGACACATGTTTGAGCCCTGGTCTACGAAGATCTCACATGCCAAGGACTACTGAGCCCGTGTGTCACAACTACTGAGCCTGCACTCTAGAGCCTGAGAACCACAACTACTAAGCCTGAAGGCCACAACTACAGAAGCCCATGCACCTAGAGCCTGTGCTCTGCAACAAGAGAAGCCACAGCAATGAGAAGCCTGTGCACTGCAACAAAGAGTAGCCCCACTCCCCACAACTAGAGAAAGCTCACATGAATCAATGAAGACCCAACACAGCCATAAATAAATAAATAATTTATTTATTTATAAAAAAGATAACTGGAATAGCAATACTCATATCAGGCAAAATAGATTTTAAAATAAAGACTATCAGAAGATACAAGGAAGGACATTACATAATGATCAAGGGATCATTCTAAGATGATATAACATTTACAAATATATATGCACCCAACATAGGCGCCCTTAATATATAAGGCAAATGCTAGCAGCCATTAAAGGGGAAATTGACAGTAACACAACAATAGTGGAGGACGTTAACACCTCACTTACACCAATGGATGATCATCCAGACAGAAAATTAATAAGGAAACACAAGCCTTATACGACATATTAGACCAGATAGACTAATGGATATTTATAGGACGTTCCACCCCAAAGCATCAGAATACACTTTCTTCTCAACTGCACATGGAACAGACTCCAGGATAGATCATATCTTGGGTAAAAAATCAAGCCTCAGTAAATTTAAGAAGATTGAAATCATATCAAGTATCTTTTCCAACCACAACTCTATGAGATTAGACATTAATTACAGGAAAGAAAAACTGTAAAAAACATAAACACATTGAGCCTAAACAATGCTTTACTAAATAACCAAGAGATCACTGAAGAAATCAAAGAGGAAATCAAAAAATTGATTCCTGGAGACAAATGACAATGAAAACACAATAAGCCAAAACCTATGAGATGCAGCAAAAGCAGCTCTAAGAGGGAAGTTTATAGGAATACAATCTTACCTCAAGAAACATGAAAAAACCTCAAACAACCTAAACTTACACCTAAAGGAAAGAGAGAAAGAAGAACAAACAAAACTGAAAGTTAGTAGAAGGAAAGAAATCATAAATATCAGAGCAGAAATAAATGAAATAGAGAGGAAGAAAACAATAGCAAAGATCAATGAGACTAAAAGTTAGTTCTTTGAGGAGATAAACAAAATTGATAAACCTTTAGCCAGACTCATCAAGAAAAAAGGGAGAGGACTCAAATCAAAGAAATTAGAAATGAAAAAGGAGAAATTGCAATGGACACCACAGAAATACAAAGGATCATAAGAGACTACTACAAGCAACTATATGCCAATAAAATGAACAACCTGGAAGAAATGGGAAAGTTCTAAAAAAGGTACAACCTTCCAAGACTGAACCAGAAAGAAATGGAAAATATGAACAGATTAACCACAAGTAATGAAATTGAAACTGTGATTAAAAATCTTACAACAAACAAAAGTCCAGGACTAGATGGATTCACAGGCAAATTCTATCAAACATTTAGAGAAGAGATAACACCCATCCTTCTCAAACTCTTCCAAAAAATTGCAGAGCAAGGAACACTCACAAGATCATTCTATGAGACCACCATCACCCTAATACCAAAACCAGACAAAGATGTCACAAAAAAAGAAAATTTCAGGCCAATATCGCTGATGAACATAGACACAAAAATCCTCAACAAAATACTAGCAAACAGACTTCCACAACACATTAAAAGGATCATCCACCATGATCAAGTGGGATTTATCCCAGATATGGAAGGATTCATCAATATATACAAATTAATCAATGTGATGCTCCATATTAATAAATTATGGAATAAAAACCATATGATTATCTCAATAGATGCATAAAAAGCTTTTGACAAAATTCAACACCCAATTACGATAAAAACTCTCCAGAAAATGGGCATAGTGGGAACCTACCTCAACATAATAAAGGCCATATATGACAAACCTGCAGCAAACATCATTCTCAACTGTGAAAAACTGAAACTATTTCCTCTAAGATCAGGAACAAGACAAGGATGTCCACTGTAGCCACTTTTGTTCAACATAATTTGGGAGTCCTAGCCACAGCAATCAGAGAAGAAAAAAATAAATAAAAGAAATCCAAATTGGAAAAGAAGAAGTAAAACTGTTGGTGTTTGAAGATGACATGATACTATGCATAGAAACTCCTAAAGATGTTACCAGAAAACTATTAGAGCTCATTAATGAATTTGGTAAAGTTGCAGGATACAGAATTAATGCACAGAAATCACTTGCATTCGTATACACTAGAAACGAAAGATCAGGAAGAGAAATTAAGGAAACAATCCCATTTACCACTGCCACAAAAAGAATAAAATACCTAGGAATAAACCTACCTAAAAACCAAAAGACCTGTAGTCAGAAAACTATAAGATACTGATGAAAGAAATCCAAGATGATGCAAACAGATGGAGAGATATACCATGTTCTTTGATAGTAAGGATTAATATTGCAAAAGTCACTATATTACCCAAAGCAATCTACAGATTCAATACAATCTTGCTCAAATTACCAATGGCATTTTTCACAGAATTAGAACAAAAAGATTTTACAATTTGTATGGAAACACAAAAGACCCTGAATAGCTAAAGCAATCTTGAGAAAGAAAAGCAGAGCTGGAGGAATCAGGCTCCCTGACTTTAGACTATACCACAAAGCTACAGTAATCAAGACAGTATGGTACTGGCACAAAAACAGAAATATAGATCAATGGAACAGGACATAAAGCCAAGAGACAAACTCACACACATATGGTCAACTAATCTATGACAAAGGAGACAACCATATACAATGGAGAAAAGACAGTCTCTTCAGTAAGTGGTGCTGGGAAAACTGGACAGCTACATGTAAAAGAATGAAATTAGAACACTCCCTAACACCATACAAAAAAAAAATTCAAAATGGATTAAAGACCTAAATATAAGGCCAGGCACCATAAAACTCTTAGAGAAAAACATAGGCAGAACACTCTTTGACATAAATCACAGCAATATCTTTTTTGACCCACTTCCTAAAGTAATGAAAATAAAAACAAAAATAAACAAATGGGACCTAATTAAACTTCAAAACTTTTGCACAGCAAAGGAAACCATAAACAAAACAAAAAGACAACCTTCGGAATGGGAGAAAATATTTGCAAATGAAGCAACCAACAAGGGATTAATCTCCAAAATATACAAACTGCTCCTGAAGCTCAATATCATAAAAACAAACAACCCAATCAAAAATTGGGTGTAAGACCTAAATGGACATTTCTCCAAAGAAGACATACAGATGACCCACGAACCCATGAAAAGATGATCAACATCGCTAATTATTAGAGAAATGCAAATCAAAACTACAGTGAGGTTTCACTTCACACCAGTCAGAATGGCCATCATCAAAAAATCTACAAACAATAAATGCTGGAGAGGATATAGAGAAAAGGGAACCCTCCTGCACTGTTGGTGGGAATGTCAATTGGTGCAGCCACTATGGAGAACAGTATGGAGGTTCCTTAAAAAACTACAAATAGAACTTCCATATGACCCAGTAGTCCCACTCTGAGCATATACCCAGAGAAAACCTTAATTCAAAAAGACACATGCACCCCAATGTTCATTGCCACACTATTTACAATAGCCAGGACATGGAAGGAACCTAAATGTCCATCAACAGAGGAATGGATAAAGAAGATGTGGTACATATATGCATTGGAATATTACTCAGCCATAAGAAAGAACAAAATAATGCCATTTGCAGCAACATGGATGGACCTAGAGATTGTCATACTGAGTGAAGTAAGTTAGACACAGAAAGACAAATATCATATGATATCACTTATATGTGGAATATAAAAAAATGTACAAATGAATTTATTTACAAAACAGAAGTAGAGTTACAGATGTAGAAAACAAACTTACGGTTACCAAAGGATAAGTGGGGGGGATAAATTGGGAGATTGGGATTGACATATCCACACTACTATATGTAAAATCGATAAGTAATAAGAACCTGCTGTATAGCACAGGGAACTCTACTCAGTATTCTGTTATGGACTTTATGGGAAAAGAGTATAAAAAAAGAGTAGGTATACGTATAACTGATTCACTTTGCTGTACACCTGAAACTAACACAACATTGTAAATTATAGCTATACCCTAATAAACTTCTTTTAAAAATGTTTACATTTTTATTGAAGTCCCAAAGAGACTCAGAGTGGCCTGGACCATTATCCAACATAAGCAATACTTAAAACGTTGTTATTTTGTTTATAGTCTCTTTCCACCTTATGAGATGAGGCAACACAAGTATATGCCTTGCTGTCTGTGTATGAGCTGAATAACAGATGTGCAGTGACCTGTCACTGCAGCCTTTGAAAAAAATCATGTGATTGGTCACTGATCATAATGCACATTTGTCATTTATGTAGTTATCTGTAGACTGAAGAGCTAGAAGCAAAGTTTATGCTTTATGTAATTACTCACAGTTAATATACTGTGGTAACTGTAATTTGTATTGCTGGGGGTGCATATGCATATATCAACATGCATATTGAACCATCCAAAGTGGAGACAGTCATATTTTTTCTAAAATTAAATAACTTCACTAAGTGTTAGAGTAATTTTCCTTATAATATTGTTGAAATAAGTATAGGTTTTACTTTTTTTTCCCAAGCTGAAGGACCTGGAATGAAAAATCGTTTTCTAAGCAGAGAACAAATGGTGAGTTCTTGGAGGTTGGCAACCATATGTCATTCACCATTTCTCACTAGAACCTCACTGTGCATGTGGGGTAGATTATTATTAAGGAAGAAGGAACAAATGAATGTATCAATGTGGAGAGAATACCAGTGAAAATAAGGTCAATGGCCCCTTATAGTTTTCTGTCACCTGGTTTCCTTCAAATTGTGAAAATTAAAACAAAACACAAAGCATATAAACACTGTTATGCTTCCACAAGCAATTAGTACATTAAAGGGAACTCAAAAGCAAACACTAAAACTCTAATCATGAAATAAATGAAATATTAGGAAATAGCTTTCAACTTTATATCAAATTATAGATTCATAAAATCTATAATTACATACATGTTATGAAACTTACAAGCTTTGATAGATTCACAATAGATATAGTGAAACTAAATTTTTTTCCTTTGAATATTCCCAAGAAAAAAAGACGGCATGTTCACAAGCCTTCTTTATTCCTTGGAATGTGAGCAGAACACGTCTTCTTCCATATTCTTTCCTTCTGAGGAGTTTTTCTAGGAAATAAACACCCCCTAGGTCTGAGAAAAGCCATTTTTATCTATGACTCCATTTTTACTTCTTTCAAGTTCTGTTAAGCTTTTATGATTCTCCTCTCTAATCAATCATATAAATCAATAGCAGTCTGGATGTTTCTATTCTAACACTACAACATTTTTGATTTGGTGACTAATATGCATTTTTTTGCTCCTCTAAAAATAAAAAACCTATGATGAGGTTTTTATTGTTCTTATGGATCCCTCTTTGAAAATTATAAAAGGCAATATCTAAGCAACGACAACAGGCAAATGAAAAGTAATAAAACAAATCCAGGAAAGCACAAGACTAGGGTTGATGGAATCTTTCTCCTAAGAAGGACGTGAATTATGCTTGATTCTGTGTATAACAGACAGGTGTGGGGAGATAACATTTCATTTTCAATTAGAAGCAGTCTGATTAATTCTGCATTAGTGCAATAAACTCTGTCTTCAATATTTATGGATAATAAACAAGCAGTTGTACTTTTGAAAGTGAGCATTACTCCCTTGGTACTACCTACATTAGTTGATATCTTATTTATTGTAACTTCTTTGAAATATATATATATTTGAAGCAGATATCTAAATAACCAATCAGAAAAGTGCCAAAATATTTTTCAAATCAAATATTCAATATTGTTCAAATAAAATGGATTAATTCCTGTTTAGTCTAGAGATAGAAACTTCTTTTAAAACCCTGTGTTTTTCTATCTTTTCTTTTTATATTTATCAATATGAACTTGTTAGACAACAAAACTAGTGAAAATAAGGTCAATGGGCCCTTCTGGTTTTCTGTCATCTGGTTTCCTTCAAATTGTGAAAAGAAATTATAACAAAACATGAAACAAACACTGTTATGCTTCCACAAGCAATTAGTACGTTAAAGGAAACTCAAAAGCAAACACCAAAACTTCAATAATGAAATAAATGTCTTTAATTATATCGCTTATTGATTTTTTTTCTGAATTAAATCTGAATGACTCTTAACATTCCTAATAGAGAAAACAGTTTTATATTCAGTGATTGCTTTAAAGATAATTTATTAAATTAATACTAATTGAATTGGGAATTTCCCATTTATTGCTGAAATTTTAACATCTCTGAATTCTCTTGCTTGAACTAAATTGTGAATAAATATTTTGATGTTGAAGTGATGGAAAGGATAGAAGTTAAAGCAGGTCCCTGACCATCATTTTTCCAATATCCAGGGTGAACATATAATTTATCCTTCCCACTAGGAAACTTTGAGAGTCAAAGCAAGTGCTGCTATAATTACATTGGGAAAACAAGAATTACCTAGCATGTGCTGGCAAACCTGAATGTAAGATGTAAGGTCCCCCTCTAGGTGCTGAGCTCACATGGGTTATGGCGGGGGTCACACATTCATCCAGCTTTGATTTCATGTCATTCACTTTGGAGAGAAAAGAGACAAGAGAGGAGAGAGGGAGGAAAGGGAAAGAAAAATAACAGAAGAATTCATGTATCACTGACTCAAAAAATGAGATCTCAGATATTTGTATTTGAAGAAGGAAAGGAAATTTAAAGAAAATTTTATTTCTATATAACCCAGTTTCCATTAGAAACAGATTGATATATTTTAAATATGTGTGTAAGGAGAGACAGGGAACAGATGAAAACCACAACTCCCAGAACATGTGATTTGTTGGAACTGCGTACGATTGGTCAATTTGTTTGTCATTAGCCTCTACCCTAATTTTGCCAGCATCAAAAATTCCTATGACCAAATTACAGTTTTGCAAAATCACATGCATAATCCTGTAGCAATGGCCATTTTGGAGTACCTTGTAATCTACTTTTCCTAAAAGTCTAATGTGGATCAAAATTAAATTTGTTTAATTATTTTCTTTATGAACTGCTAACATTGTATCAAAATTCATGCAAGTACACATATGACATGGGTGTAAATAAAGAGACAAAAGTTCTAAAATAGATAGCTAATGAGAACCCGCTGTATAGCACAGAGAACTCTACTTAATGCTCTGTGGTGACCTAAATGGGAAGAAAATTTAAAAATGAGTATATGTATAACTGACTCAATTTGCTGTACAGAAGAAACTAATACAACATTGTAAAACAACTATACTCCAATAAAAATTAAGAGTAAAATAAAGGACAAACATTCATAGAAAAACTAAAAATAGATGGTGTGGGAGAGTTCTTGAATCTCTGTTAACTCACTTATTCTTTGAGGTCATAGATAGATTTAGTTATTGCAACTCAATGCATTTCATTCATTAATATTTCATTTTCAGTTGCAGTGACACTCAAGTTTCACCACAGGCTTTTAAAATTACAGACGGGCATGAAATCACATCTTATTCCAAAAAGATAAAATAAGTTCCCCCATTAAGTGACCTTGTTAAGTGTCATTTCCATAGCTTGCAAACCCCATCATTCTCACTGCTACCACCAGTCCTCCAGTTCTCAGCTGTAAATCATTAGCTGAGAACAAGAGTGGGACCTCATTATCACTCACACTAAGCTATTTCACAAAATCTGTTGGAAGACATTTACTAGACTACTCTGAAGCATTATCCAAGAATTGGTACTGAACTAAATTTGTCAAGCTAAATGAACAAAGTACATTTTTTGATGTGGTCTTCATCATTGTAAGTGATGTTTGCTGGCTTGTTCACTAATTCACAAAACTCGGTAATTGGTAGTAGATTTCTGTCATGTGTGTAAAGCTGGCCTGGCCTTCTGTAACTTTAACATATAAACAAGCCTACAAGTTTGTGACTATTTTTTATATTTAAAATGTAAATGTACACAATTATCTGTTTATCAAATGGTTTTTTGCTATAGTATATCTTGTAAGGGGAAACAATCTATTTCTAAAAATTAATACTGTCTTCTAAATTTAATTATATAAAATTAAACTTTTCTAAATAAATAATTTAAAAAGTCAAAAATAAGAATCTGAGAAATATATGAAAATTGGCTTAACATGTAAAGAATGCTTATAAATTAATGAGGACTGAAAACTCAATATATAAATGGGCAAAGAAAAAGAAAAATATAAATGGATAATGAACTTGAAAAGATGTTGAATCTCATTATAATTAAATATTGCAAAATACAATAACAATGAGGTACTATTATTCACCTATGGAAAATCTTAAAATATACCCATAGTTGGTGAGAATGAAAAACAAACAGACCCCCAGACTTAGTTAATAGAAGTATAAAATCATACACTTCTTTTTGAGAAGTATTTGGGAAAATACAAATGAACAGCTAAATTTGCTTTCTCATTAACCAAGTCAGTTTACTTCAGGGTAGATAGAGACGCAGATATATTTACATATATTTTGTGAATAAATATGCCTAAACAAATGTACAGAACTATAGCATAAAAGTGTTACCAAGTAAGTCTTCATTAGTCAAAAAGACCTAAGAATAATCAGTGTTCATAAGTAGCAAATTTGTTCAAAAAATTACTATAGTTTTGTTACTGAATTCAGGTTTGGCTGCTCACTGCTCAAAAGCCAATAATTTGAGAGGCAAGTGTCAGTAGAAAGGAAAGTTTCTTTAATCAGAAAAACTGGCAATCTGGGGAGATGATGGACTTGTGTCCAGAGACCAACTCCAAAGATTTTGCTCAGTCATGACAGTTTGGGGGTGTGAGGCCGGTAGAATCTCAGTGAATCATCAAGGCAGGAGGTTAGGTTCTGCATCATTCTCCATTGCGTGCAGACTGGCTGACTCTTTCTTCAGATGTTATCTTGCCTGCTTGATCTGCCTTCAGGATTGCTAAGGGGGCTGTTAGGGGTAGAGAGCTAGTCATTCTTTAACTATTTAATTCTTCATTCTTACTTCTTTTTATCTAGGAAAAGAACCAGCAAGTTAGGCAAAGCATGGTGTGCATTCAGGAGAGCGTAAGTCAGGAGTTAGTTTCAATTGCTTAGTGATCTCATTCCTATAATTCGGTTTTTATGGTTAGAGGCGAGCAAAAATGGGCAAACAGGAAAGGTGCAAAAGAGCTGCCCCTTTTTTAAAGTTGCAAATATGCACATGTAATGCATGTACTCTGAAAGCACATTTATGATTTGTGTATGTGTGCATGTGTGCAATGTCACTCCATGTTAATAGTGGCTCTCTCTCTAGCTGGATTCAAATTGGATTTTTTTTTTTTTTTTTTTGCGGTATGCGGGCCTCTCACTCTTGTGGCCTCTCCCGTTGCAGAGGACAGGCTCCGGATGCGTAGGCTCAGCGGCCATAGCTCACGGGCCTAGCCACTCCACGGCATTTGGGATCTTCCCGGACCGGGGCACGATGGATTTTATTTTTTTAAGGAGAAACCAAGACTGGAAATTCTAGTTTTTCTTTAAACTTTTTGTTTCTTTATTACAACCTAAATATATTACTTATTTGAAAAAATAGAAAATATTAAATTAATGAGATTTTCTAAATTGTCATCTTCCTCTATGATGATTTTTCTTGGTCCTCTAATACCATTTGTACTTAATGAGGAAAATACATTTTAATTTATCTTTTTCCAGTTCAGAGTTAAAATGGAAAGATAAATATTGGTTAACTTTCCATATACAATGCCCATAAGGAATGATCTCTTTTTATGCGATCTCTATTTTGACAATTGAAAAAATGTGCAACATGGACATACAAAAGCATTTACTCAAAACTCAGAATTGTATCAGTTACTAGCCACAGGGAGAGAAATAATACTAAGAAAGCTCCTAAGTCAAACAAGGTAAACCTTTGCAAGCACTGCCCTTACTGCATGGAATGAATAATGGGCAAACCACATCCTCATGACCTCAGACAATAAATGTAAAATCACCACCGGATGATCAGGCTTATTATCAGGGAATGTAATTAGACCTAATTACATCCCAGACTTATTTTCCCAAATTTTTCATTCTCCTGGTACTCATGCATATTGATTATACCACATAATCATGGGCTTACTGATTTGTTGCCTTTAATTGGTCTCTAGTGTTTCACTGATGTATATTTCTTTTCCTAGTATCACTGTGGGGATTTTTTAGATGCCTTCTCCATATTCCTTAATGCAATTGACAATCAGGAAATGTTTCTTTAATGAAAACATAGTGAAGCAGAAGATTTTCAGTGTGAACAATTAAATCACTCAATTAAACAGGAAAAACCCAATAGGGAAGATGAGATTCTGGTTGTCAATTGGATAATAATAAAAGAAAATAAAGAAACAGCTGAATAGGTAAGGATGAGCCAAGGAATCTAGGTTCAGTTTGTTAAGTGGGAAGTGAGGGATGGTCACACAAAAATAATTTTGAATAAATTTCTTAGTTCCAGTCATCAGAAAGGGGCAAAATAATGCTAGGCATTCACATCATTCATTTTTGAGCACTAAATACAAATATTTTTCATGACATATAATAAAATATAAAAAATTATTAAATCCTCTTATTAAAATGACAACTTAGATTCAACATTTCTAAGTTGTTCCTATATGTATTGTTTTCCTAATCATTTTCCTTTGTCCCATCAAACAATAGGGTAAAATTTTCTAAATCACTTATTTATATTGTAATCACTGTGATAGAGAATATACTAACACATCTCAATCTTTGCCCTTGAAGAGGATTGAAAAAATAGTGAAATTAAATTCCAAATGAAATCATATTTATATCTAAAGCCTAAGAAAATGCATTAGAAAATGTTAGTACATAGGTGATATGTGTGACTCTCAAATGTCTGGAAAAAATTGTATTATTTTAAAATCTAATTTATTCAATCTTGCTAAAGGCATTTGTCTACATAGAGGGCTAATTCCATGCTCAGATTAAAATTTGAATAGATATGATATGCATCAGGTAAAATATATTGTGAAATGTTTCTAGGAGTTCAGGAACACTCAGTGACAAACCATATAAATATTTCATCTAGTCACTTTTAGTTATTGGATAATTGAAACTACATTGTAACATTGTATTTCTTTCTATGTATAATCAAAACAAAAACAATGCCTTTCTGAAGTTAATTTGTAAGTACCTTTCCCTTTCTCTGTGAAAGTTGAGTATGATTCTTTTGAAATACAGGAAAATATTGATGTAAAGTATGAGTCAAAATTGTTATCTTTGAGAGGACAAAGATTCATCTTTGGGCCCCATATCTCATTCACAGATATTTATATAGTACCTAGTATGTGTCAGACACTATTATAGGAACATAATTCATTTTAACTCACTTTAGTCTTCCTGCAACTCTGTGGTAGAGGTCTTATTATAATCCCTGCTGTGCAGGTGAGGAAACTGAGGCAAAGAGGTAATGTGCTCAGGGTCCCACAGCCAGGACATGAACGTTTAAACAGTAATGGTTGTACTACAGCTTTTGTGTTCTTAACCACATAAAATGTTTCCTCTCTATAAACTCTGACAACATGTTTAAGTAAATATAACAAGATAACTTTCCAAAAGAGGTAGCCCAGTATGCACATAAACCCAGGTTGAATCCCAAATTTGGTAGTTTTGTTAAATATGCTACATATGACTTGCTTATTCATAAGCTGTATCACTTCCTAACTCAGGACTAGAGTTCAGCAAAATTACTCTCAGGAAACCAATCTGTAGTAACTCTAAATTTATCATTGTGATAAAGTTTGTGGAAAATAGATCATAATAATAAATTTAGAGTTAGATGTATATACATACATACACACAGATGTAAAATAAAAGTCATTTGCACAATACCCCTATAGTGTTTTTTTTTTTTTACTGTAAGTAAGGAGTTATAATTATCTGACCAATGACTGCTTAGTTTTATCCTGATGAGTATATTATTTGACAAATACATTTACTGTGCTCAGATGCACCCTCAGAATCCTTCTCAACGTAAAATTTTAGTCACCATTGACAATATATTGAAGGTGCTATTATAAGAGAAATCTATTTGCCATCTCTGCAATGTAATCATCAAAATAATTACCTAAAATATTTTAAAAGTTCTGAAATCAACTAGCATACTCATTTCATAGAAATCACTTAAAGTTTTCTTTTTTTATGTTTTTGAACATTTGAATTAACATTGAGATTATTTACTATTTAAAGGGTCCTCTTATTTGGTGCATACATATATGCAAGACTGTTATAAACATTGTGAATGGTAATGGATAACAGCTTATTTTTTCATTCAATGTTTTTACACTGAAAACTAGCTTGTCTGATAACAGAAAACCCCACTTTCCTTTTGTTTGCAGTTGCCTATGTGATTTCTGCTCATCTATTTTTAACTTTTCTTAATCAATTTGCTTAGGTGTATGTCTATAGCATAGGATTGGTTTTTGCTTTGAAAGACAATCTGGAATAATTTTAATAGGTGAGCCATTCTTATTTGCGTTACTGATATAATCAGTATATATGTAAATATTATTTTGACTTTAAATTTTAAAATAATATATGAGGTTTGTTTTTCATGGTGATGTAGTTCTGATATTTAATAAAGTTCACACTTTTTGTTCTAGAGATTACATTTATGCTAGCATATAGTTTATTTTGCCCCTCTCTTTTTAGATGATGTGTTTTGCTTTGTGAGCAAAGCAAAATAAGCTTTTTACCTCTTTATCTCTGCCTCTTTTTCTCTTGCACCACCCAATTTTATTCAGTGAAGTTATTTTACTTAATGTTTCTCTTTTATATACTTAAGATTCTACTATTTGATTTATCAGCTTTAAATGACATATTTTATCTTCCACCTATTACCTAGGAGGCAATAGCTCGGATTTCTCTATTTTCTATTATTTTCTCTTTCTTCCTATTACAATGAAATGGTTGCATCATTTCTTCTTTGTCAAAGTACATGCTATATACCTAACAACACTTTATCTTTATCCTTTCCTTTGTTTAGTTTTATTTCCAAATATAAATAATATTTCTAATACTGAATACAAAGTATTTGACCTATAAAATATATTCAGCATTGGCCAGCATTGCTGAGGTTTTCAAGTTGTCTTTGATGAAGTTTATCCTCTGGCACTGTGTGTTCAGAAAGAAGCACAGAGCTTGGTAGGAGTCTTTGGATTTTGAGGCAGCATATATCACAGTTGGGAATACTGGTCCTATCCCTATGAATCAGGATGTGATGTCCAGTTTTCAGTGAGCCCAGAGCCAGAGAGCAAGTCAGGTATGTAGGGCATGTGCCCTGACCTCCTGGCTCAATGTTGCAGAAGGTCCAACAGAGTTACCTGGAAAGGATAATAAACCCTATAGATTTCTGGAAAGCTTCAGCAGGATAATTGCAATGCAGATCTTTAGGATTCTGTAGATATTTTACACTGTCTATTTGCAAAAGAGCTCCTGATGGAATTCAAAGGTCTGGGATAGGGAGTCTGGGGAACAGATATGTAGATGGACCACAGGACCACCCACAAGGCCAGTAGGTATCTGTGTCCCTCCAGAGGGCGTCCACCACAGAGAGAGTATGACTGCCCTGTGAACGTCAGCCAAGATGTTCCCTACCATATGGTCTCAGAACGACAGGCCCATTTTTAGGGGGAAAAAGTGAAAGGGGGACACAAGACCACATGGATCATTGTCTTAATGCATACCCAATTACCCAGAACAGCCAGCTGACTCCTAACAGAATAACAGAAGGATGCAGTACATGTGCTGAATTAACAACCAACATACGGTGGGTGGTGTGTTCCTAATAGAATGCATAGGTCCAGAAACAAAGGACTGGTTACTCCCAGAGATTCACTTGCAATAATGCTCGTATCTTCCTAAAATTAGGGTCTTCCAAATTTGAAGTCCTAGTTCCTAGTTCCTGAAGGATAAACAGATAATCTTCCACTGAACTTGAAGCTGGGATTACCACCTGATCATGTGGGTTACTCATGCCTGTGGACCAAAAGAAAAGAATTATATGGGGGAGGGATCATCCACTTAGATCACCACTAGGAAGTAGCATTGATGTTACACCGTGGGGTCGGGAAGGAGTATGTAGGGAACCCATAGGATTTCCTGGGTGCATCTGTGCCTTTCTGGGCATAGTGATGGCAAGGCAGTTGCAGGAACCACAGTCCAACAAACCCAAGATAGCTAATGGCTCAAACCAGTGAAGTCCTGGCTGAGAATGAGAAAAACAGAATAAGAAGTGGAGAACTGAGATTTTGAATATCATTTGTGCCCCTGAGACATGTTGAAGCAGTGAGAATTGTTAACTTATTTTAATTACCATAATACATTGTCTCTGCAAGAGACAGACAGGTAGCAGCTAGCTACCTCCCCAAAAGAGACTCTGGAATTACATGAGAAATTCTGAGTGGTGCAAATGATGAACATTATTGAACATCTCTTTAAGCACATTTTAGATTCTGTTGGTTTAACTTCTCATTTTTTTCCTACTTCTGTGAAAATGAGTTTCTTGTAGGCTCAGTAGGGTCACACAGTTACAGCCTAACCTGAATACATTTCACTTCCAGTCTTGTTTTTACCCTCTCCTGGCTCACAGCTCCAGAGGTTTACAGCTGACACCATGAGGGTGTACATCTTAGGAACTAATTCAAAACTCATGCCACTTGTAGAGACGTGAATGGACCTAGAGACTATCATACAGAGTGAAGTAAGTCAGAAAGAGAAAAACAAATATCGCATATTAACACATATATGTAGAATCTAGAAAAATGGTATAGATGAACCAATTTGCAAGGCAGAAATAGAGACACAGATGTAGAGAACAAACATACGGACACCAAGGGGGGAAAGCGGGGTTGGTGGTGGTGGTAGGATGAATTGGAAGATTGGGATTGACATATATATACACTAATATGTAAAAATAGATAACTAATAAGAACCTGCTGTATAAAAAATAGATTAAAAAAAAAATCTCCCGTCTGTGCAACCTGCCAGTTTGGGGAACTCAGTGCTCTGTGGTGCAAACCTTTGATCGATAAGCCAGCAGAGCCAGAAATGCTTTCTCTTTCCTCCTTGGACAGAGAATCACAATTCTTCAGAAGGTCTCAAGGGATTGACCAAGTAGGCAATTAGTGGTGGTCAACTCAATAGCTTATCTTTGTATGGCTCTCAGTCCTTCCTGTTTTGTTCCGCTCTCACTCCTGCTTCTTAAACAATAAGACCTAGCAAAACCCTCATACCCATGCATTTCTTTCAGGCGCTGATTTCTGAGGAACCAAGGAGCAGACTTACATGAACAATGATATTAATTGAATCAACATTCTTATTAGTACAAGAAATTAAAACAACTAGCAAAAGAGGAATAATTGAACACAATTTTGTATGTCCTTATTATGGAATGTTATTCAACTATTAAAAAGACTAAGTTAAATCTGCATAAATCAGAAGGAATATATAAATCATGGAGAAAATTATATAGTGTAATTCCATTTTTTAAACCAAACCAAACTGTATACATGTGTACATACGATTGTGTAATATTGTATAATAATGGAGAAAAAGGAAGAAGTTTGTGAATAGGTTCTTAATATTAGTTATCTCAGATAAAATGGGGGGATGATTAAGTGTTTCTTTATTCATCTTTGAATTTATTTCTTTGATGTAAAAACAAATAAATAAAGTAATAATTTAGAATTTAAAAAAATAAAACAGAGGAAATGATTGTGCCATGCTTATAAGATAAGAGCTAAGCTTCTATCATGGAATTTTGCAAGGCAGTCATTTCAAGGAGTAGTTCAGATCAGGACAGAGGCATGATCAGAATGATATGAAGAGAAAACGAGAGGTGAGAAGTGGAAAATATAGTGTATCTACTCTTCTGAGTACTTTTGCTACAAAGAACAGTTGGCACATAATACAGTTGGGGGAGATGGAGTCAAGGAAGGGAATTATCAGATGATGAAAATAAGAATTTATTTTGTATTCTCATAAGAAGAATCTTGTGAGGTGGAACAATGGTGGGCATGGGATCTAGTGCAGGAGGGGAGGCGCTGGCCTTGGAGGGGAGCATGGTTAGGAGGGCACGGAGAGGGAGGGAACACAGATGCTTGGGGGTTGGTACAACTGGCCATTGCTTATACTGTGTTCTGGTTTCTCAGTGAAATAGAAACTGAGGTCACCAGTCATGAGTAGGAGAGTGGGAAGGGAGATAGAATTTTGAGGAGAGACAAGGAAATGTGGAATCCAGAAGAGTGAGCAAATTGACTGGGGGAATAAGACTTTTCATTATGAGTTAACTTAGAGTCTTTAGAATCACCATGGTTTTGCTTTTCCAGCTGTGGTCACCTGCGTGGGTCTATGCAAAGAGGTAGGATTAGACAATGCAAACACAAGGGAGAATGAACTAAAATATGGGTTTTTGCTCTCAATTACAGAGTTCAGCAACCACATTTCCAAGGCCTTGTTATTGCTAGTTTCCCGTATTTCTGCTGTAATAATTTATGTGTAGCACAAGCCATAAGAGGTGTCATTCCCTGGTGTAATGACTTCCAGTCATCTGTGAGTTTCCTTTGCCCAGGGACATTGGGGGGTGTCTCATGGCCTTTTGTAGTTTTGAGCCAGAGCTAAATGATTTTTGAGGCTAAGTGCTGCCTGGAAGGCCTCCTCATAATGTAAGAATTCCACCGTGGTTTTTCATTTTATGATGTGATTCCCTGTTTTAAAAGTATCTTTTGTCTTAAAGCTTTTGTACCTCAATGAGAAGAACGAAAGCAGTGTATTTCATTCTTACTACATGTGGTTTATATTAATTAATAAAACATTTAATTAAAGCAATGCTTTGGGGATTCACCATGGCATTAGTAGAAAAAAATGTGTATTAATATATGTCATGTACAATGTGTAGTCTTTCTTATAAATTGCTTGACTCCAGAGAAAAATCACTTTCTTAATAACCATTGGGGTAAGGTTCTAGTGTAATTGTTAGAATTTTACATCCATCTTAAGTTGTGATGAAATGTGTTACTGTCAACAAATTAGACTTATTTGAAGCATATGCTCATATAGTTTCTATTTTGTCTGTTTATATAACATGTATGTCTAGATAAGTTTTAATCAGCACATAACATTTTTAAAGATTTTTTTTTGCTTTCTCACATTTCGTTATGCTGCTTGAACTTTTATAATAAAGGAAATTTCCCAAATGATTAGTGATGTTGAGCATCTGTTCATGTACTTATTAGCCATTTGTACATACATTTTTTGACAAGTGTCAAGTCCTTTACCCATTTTTAAATCAGATTTTTTAGTTGTTGTTGAATTGCAAGAATTCTTTACATATCCTGGATATTAACCCCTGTTAGACGTCTGATTTGCAAATATTTTCTCACATTCTGTTGGTTGCTTTTTCAATCTGCTGATAATATACGTTATTGCACAAAAGTTTCTGTTTTTAAAAAAACATGTTTATGAAACTTTCTCTAAAGTGGAAAAATAATTTAAAAGTCAAGTTTAAAGTTAGCTTTAGCTGTGTTATTTCTCTGCACTATTGGGTTTGGAAAGTTATGTTACATTAAGTGAGTTTAAGCAAAAATGATACAAGTAAAATCTGTGCTTTATTATTCATGGTCTTCTGAAGACAACATCATCACTTAATTTTGACATTGAAATGAAAATATACGCAATCTTAAATATGTTTGGATCATATTGTTGGCTGTTTCTTTAAATAGAATTGTACTGAAATAAGAATAGAGGAATAAGACTTCAGAGTATACTAGATGAAGGAATCTGTGAATTTACATACCTGTAATATTAACTTTGTGCCTTTCTTCAGTATGAGCACCAATAATAGCCAAAATCCGCTACCAAAATATCAAATAACATTTATGAAATCTAGCTGTTTTCTACCCCAGGACCTTTATATTTGATCCCCAACCAGGAACACAGTTTTTCCACAGCCTTACATACTTGATTCCTACTCAGCATTCAGAACTCAGCTCTAACATCACCTTTTAAAGAGGTCTTGGCTGATCTACATGAACGAAAACCCCCCACTCCCGCCCTATATCACTGCTTACCCCAAGCAGATCCCAGGTGGTGTTACTTTATAGCACTGTACTTACAATTGCCTAAAATTATCTATGTGCTTACATGGGTGTTGCCTCTTCTCCACACTCCCACTAGATATCTTCTCTATAGAGGACTCCATCTGTCTTGTTTATCTGGACCCTCAATACCTAGAACAGTAGCTGGGATAGAGCAGGTAATGAATAAAATATTTACAGAATAAATGAGATGAAATGATGTTTATGCTAAGAATTCTAACGAATTCATATCTTCCCAAGAACTTTTAATGTCATATGAGTATTTTTAATTAATTTCACAATCAAATATAAAACTTGATTACATAAGAACAACTTTTCAGTTATTTTATGAGAGCCATTTATGGCCTTGTTTATTGATCATTATGGAAAATACATTGTTCACATCTTATCTTTCATGGTGAATGAATATCTTATAATTAGTTATCTCAGAGTCCAGGCAAGATATTTATTTCTTTACTTGCTTTTAGACCTCTTGTCCACAGAAATTGTAGCTTTCCCTCTGATACTGAGAAGAAAATATTTTGTAATGTCCTAAGCTTTTGAGAGTCCTTTTATTTTCCCCATCTTTATTTCCTTAATTCAGAAACACTCAGTAGTAAATCAGTCTCTACGTCAAAAAACTCTGTATGAAACATAAATGAGACATTTAATAGCATGGTAACATTTTTCAAAGTCTATGCAATACTATTTTTAACATTACTAGGAAAGCTTATGATTGAAGTAAATTAGATATTAATTTGAATTCTGTTTTTTTCAAGTCTCTTAAAAGAGTTACACGTATATTAAATAATTAGACTTTTTGAATACCATAATTATAGAAAGCTTCTGCTTTTAATACATCTCACAGCACATCAATTTAAAGGGAAACTCGCTGCTGTTGCTTCATCTGCTTAGACAATATTAAGATCTTCTTTCAATTTCTTGTTAAGAAACACCTCAGTTTCTTCTTTTTTTTAAAGCACTCTTTCATTCTAGCAGAATGATACATTGGAAACAATCTTACCCATCTTGAAATACTAAATACCAGAGTGATTATTGAACGATGGAGTGTTTCCATTACTTTTTGTCTTGCAGACAGTTTTTTGTATCATTAATTTTTTAGTGCCGACAGAGTATTGCAATATTCTAAAGTGCAACCCTTTTCCCAATGAATCTCATAAATCTTATGGCCACAATGGTTGGAAAACGAGGGGCTTTTATAATTGCAGATATTTCTGGTCCAAAGACAAATATCTTTCACAGGATTTATTTGCGTTGTTGTATGGCATAGCGCGATGATCTCTGGGTAAGTAATCTGCAAATCTTGGTTCCGATTGAATCTGGGTCACTGGCTGGCCACCTGAAACTTAAAAATATCAGCCTCTTCCAGTAGAGAGTCACATTTAAATGTAGGAATTCAGCTAATAATGCTTTGTAATTGGTTTGATGAAATTAGGTACATTGATATGCTATGCTGTTTTTCAAAGAGGATGAGCAAAATGTTTTCTATAACAGAAAACCATGATTTTCTAGCAAGACTCTTCCTGAACAAGTTTGATATTTCTGACTTATGGACAATCCTATCTAGCTTCCTAGAAAAAAAATGTTTTTGAGAAGATGGAGTAATTACCAAGGTGGAGTCTAATTTGGGGTCTTCAAAAAGGTCTCTTGAGTTGGCAATACTTTGGACATCAACATGGGAAGCAGTAGTTTCTGTTCCAAATATAGATGCCTAAAGATTGAAACAATCATTTTCAACCTCAAAGAAAAGCTTCTACAAATGAAAATCAGTGTCCTTGAAAGTAGCCTTAGGAATATCTACCTAAAATAGTTAATAATATATAATAGTTTCACTAACTTCCTGTGTGCTGATTTCCAAATGGAGGAGATAAGAGGCATTGGAAGTAACACTGGCACCACAGATATGTGTCTACCATAATGTTTGCAGAGCCCCAAAATATTCAAATGAGTAGTAGGTAAGCAAATGATATTCAGTAAGGTAAGAAATGATTTATAAAAGCAGACAGGATGCAAAGAATTTACTAGGTAACGTTTTGGGGATAAATAACAAATATTACATTAATTTAACTCACAAATCACATTTAGTTCTTCATCTTTTAAATTCAGGATGGAAGATATGTATTTAATAAAGCATTTAACTGAAGTAAAAAGCATTTGATTACTGCTTTGATACAAATAGGCTAAAATCTTTTGGATAATATGTATATATTTAAACATTTAAAATTTTGTTAAAAAGAATTACCATGTTAGCAATTATCTGAGATGTGTTTTTAAAATATATTTATTAAATGAGTTAAATGAGCCACACATGTTTTAAGTTCTATACATTAATTTCTGATAGTGTACTTTAGTTTATTTTATTTCAGATTTATTTTCATCATTAACATAGTTTTATTTACTACAAAGACTATATTTACTATATTAGTGATGCTTAAATGCCTTATCCATTAATCCTTTGAGGCAGCCATAGCATAATAGTAATTAGTAATGAAAATGAGTAAAATATTTTAAGGACTTCAAAATATAAATGTATTAGATACTTTTCACAAAGATTTGAATTTTTGCTACTAAAAGAACCTATCAGAAGGGTGAGCACAGTAGGCTTCTATAGAGGTACAGATTTTTAATTATGAAATAAGGCAAAACACTCAAGAATAAGTAGAACAATGGCTGAACACCAGGAAAAATAACATAAAATTACCCCCCCCCAAGTATAACAGCATGAAAAACCTATATTGGTACATTGATTATTAAACTTGGTCATTTTTGTCATTTTTAGAATTAATAATATATTAGTATTATTTGCCCTAAGTAATCATTATGTCAACTGCTAATTTTCTCTTTAAAAACTATTTTCAAACTACCAAATGAATTAAATCCTTAAAATACTGTGATTACAATAAACACATATAATTATGGAGTCATAAAATCATTAAAGTATAATGAAAAATAATGCTAAAGAAGAAAGTTAACCATTAGAACAGGAAATGCTTTTTACCTCTTCTAAGGCCCTGGTATGTGGAATAGAGAAAATCTGTCTTCAGCAAATGTAGTCTTGCCACTCTGCAGCCATGGACACACAGTTTCTCATAATAACGTTAGGCTCCACTCCTCTCTACCAAATCTCTTCTTGTTCAAATGTGCTTTCAACCCCATCAGCTGCCTTCCTGTTGCCCTCATATTATTCAGTCTCTCAGCACAGATGGCCACTCTCTTCTTGAAATGCTTCCCACTCACTCTTGGATTCCACAAAGTAGTTTCTTGATCTCCTTGAATCGGTGGCACTTCCTCAACAATTGTCTTTCTTAAATCCATCTGTTATGACTTTAAATGTTAGGTTAAACCATAGTTTTGGTTTTTTACTTTTTCTTTATCTATGTTATTCCCTTGTGATCATGGCTTTACAAATTATCTGTATTTAGCTGAATCAGGGAGAATAATCTTAAAACAAGTTGAACCAATCACTCTCTTGATTAAAATCCTCCTCTTAGATTCAAATCCAGACTACTTGGCAATTCCACATCCCTCGTCCTTGTGTATCTATTTAATGTTATATCCCAAACCTCTCCCTCTTCTCTCCAATCCTCCAGATGCACTGGCTTGCATTCTGTTCAGTGAACACATTAAGCTCCTTTCTATCTCAGTAGCTTTGCACTTACTGTTCCTCCCACTTGGAATACTCTTATTCAGACTTCTCAGCACAATGCTCAGTCCAATTTCAGCTCCCAGAGAAGCTCTGCTGGACCCAGATGTGTGAACCAGCCTCACTCCACACCCTCCTGGAGTGCAGGGGCCTTCTTTGTGAGAGCTAGCCTCACCCCTGGAAAAGCTCAGAAAATATTAGGAATGTATTCAGAATGAAATATAAACAACAGTCAAGAAACATTTCTAACCTATTGTTAAATTCTTAAACTTAAGAAACAAAACTTATTAAAATAGGTATTATTAAGAGAAATGTGAGAAATCCTTCAACAGATGGTTGAAGGGTATGAGGAGCATGTCATCAGCTGTGCTGGGGACCTCAAGTGTTACACATAAGTGATTCCTTCCAAGCTTCCCTACAAAAGTATACAAGGAAATTGTACTTGAACTTTCCATCATTTTCATTTTCCAATTTGCTTTACCTTTAATTCATTAAATTAGAGTAAGTAAAAACAATACCACATTAAAGAAAACAGTCTAAAAAACCAACATCACAAATTATTTAGAATGTTTGCATCTCCGTGCTTTGTAAATATACTTTAAATATATGCTATTCAAGTACAGAAACTACCAACATTTAACCATGAATTATGGAGTTATAATTCCACTGATGAAATTTTGAGGCACAAAACCATGGGTCGTGTCCTACTATAGATTTTAATATGGAACTCTTTTCACAGTTAGGGGAGTTCCACTGAAAACTGAGAAGACAGGATGTGAATTAACAGTCATAAAATGCATTGTTCTATGAACACCATATTGAATTAATAAAAGAAATGAGTCCAGCTAGTGAGAGAGGAAAGTATATTTTCTGGTTTAGTGAAAGAGTGTTCCAGCATGGTTTTTCAGTATTAGAAATGAATGCTGTAATTTTCTTCAGGTTATAATAACTGTTTTCAAAATTTTTGTTTTACTCAAATGAGTAATTCCTGTGCAGATAAAATATTTGGGGGTTGGGGATGCTAGGAAGTGGGGCTCTGCCCTAGAGACAGGTGAACAGTCTGTTTTACTGTCTCACTCATTGTGCTAATGTCACATACACACATTTTTAAACTAAAGGTTTTATTTACCCTTTGGAGTGGCTGCAAATTGACATAGGATAAAGGATTAATCAATCCTCCTTCTTTTTTTACATATAAGGATACGAGTCTGAAATAAGTTAAATGACAAATGGAAAGAACTTGGCTTTGGAATCACTACTGAGCCCCGTTGTTAGCCAAGCACTTACTAGCCATGAGAACTTTCCAAGTTACTTACCCTCCCTAATTGGCTTTCTTTATCTGTCAAGGGGAGAATAGTGTGTACCTTAGAGATAATTTTGTAAACAAATAAAGTAATGTATAAAAATATGTATATAAAAAGTGAAGGGCATTGCTTTAATATCTACTTACTGGACAGTATTTTTTGTGGACAGAGCCGGGATATAATCCAGGTCACTTAATTGCTTGCCCAGGTTCTTTCTACATTATAGCAATGTCTTTTTGCCATTTAACTATTAATTCCTCATTTGTTACATTATTGACAGGCTTGGTTTCTTTCCTGCACCCTTTTCTCTTAACTCTCTATCTATAGAAAATAAAATTAAACCAAATTTTATATAGAAGCAAAATTCACATCAAATAATTAAACTAGCACCAAAACAACAACTACAAAAGCATAGAAATAATTAAGCTAAATTGCATATTTTCTTTTACTTGTATTTAACTCTTGTTTTAAAATTTATTATTTCAGAATGATTTTACCAAGAAAAAATTTTGAATATTATTTTTAAACAGTAAAATACAATGTTTGTTATTACTTTTCCAACTCTACCCCTAATGAGCTGTATCATCTGAAGAGTGTGAAGCAAATTTTCTGAGATTCAGGTTAACAGATTAATTGACATATTGCTATATTATTATATAAACATTAACTTTCATGATATCAAACATAATCATTTGGTTTTTTGTGTGTGACATATTTAAGATTTAGGTATACAACTTAATGGATATTATAAATGGAGACATTTTAAAAGTAGAAAAGCATGACCAATATAATTGTCATGGCTAATAGACACATTGGAGTGGGGAGGAAAGCTAACCTTCCAGATAACCCAGTCAAGAAAATAGTTAATATAATATATGGTCATTTCCTTTGAATCCAGACTGTTGCTGATTTTCACTCACCATCAAAGGAAGATCAAACCATTTGATTTGTCCTATTTTTCTATAACTTTGCATGCAAAGACTTAGTGAACTGAGCCAACCCTATGATTTCACACTCAACTGCACTATTTGCTCAGTTCATGTGACTGCATCATAAAATAAAACATTCTCAATAAACAAATACAGACTCAGCACTTCCCACAAAAGAACAGTTTGTAGTAGGCACTGGAGTTGGATCCAACCAACTGTGAAGCCTGGTCTCTGGCCCCAAGAACCTATAATCAGTGCTAGAGAATGTCCCAGCTACAACTCTTCAAAAAATACATTGAGATTATGTTGTGCTTCCTTAAGGAAAAAGGATTTGAGTTGTGGCTTGGATTTCTGTAACTATAGCATGAAAGAATAAGATTCATTTCCTTCTTAGGAATAAAAGGCAGATGTGATTCCTATTCATCATGTATGTAAGTGGTGACTCTTTAAACTATCAAACCAATATGGATATGAGTTCATATCTGTTCCATTTTTAACTGTTTTGTTTTCAATTCATACACCAATGCTCCCAGTTCACCCACTTGGGGAAATTTAAGGTGTAGAATGAAAGATCAAAAGTGATTTGATAAATAAAAATAAGGGGTTTAGAGTACTAAATGCAAAAAAGATAAAGGTTTGTAAAGATCAAAAAAATCAGAAAATGGAAAAAGATAGGAATACATAAAATTTGGAAGCAATATTATTTAAGCCTGTTTGAAAGTAACTATTTGGGCTACATGTTTCAGAAAGAGTGAGAATAACAACATTCATCTGCTTTTGTCCATTTTTCTGAACCCAACCTTATTTGTTTATTCAAAGGGGCTTTTTCTTTGGTCTTAGAATTTATGAACACAGAATGGATCATAATATACTTATAAAATAATGTCTTAGATATATATTTGTCCATTCTACCTTACTGAGAAATTGTAATATAGAATTTTATTTCAGTTACCCTTCTCAAAATTTTGCTTCGGTGTATTTTCTTGAGCTGCTCAGCACTGAATGGATATGAGAGCCATTATCCACTACAGACATAAGCTTTTCCTGGGCTGTGCTCTTGGCTTTGTTCTCAGACATGTTCACATACATAGGGAATCTGATGGAATCCACAAGAACGGGTACAGGATATAAAATTACCATACAAACATGAATTGTGTTTCTTTATAGGAGTGACAAACTTAAGGCTGACATTTACAAAAAACCCAGCACTATTTACAATAGCACAAAAAAGAGAAAATAAAATAAACGGCAAAAAAATATGAGCAACACTCTTAACACTGAAAACTCCAAAACACTGCTGAGGAAAACTAAAGATACAAAAACATAGAGAGATATAATGTCTTCCAGAATTGAAAGGCACACTGTTGTTAAGATGTTAATTTCCCCCAAATTGATTTGGAGCAAGTGAGGCGTGTTTTGGAAGGGAGGGATTCCCAAGGAGCATGAGGAAACTTTTAGGGTTGATTGATATGTTCACTTTTGTGACGGTTTCACTGATACAGATGTAGTCAAAACATCAAATTGCAGAAGGCAAAAAAAATTTAGAATATAATTGATACATATATTTTATTATTTTTTCTGAAATTATAAATTTTATTTTTTTTATACAACAGGTTCTTATTAGTCATCAATTTTATACACGTCAGTGTATACATGTCAATCCCAATCTCCCATTCATCACACCACCGCCCCCAATCCCCACCGCTTTCCCCCCTTGGTGTCCATACGTTTGTTCTCTACATCTGTGTCTCGATTTCTGCCCTGCAAACCAGTTCATCCATACCATTTTTCTAGGTTCCACATATATGTGTTAATATATGATATTTGTTTTTCTCTTTCTGACTTACTTCACTCTGTATGACAGTCTCTAGATCCATCCGCATCTCAACAAATGACCCAGTATCGTTCCTTTTTATGGCTGAGTAATATTCCATTGTATAGATGTACCACTTCTTCTTTATCCGTTCATCTGTCAATGAGCATTTAGGTTGCTTCCATGAACTGGTTATTGTAAATAGTGCTGCAATGAACATTGGGGTGCACGTGTCTTTTTGAATTATGGTTTTCTCTGGGTATATGCCAAGTATTGGGATTGCTGGATCATATGGTAATTTTAGTTTTAGTTTTTTAAGGAACCTCCATACTGTTCTCCATAGTGGCTGTATCAATTTACATTCCCACCAACAGTGCATGAGGGTTCCCTTTTATCCACACCCTCTCCAGCATTTGTTGTTTGTAGATTTTCTGATGATGTCCATTCTAACTGGTGTGAGGTGATATCTCATTGTAGATTTGATTTGCATTTCTATAATAATTAGTGGTGTTGAGCAGATTTTCATGTGCTTCTTGGCCACCTGTATGTCTTCTTTGGAGAAACGTCTATTTAGATCTTCTTCCCATTTTTGGATTGTGTTGTTTGTTTTTTTTAATATTGAGCTGCATGAGTGGTTTATATATTTTAGAGATTAATCCTTTGTCAGTTGATTCATTTGCAAATATTTTCTCCCATTCTGAGGGTGGTCTTTTCATCTTGTTTATGGATTCCTTTGCCGTGCAAAAGCTTTGAAGTTTCATTAGGTCTTATTTGTTTATTTTTGTTTTAATTCCATTACTCTAGGAGGTGGATCAAAAAAGATCTTGCTGTGATTTATGTCAATGAGTGTTCTTCCTATATTTTCCTCTAAGAGTTTTATAGTGTCTGGTCTTACATTTAGGTCTCTAATCCATTTTGAGTTTATTTTTGTGTATGGTGTAGGGAGTGTTCTAATTTCATTATTTTACATGTAGCTGTCCAGTTTTCCCAGCACCACTTAATGAAGAGACTGTCTTTTCTCCATTGTGTATCCTTGCCTCGTCTCTCATAGATTAGTTGACCATATGTGTGTGGGTTTATCTCTGGGCTTTCTATCTTTTTCCATTGATCTATATTTCTGGTTTTGTGTCAGTACAATATTGTCTTGATTACTGTAGCTTTGTAGTGTAGTCTGAAGTCAGGGACTCTGATTCCTCCAGCTCCGTATTTTTCCCTCAAGATTGCTTCGGCTATTCCAGGTCTTTTGTATCTCCATACAAATTTTAAGATATTTTGTTCTAGTTCTGTAAAAAATGCCATTGGTAATTTGATAGGTATTGCACTGAACCTGTAGATTGCTTTGGGTAGTATAGTCTTTTCCACAATATTCATTCTTCCAATCCAAGAACATGGTATGTTTCTCCATTTGTTGGTATCATATTTAATTTCTTTCATCAGAGTCTTATAGTTTTCTGCATACAGCTCTTTTGTCTCCCTAGGTAGGTTTATTCCTAGGTATTTTATTCTTTTTGTTGCAATGGTAAATGAGAGTGTTTCCTTAATTTCTCTTTCAGATTTTTCAACATTAGTATTTAGGAATGCAAGAGATTTCTGTGCATTAATTTTGTATCCTGCAATTTTACCAAATTCATTGAATAGCTCTAGTAGTTTCCTGGTGGCATCTTTAGGATTCTCTATGTATAGTATCATGTCATCTGCAGAGAGTGACAGTTTTACTTCTTTTCCAATTTGTATTCCTTTTATTTCTTTTTCTTCTCTGATTGCCATGGCTAGGACTTCCAAAACTATGTTGAATAATAGTGGTGAGAGTGGACATCCTTGTCTTGTTCCTGATCTTAGAAGAAATGCTTTCAGTTTTTCACCATTGAGAATGATATTTGCTGTGGGTTTATCACATATGGCCTTTATTATGTTGAGGTAGGTTCCTTCTATGCCCACTTTCTGGAGAGTTTTTATCAGAAATCAGTGTTGAATTTTGTTGAAAGCTTTTTATGCATATATTGAGATGATCATATGGTTTTTATTTTTAAATTTGTTAATATGGTGTATAACAATGATTGATTTGCGTATATTGAAGAAACCTTGCATCACTGAGATAAATCCCACTTGATGATGGTGTATGATTCTTTTAATGTGTTGTTGGATTCTGTTTGCTAGTATTTTGTTGAGGACTTTTCCATCTATATTCATCACTGATATTGGTCTTTAATTTTCTTTTTTTGTAGTATCTTTGTCTGGCTTTGGTATCAGGGTGATGGTGGCCTCATAGAATGAGTTTGGGAGTGTTCCTCTGTCTGCAATATTTTGGAAGAGTTTGAGAAGGATGGGTGTTAGCTCTTCTCTAAATGTTTGATAGAATTCACCTGTGAAGCCATCTGGTCCTGGACTTCATTGGAAGATTCTTAATCACAGTTTCAATTTCATTACTTGTGATTGGTCTGTTCATATTTTCTGTTTCTACCTGGTTCAGTCTTGGAAGGTTATACCTTTTCTAAGAATTTGTCCATTTCTTCCAGGTTGTCCATTTTATTGGCAGAGAGTTGTTTTTAGTAGTCACTTAGGATGCTTTGTATTTCTGCAGTGTCTGTTGTAACTTCTCCTTTTTCATTTCTAATTTTATTGATTTGAGTCATCTCCCTCTTTTTCTTGGTGAGTCTGGCTAATGGTTTATGAATTTTTTTTCTCTTCTCAAAGAACCAGCTTTTAGTTTTATTGATCTTTTCTATTGTTTTCTTTGATTCTATTTCATTTATTTCTGCTCTGATCTTTATGATTTCTCTCCTTCTTGTAACTTTGGGTTTTGTTCTTCTTTCTTTAGTTCCCTTAGGTGTAAGGTTAGATTGTTTATATGAGATTTTTCTTGTTTCTTGAGGTAGGCTTGTATTGCTATAAACTTCCCTCTTAGAACTGCTTTTGTTGCATGCCATAAGTTTTGGATCATCGTGTTTTCATTGTCATTTGTCTCTTGATATTTTTTGACTTCCTCTTTGATTTCTTCAGTGATCTCTTGGTTATTTAGTAACGTATTGTTTAGCCTCCATGTGTTTGTGTTTTTGATGGTTTTTTTCCCCCTGTAATTCATGTCTAATCTCATAGCATTGTGGTCAGAAAAGATGCTTGATATGATTTCAATTCTCTTAAATTTACTGAGCCTTGATTTGTGACCCAAGATATGATGTATCCTGGAGAATGTTCCATGTGCACTTGAGAAGAAAGTGTAATCTGCTCTTTTTGGATGGAATGTCCTAAAATATCAATTAAATCTATCTGGTCTATTGTGTGATTTAAAGCTTGTGTTTCCATATTAATTTACTGTTTGGATGATCTGTCCATTGGTGTAAGTGAGCTCTTAAAGTCCCCCACTATTATTGTGTTATTGTCCATTTTCTCTTTTAGAGCTGTTAGCAGTTACCTTATGTATTGATGTGCTTCTATGTTGGGTGCATATATATTTATAATTGTTATATCTTCTTCTTTAATTGATCCCTTGATCATTGTGTGGTGTCCTTCCTTGTCTCTTGTAACTTTCTTTATTTTAAAGTCTATTTTATACGATATGAATATTGCTACTCCAGCTTTCTTTTGATTTCCATTTGCATGGAATATCTTTTTCCATCTCCTCACCTTCAGTCTGTATGTGTCCCTAGGTCTGAAGTGGTCTCTCTTAGACAGCATATATATGGGTCTTGTTTTTGTACCCATTCAGCAAGTCCTTGTCTTTTGGGTGAAGTATTTATTCCATTCACCTTTAAAGTAATTATTGATATGTATGTTCCTATGACCATTTTCTTAATTGTTTTGGATTTGTTTTTGTAGGTCCTTTTCTTCTCTTGTGTTTCCCACTTAGAGAAGTTCCTTTAGCATTTGTTGTAGAGCTGGTTTTGTGGTAATGAATTCTCTTAACTTTTGCTTTTCTGTAAAGCTTTTGATTTCTCCATTGAATCTGAATGAGATCCTTGCTGGGTAGAATAATCTTGGTTGTAGGTTCTTCCCTTTCATCACTTTAAATATGTCCTGCCACTCCCTTCTGGCCTGTAGAGTTTCTGCTGAGAAATCAGCTGTTAACCTCATGAGAGTTCCCTTGTATGTTATTTGTCATTTTTCCCTTGCTGCTTTCAATAGTTTTTCTTTGTCTTTAATTTTTGCCAATTTGATTATTATATGTCTTGGTGTGTTTCTCCTTGGGTTTATTGTGTATGGGACTGTCTGTGCTTTCTGGACTTGGGTGGCTATTTCCTGTCCCAAGTTAGGGAATTTTTCCACTATAATCTCTTCAAATATTTTCTCTGGTCCTTTCTCTCTCTCTTCTCCTTCTGGGAACCCTATAATGCAAATTTTGTTGTGTTTATTATTGTCCCAGAGGTCTCTTTTGCTGTTGTCATTTCTTTTCGTTCTTTTTTCTTTATTCTGTTCTGCAGCAGTGAATTCTACCATTCTGTCTTCCAGGTCACTTATCTGTTCTTCTGCCTCAATTATTCTGCTATTGATTCCTTGTAGTGTAGTTTTCATTTCAGTTATTGTATTGTTCATCTCTGTTTGTTTGTTCTTTAATTCTTCTAGGTCTTTGTTAAACATTTCTTGCATCTTCTCAATCTGTGCCTCCATTGTTTTTCTGAGGTCCTGGATCATCTTCACTATCATTATTCAGAATTCTTTTTCTGCAAGGTTGCCTATCTCCACTTCATTTAGTTGTTTTTCTTGGGTTTTATCTTGTTCCTTCATCGGGTACACAGCCTTCTGCCTTTTCCTCTTGTCTGTCTTTCTGTGAATGTGGTTTTTATTCCACAGGATGAAGGATTGTAATTCTTCTTGCTTCTGCTGTCTGCCCTTGATACATATACTTTAAATGATATTTTATAGTGTTTTATCAGGAACAAATGTGTAGAACTTCCTACTCTTATTCATTCATCCCTTCTTTTATTACTATTTTTTTTTCTTTCTCACTCCACTGTGCTAATTTATAGTTTAACACCTCCAATGAAAGACACACACTAGTTTGATATGTGGTCTTTTTGCTGTTAGAAATGCCATCCTTCATGAGCCAGAATCTTTTGATTTGACTTCTGACAGTTAGTGCATTTCTGTCCCTCTAGAGCCCAGAATTAATTATTTTCCTTTTCCATTGATGCATCTGAATTGAAGGAGGATATTATACACCCCTGAAGCCATCCCTTCTAAGATAAAAATATACCCAGTTTATTGTGTCATTTTGGGGATAATATTATTCTACCCTATTCATCTCACTCAGGATTCCCTTGAGTTTTTTACTGTCACTTGTAAAGTATGGAATCCCAAACCGGAAAAAATTTGGATTTAACATGTCTGGCACAGAGTACAGGGAGGCTGTAATCTCCTTTGTTTGAATCAGACAGCAGCCTGAGATTAAATTACCGTTTTTAGCAACAGTGTCATGTTGTCAGTTCTTATTGAACTTGAAGCTAAATAAAACTTCACATTTTGCTTTTTCAGTAGAACCGCTATAAATCCTGTTTTTCCACTTTTTATTTATACAAAACCAATTGTTTGAACTAAATGTAGGAATTTATATTTGCTCCTGTGAAGTTACGTCTTGTCTTGTGCATCTCATTTCTGCCTATTGAGATCATTTTGAATCCGATCTTTCCATCTACCATATTTATAGTTCCTCTTAGCTTTAAGGAACTCAAAATCTCATCATAGAGTTTTATTTCATGAGCTCGCCGTCAGTCTTCCATTTTCCTCTGGCTACCAATTCACCTTTCACTTTCACTTCACAATTACAGTAAGGCATATATCATTTACCACTCCATGTACCTTTCTTTAAGGAATCATTTTTTTCTCTTCTATAGCACTGTAATCTTTAGCAAACCGCTTGTCCTCCATCAGATAAAATATGATCTACGTGGGTCAATTTGAATACTCTATTTCCAAGGCTACAGTGATGGGTTGTGATGGGGTACAAAACCTGCACAAGACCAGTCAGAATCCTCTTCAAGAGTTTCACACTAAATCAAATGTAAAACACACTTCCTTGGTATTGAGATCATATTAACTGGGAGAATGTGATCATCTACTTAGAATAAAGCTGGAAACCTGTTGACATTAGGAGGGTATAGAACAAATTCATAGTCACCAGCAGTTGTGGGGAGAAAGAGGGCTGTGACAACTGGTGTGAACCTTTGGCTCCAACTATAACTAAGGCACAATTGTGCCCTAACATCCTTGTAATGTTAGTGAATTAATCCTGTTTTCATATGAACCACTTTGAGTTGGATGTTATATGTCTTTATTTTTTTGTTGTTAATAATTAATAGTAAGAGTAATATATCTTCATTGTAAAAAATTACAAAGCATGGAAAAGTAAAACTTATATATACAGATATATAATACAATATTATAGATATAGATATATCTTTAAAATATTACTTTTAATCCCAACAAGCCCGTGTAAACAAGTAAATTTTATTTATGGACTTTACTCTGTGGGGAGTCAGATGGTTGTCAGATGAGTGGACACTGTCAGTGGTGTAGTTCTGAGCTTCTAGAACCTAAAATTCTGGGTGAGCTTTGCACACAACAAAGAATTACGTATGATTTTCCAACTTCACGAAGGTTCAAAAGCAGTTCGCAGTCAGTAGAAACTCTACTTCGGATTTTGAACCTGACCTTTCCCTAGGCTGGTGATATACCATATGATATTCTCAGGATGCTGGGAGCGTCAGGGTCAGGGGACCACGTCAGCCATGTGATCATGAGTGCAAACAACAGGTCCACTTATAACCATGCTATTTGTCACTTTCAGTACAGCACTCAATCAATTCCAGGAGCTATTCAATATATTATTATAATATGGCCTTTGTGTTAGGTGATTTTGCCCAACCGTAGGTTACTATAAGTGTTCTGAGCACATTTAAGGTAAACTGGGCTAAGCTATGATGTTCATTCAGTAGGTTAGGTGAATTCAATGTATTTTCAATCTACAATACTTTCAACTTTTGATGGGTTTATCGGGACATAACCCCACAGTAAGTCAAGGAAGATCTGTATATTTTTGTAATTCCTTAGTCAAGTAATCCTTTTTTTCTTCTTTTTTCCTAAAAACAAAATAACAAATACTCAAAACTCATTATTTCTAATTATTTTACTGCATTTTACTGTCACCTCTTCTCCTGAGGTTATTGGTATCTGCATCATGGAAACACTCTGTAGTGGGATGCATCTCTTCCCAACTCTCATTCAGCGACTTGGGCGAGATGAGATCAGTCATGATGGGAGTATTTACACCATAGACACTGGTCAACACTTCAAGCCCAGGTTCCTTCCCATGCACCTGCTTAGGAATTGTTCATCAGCACACCAAGGAGTAGGGTAATAGGAAGTATTAAATGCTACTATGTACCATTTGATCCTCATGCTTTAAATATGTTAACCTACTTAAATCTCACAATGAATCTGTGAGCTAAGGATTATTTTGATCCTCATTTTAAAGGTGAGAAAACAAAGGTACAAAAAAGTTAAATAACTTATCTGAGGTAGCACAATTACTGAATTGCAAACTGACAGTATAAAAAATTTCCATCTTTGTCATCTCTTAGCATGACATGAGAACATTTACAGCCCATGAGATAATAATGATATCTTACATTTTTAAAGTGTTGGGCAAAGATTTCTCTGGTATTTGATATTTGAAAAGGAGTCACCAAACCCCACAGAGTATACTCACGAAAGGCTTTTATTTCCTTCATTTTCCAGCTGGAAGGTTCTTAAAGGAACCAAGAGCAAACTAAAGACTATTTCGTAATTATCTTTAGTTCCTACTCTTTAGTAATTATCTTTAGTTCCTAAACACATAATTCTATAAAATTTAAGGTTTTGTATCACTGAAATTTTCAGTATATTGTCAGACCATTTGTTTTTTATCAATGTCTTTGTTATTTGATGTTCATTTCAAATGTATATCTTGTTGTCTTTTTTACAATCTGAGTTCTTCATGATGCTAATTGTTCAAAAATGTCATTTCTTTGGACACTTTCCATTTTCCATTTTTTCTTTCCCACTGAGATTATTCAGAATTATATAGTTAGATTTGAGGGATTTCTTTTTTTTGTGAAATTTGTATGACAATTTGGTCACAGTCCTTCTCACATTTGCCTTTAGGTCATGACTTCCTTCTCTTGAGATACTCATTCCTAAAGTCTATGGCCCTTATGGGACTACAGCCCAATATTTCTTTCTTTTGTTTCACAAATATTAGGATGGCATTCTTCTTTTTTCTGTGGGTAACCATTATTCCTATAAATCCATACTTCATTCTTAGTAAACATGAATTTTGAACTCTTTTCATTTTTGTTTCTTATATTGTATAAAATTATCAACAAATTATTTCAAGTCTTTATTAAATATTTTATTTTTTCTGCATTTTTATTTCATATAGATACCACCTCATAGATACTTAAATATAAAGTACAGTCAGAAAATAATAAAAGAGTCAATTAACCTTGAATCCGAGTACTGGATCTATCTTTTACTAGGTTTAAAACTTTCAACAAATTAGCCTGAGTATTATTACATTAGAAAAAATGATAAAGATTGCACTAGCTACTATTTAACTTCGCAGCAACATTACTCCTAAATGGCATAGTAAGCGTGGAGCTCTTGACATTATGCCTGACACATAGTAAGTACTCAAAATTATTGGTTAGTATACTTATAAGAAAATCTTTCTTATGAAACTTGAAACATTCTTTAAATGAAAATGAAAATGCAATTCAATTCTTTCTTCCATGACAATGGAAGAGAGAGATCTAGTCTTAACAGATGATAATCATGATTGTGTTGACTGACCATGATGACAACATATATAAAGTGCCTAAATTATATAACAGATTCTACACACATACCCTGCCTACACTTATCTGCAAATCTGGAGTGTATGAACTAATTCTCTCACTTTACACATGGGCAAAATATGGCTAATAAATTTAAGTGACTTGTCCAAGACCGTCCGCTTGCGTGCAGACCTAGGGTTTATATTTAAGTTTGTCTGGTGCTATCCAGAACTGTGTATTTTTTCACCAGTAAAGAAATACAATCAGAGCTTATGGGAGATATTTCTGACATAGTATAAATACACACTTCACAAAAAAATTGCCTGATGCTAAAGTCTCTTTCCACTATATTGTGCTAACTATTCCTAACTATACCTGGGAACCCAAATATTTTAAACTCAAGACTTAACTTCTAACTAGGCAAATTCACAAAAAGATGTAATATTCTCTAGATCCAAGTCTGTGCCACATTCATATATGGCCCATTGGAAATTTCATATTAAATCACACACATGGATGGATGGATAGATGGATGGATAAGTAGATTTTTACTTCCAGCCTTTGGTACTTAGTAAAATTAAGGAAGTATGCCTTACCATCCTGGCGATATAAACATATAATTATGCAAATCACTTCCAACTCATCTGATGAGAAAACAGGAAAGAAAGTAGTCAGCAAAGAAAAAAGTGTCATCTCTTTTATGTATAAATACAATTTAAATTGATGTGATACTAGTCAAAACTTATTCATTAATTACTAGCACACTACACTAGATTTAAGTTGGATTTATTAGTTTGCTCTACTTATTACAAGTATAATTTCTCATATTACTTTTAATGACATTTTTAGGTTGTTAAATTGCCAGTGAATGTAGAACTTGAAATATCAACGTTCTTTCAAAATGTTAATTTTGTGGATTTTGAAGGGAAATATTATACTGTGAAAAGAACATGGAGCCTGGGGTCTAAAGACCATGGATCAAATCCTGAATCTGACATTTACTCAATGTATTAGGTAAATTATTTCATTTCTATGACTTAGTTTTCTCTTTATTGAAATTGTGAAAAATGGTATTTCTAAAATGAGATAATGCAGGTGAAAGTACTTTAGAAGCTATAAAGTATCCTGAAATGAAAAAAATACCCTTGTGATCATTTATTACCTAGAAAAAATTGAGCTGATGTTTAGCTTAGATGCTATTGAAATAAAAGCAGAAATGACTTTCTGTAATCCTTTTATATCCAAATATGGCTTAGGTTCATGTGTCCCTGTATAAGTAATTTGAAGGCAATAGGATAATTGGTAACTTTTGAAATTAAAAAAAAATTAATAAAACAGCCAATATGAAACAAAAGGAACTTTTAGTGGGATGGATTTTTAAAAGAGTTAAGAATAAAATGCATAAAATAAATTATAGTGTCCCCTTTAAACACTTCTAAGAATCACTGATAGTTTAATTATAAATTTACAAACTAAAATAGTAATAATTACTAATATTTATGGAATTCTTACTTTTTCAGTCACTGTTATAATTGTTTTATACACATTCATTTCTTTACATCCTGGAACAACTCTATGTATAAATGTAAATTATTATAATCCTCATTTTAGAGATGAAGAAAGAGATTAAGTAATTTATATAGGGATGTACAATGGTATTAATAGTCAACACTTATTGAGAATTTATACCCTAGAGACTATTTTGAACACTATATTATATATATATATATATATAAATTCAGTTCTCACCACAGCACTATGAAGTAAGCACTATTAGTATTTCCATTTCACAGATGTGGCCCAGAAGAGTATACAATTTGCTTGAAATCACATACTTTGTAAACCACAGATCAGCTGGCTCCAGAGGCCTCACTTAAGCACTAGTAGGGCAGTTCCTGGTTTGTCTTATAGCTACAAAGTGATAACATCAGAGTAAAAGCTGGGCAGGCTGCTCTGTGCAGTGCTCTTCACCACCACACCATGTGTATTTACCAAGGCCCACAGGACACCATGTTCCCAGCAGAGATGAGCCTCTGCTCTCTAGAGCAACACAGCAAATTGAAGAGACTGATTTCTAAGAACATTTATTCTGCCTCTATGTTGTAAGATTTTTGCACCATACACTTTGTGTAAGTTCAAGTACTTTGGTCCTTTGCTATCTGGGTTTTACTTTTAGCGATTCCCAAATTCTTACAAATATCTGTCTTTGCTCTCTTCCTCATCATAGTCATCTCAAGCATTTCTGGAATCCTACTACTTGGGAGGAGTTGTGTGCACACAGTGTACTCACATCATTACATCCAGTTCTCCCTACTGCACAGTGAGGGACACGCAGAGAGCATGCAGGTCCCTGTCCTCCCTCTCTGGTGCATGACAAAGATCGCAGTACTGGTGGATTCTAATATGGTGACAGCAGACTGCAGGCAGAGAGGTTACAGACACACGACATCAGTGCTGGCTACTGATTGAGTCCCCTGGTGAAGCCAGTCATATTTCCTTCTCCATTTACAGGTAAGAGGCCTGAGGCTCAGTGAGGGTGAGTGATGTGGCTAAGTCAGACTAAGGCAGGATAAACCCAGGAACTGAAGTCACTGTACTCCCAGCGACCTACCAGGATACCCCTGATACCCACCAGGGTACTTGCCCTCCTTAATCAATAGAAATTGACTAGAGGCCAGACAAGAAATTCAGGCAAGGCTTTATTGGGACCCCTGTGGCTGCAGGAGGGGGTGAAAACAAATAACAATTTCCCTTGCTCGCTTCCCGAGGGGACAAGCTTGTTCCTTATACGGGGTGAGGGTAGGGGTGTGTCTAGGGGGCAGGCCAGAGGGGTGGCTTAGGTGGTCTTCCCACCCTTTAGGTGGTGTTGAGTGCAGGGAGCATGTACCCTGCTTTTGCTCCCAGCACCTCAGAAGTGGCAGTTGGGTTTTTTTGGTCTTTTTGTATCTTTTGTCCAGTTTTTGCCCAACTGCGCATGCACGCAGTCCTTTTTAGTCCCTATACTTTCTTTGTATCTTGTTGCTCATGCATGCAGCTATTTTTAGTCCCTACAGTTTCTTTGGAGACATTTGTCCAGGTGCAAGCACTGCAGCAAAGGGGCCCAGGTCCCAGCCTGTCTCACCCCCATTCTCTCTCACTTTGGGTAGAACAATTTGGGTTTAACAGTTTACTAGAGAAGATATCTGTAACTTCTAAATCCAAGTATATACAGAAAGTTACTCTGAAACATATCCAGCTGAATGTAACTTTTGTGGTTTTTATTTCCCTCAGGGAAGGTTATGATGACTCATTTTTAAAATCTTTATTGATATTTAATTAATATACAAATATTTAATGTATACATTTTTATGTGTTTAGACATATATACACATCTATGATACCCTCACTACAATCAAGGTATTAAACATACCCATCACTTCCAGAACTTTCCTTGGGTCCTTTTGTGTGACACTTGTTGGCTGCAGCCACAAGGGTTGTTGAGGAGGTCATAAATTTTCATAGCGAGAAAGCCTGCTGGGATGGAGAGGATCAGACTTCTTCCCTTTGTAGTTCTATATTAGCAAAACTTCTTTGATAAATTATTTCCACTGACAGGAAATGGAACCAGAAAAACTCAACATGAAGGAAAGTGTGTTAATCTGGACTGGGGTCCTGAGCTCCAGAGCAGCTGTCTACAGCTATCTGTGGGGATGAGTTTTCTGTATAACAAACCCTGCCAAAGCTTAGAGGCTTAAGGCAGCAATCATTTGGTCTTCCAGCTTTTCTCAGTGGATGGCTGGCCCTCATTTGGGCCACTATGACCCTCCTCTAGACTTATTACTGTTTCTGCCTTGGAGGATATTCGTTGTCCCCAGCTGCAGGGGTATTATTCTCATTTTACAGAGGGGAAAACTGAGGGTGTGGTGGATAAAGGTCGTTGACCTGCCTAGACTATATAGCTAGTAGTGTAGTCAGAAGGCCGTAAAATCGGAACTGATTCTGATTCTTGTCTCAAACCTGTTCTGTCCATTTTGTGTGATGTTAGTCTCCTTTCCTCAGTTTTTCTGCTACTGATTAAGCCACCATCATCCCGGCTATTTGAACAGTCTCATCCACCCTGTATTTATTGAGAGTGTGCTAAGTGCCAGACATTGTGCTGGGTGCTGGGGACTCGGTGTTGAATGGTCCAGACATGACTGCACGCTCATGGAGTTTACAATCTAATGGGGAGGGGGTTGGGAGACAGACATTGATTACATAACATAAATAAGAATAAAATTTCAAACGAACACACAAAAGACAGCAATCACTTGTTACTGCTTATGAGTCTGTGGTTAGTCATGTGGTTCTGCTGATCTGGGCCAGGCGTGGTGATCTTACCTTGGGCTTCTCTGATGGGTTGGCTAGGGACTAACTCATCCTGGAGACCTCAACTCACTATCAAGTTTGGTGATGGGGGTGCCATCCTGCTCTTCATTCAGCTGGCTGCCCTGGGTTTGTTCAAATGGCAGCAGCAGGATCCTAAGAGAATGAGAAGAAGGCTGCAAGGTCCTCAGAGGCTTAGGTTTCGAGCTGCTGTAGTATCACTTCCGCCATCTTCTGTTGGTTAAATCAAGAGACAAGACCATCCCAGATCAAGGGGTAGGAAAATAAACTCACTTCTTGCTGGGAGGAACTGCAAAGCCACACATCAAATGGCAAAGGCTTAAGGAAGTGTAGGAAATTGCCTCTTTTTTTGAAGTACCTTATTATAGTTGGCATGACTTAGAAACAATGGCTGTGCAGGTCCCTTTTGATGAAAAAGCTGTAACCTCAGGAACTTGACTTTTCAGGGAGAGTTTTCAGCAATGCTGCAACGAAGCTTTGGCAGAGGCAAAAACAGTGAAACAAACCCTCCAATTTCCTCTTCAGCTGGTATTTGATGAAGTACCAGGGGCAACATGATTGATGCTTTTTGACTGAACAGCTCTGAGTTCTTTGGATAATTCAAGTCCAAAGAGGGCTTCATGAGAGATCTGGATGTTTTGACATAATCTGAGAGATAGATGCTAGAGCAATTAATTTGAAAAACAAAAATGATTTGACAATATTCATACCCCACAGTGGGTACAGCTGCTTATATCGGAGATACAAGTGTTTGATATTCGGATATTTGCCAATGATTTTCCCTTGAAATTATATCTCAGCATATTCTTCCACTTTCTCCCAGCACATCCTCTTTCCTGCCACATAAAGTTTATCATCTCTTAATTCCTATTTTTATGGTTTTAGCATAAACTTACAAATATAATGCTACAAAGTTGACAGAACACATTTAACTATGTTTAAGTCGTTCAATCTTAAAATCTAATTAAGTACCTATGACCTTACATTTTATGTTTTACCTAGGCACAAAGTGAATGCTCACAGAATACAGTTATGTTTGACTGAGGGTCAAAGTAGTTTTTTAAAAGGTAGATTAATAGTTTCTAAAAATAATAAAAAGCTAAAGTAATATGACATGGGGTCAATGGCTACTTTTTACTTTTAGTACTTTAAAACTTATTTTATGAAAATAGTACATATTATGGAGTATTTGGGAAAGGGTAGAAAAAACACAAAGAAGAGAATTGAAATTAACCATAATCAAACACTTAGAACGCTGCAATTAATATTTTGATGTTAATAGCATCCTTTACAAAGGATATTTCATTTTCTAAAAATAGTACATCTGTGGCAGAGTAATTTCTTAGGATCTCTTGCACGTATGTGTAGGTTGTGGGTCTAGTTCTGGATGATGGATGTGATGACAAAGAACATGTCTCACCTTCTGGTCAAGCCAACTAAGAGCTGGTGCAGCTCCTTCACTTCTCCATTCTTAGCCATGATGACCTTGGAGACCACAGACGCCACTGAATATGTCTTCAAGATGAAAGAGGGCTACCTGCCCTGCATCAGCCTCTATGTGTATGAGTAATACAAGATTTCAAGCTCTATCTTTGCCTGCAAAATGGGCAATCCTATCCTGATAAATGCCATTTCACAAAAGTTTGATCATTCTACGTATCAACCTTGTATTTTGGCTATTTTCACTGAACATAATATACAAATGCATACAGTGAGATATATATTATATAACATATAATAATATAATATGACATATGTAGTATATATATCCCATGTTATAAAACTATTATTATTATTACTTACATGTATATTATTCTATGAATAGACTAGAACAATATACATGTAAATAATAATAGTAGTAAAACAATATATATTGCTATTTATGGTCGTTTAAATTATTATTTTACTACTGTTATAATTATACTACTGTTTATGTACATATATACATATTCATTTATATATATACATACATGTCATATAAATAGATATTAAATAGATATTAATATAATAATGTATATATTATTTTTATATATCCTATTTTATTACAGGCATTCAAACATATGAATATCACATACATTCTATTATCGAGCATATAAGTGGATACATTTTAAGTGCCACTTAGCCTATATATTATCAGACTACATAATCATAACCTCTGAAGCTAGGAAATTCATGCTTAGTTTCTTCTTTTCTGTAGAATGACTGTATTTTTTAATGTCCCCCAAGGATGGCGAAAGTGAGTTTCACATGTACTATATTGTCTTTTTTATTAAGTCAAACTACCACAAGCATGCTCTTCATATTTAGTTGAAACCTCTTTATTATTTTTCAGCAATGCTGTAATAGATGGACAAAAATGTCACTGCTGATAATTAGATTAAGTGATACTCTATCAGATTCAGAATGTAAAACACTGCATTTTTTTTGTTTTTGTTTTTTTGCGGTGCACAGGCCTCTCACTGTTGTGGTCTCTCCCGTTGCTGAGCACAGGCTCCGGATGCGCAGGCCCAGCGGCCATGGCGCATGGGCCCAGCTGCTCCGCGGCATGTGGGATCTTCCCGGACCAGGGCACGAACCCGTGTCCCCTGCATCGGCAGGCGGACTCTCAACCAGTGTGCCACCAGGGAAGCCCAACACTGCCTTTTAATTTGCACACTACTCCAGCTGTAAAAATTTTAACATCTTATTTATTAATTTGAACTTTTCATTTCATCAAAAAGAAGCTATGGAGGAAAGGAACACAACTAGTCCATAGTAAAGTTGTACGGTAAAAAAATGCTCTTTCTGAATCCATAGTGTGTTTTCAGTTATATATGCCAGTATCTATATTTCATATAAGCTTGTATATATTGGACTTTTGCCAGTATTCAAGAAAACAAGGTAATTATAAGTGTCTTGTTTTTAGTTTTTTTCTTTGTAGCATTGATCCATGATTCTCTTAACTATATAACAGAAAATTTTGTAAACTAAGGAGTAGAAATAACTATATGTTAGAGCCCAAAGGGCTGATGATTTACTCTTTCAGTTACAATAACTTCTTGCAAGTTACCTCCGACTGCATCTGCCTTGGTATTTATGGCTCAGACAGTTTATGATAGGGCTTAGTCTTTCCCCAGACGCAGACCACCAAAAGAAGAAAGATTTAACCTAAAAAGTTTCCTGGACAAGAAATGTGGATTATTCCATCATTAAAGCAAACTCATTTACATTCAAGGAGCCATATTTTTTCAAAGACAGGTTTATTTTTGTTCTACTTTAACATAAGGAAATTCAGAGATTTGCCAGTTTCCACAGCATGTGTCTAGTTATATAACAAATAAGCATGAGCTCAAGACTGCTATGGTAACTATTTCTGCATTTTTTAAATGTAGAAATTTCAGAAAGAAGTACATCCACAAGAAGTGTACAGATATGTCATAATGTGTGGCTCATTGTTCTACCTGGCAAAATCACTGTAACATAAAGAGTTAGGTGATATATCATAATAAGCTAAAAGAGTATGAGCCAGTAAGGTATTCATGAAGACCTCAAAACTTGTAGCAATCCTATTCAAACAAAGTTTCCATTGCTTTGATACCTATCTCAAGCACTGAAGGAAGTTTTGTACTGTCATCCTGCAGTGTAACTGTTATTATGACATTTCACCCTGATGATGGTCCTGTGATATTTCACTTGGCCTAAGATGAGCCAAAAAGACATAGCTTGAAATGTGGAGATCAGTGAAGTAATTTCTGGTCAGGAAGAGGGAAAATCAAACAGGGCAAACTCCAAGAGCTAAGCCAATAATTTTAGGGGGATGGTTATCAGGCTGACCTTGCTGATAATGTACATTAACTCACCACCCAAGAGGAGGAACAGTTTGCAGAAATGAATCATTTTCTAGTTATTTCTGAATTTTTAATTTATTATTTAATTTTAACATTTGATTAATTCATATAATACTAGATATACAAAATACCTTCAAATATTAAAAAGAAGAGTCCAAACTACTTGCAATTCTGCTTTAATCCTTGACAAAAGGAGTAGAACAAATTTAAGATTAAATACCAAACAAATCTCTCATTGTTCATCTACCCCCAGTTATGGAGACCAAATATTAATGTTTCCATCTAGTATATGTCAGAAATGCACTAGCTTTTCAGAAAATAAATAAGGAGATTGTAAACATTCTTTTCACGAGAACTTAAAAAGTTATTTCCATCAGGGCTCCCAACCTGGTAAATATCCTGCACTGCCCAGCTCTTGACTGAAATATTTGTTTTGGGTGGTCTCAAAAGTATTTTTGAAGTAGAGTAATAAATAATTGATAGACATAAATTTATATGAAAACAAACAGACATACTGATATACAGATAAATAGATAAAGCACAGAAGTATAAAGCATATAATACCTTGGAAGAGTGAAAATTTTAAAAATCTGCAATTTATACCCATTATTGTGATACTTGTAGATAAATCATCTTGAGTTTGAAAATTATGTTTTCTAAAAACATACAAAACTCCCTGTAAGTCAGATTTCCAAATATACTTTTCCTTACATGTCATTAGCCAAGAGTAGATCTTGATTTGTTATTTATAGCTTTAGAGGCACTTAACCAATTGATTCATTCCTAAAGACAGTGCACTCAAGTGTGTTTAATGTGGATGCATTTGAGAGAATCATTCTTTGGTCACAAAATAAATGTTACTATTAAAACGTAGGTATCGTTTTCTTGAAATATTTTACTCTAAATATAAAATATTTGCATACTGTGTCATGCTCAGAAGTAATAATTTCATGTACTTTATTAATCAGAAAAATTTTGTGTTTTCAACAGTTTAATGTTCTTTGGTCACTCCAATAAAGTTGGTAGGAAAACAGCCTACAGCAGGCCTAAGGATCTTTTCCATAAAGAGTTCTCAATAACTATTTTAGTGTTAATAGTTTTATAATTGGTAGAGAAACACAATTTCAATCAACTATTATCAAAGCTATGGTTTCCTCAAAAAGCTATACTTCTTTTTAAAAAAGGCAGTTTTTCAATTCTGCTTGTAATTCTTTTAAAAACACATCATTTCTTAATTTTGTTTATATTACCTCCTTATGCAGAAAAGCAAGACAAGTTACCATGAGTAAAATTCTATTAAGAATTAACATTAATTGAGTGCTTTAGTATATTATCCCCCCTTTTTACCTGCACACCTGAAAGTAAGTCATGCTAGAAAATGTTTTTAATTTTTCAATTTTAGCACTTAAAGCTTAAACAAAATTTATTAGGTTTTGAAAACTCCTTCCCTTCGTGATGATATATTAGCAATTAAGCAGGTAAGGAAGAGCAAGAAGCCAATCATGGCCACTGAAAAGAGATATTTATAATGTTGTGCTCACAATAACTTATGTGAAATTTCATAAAAATATGTCTTTGTTGGTTTGTAAAATTAGTTGAGTACACTAAGGGTTTAAAAAAAGATAAATGAGCCAAAATATTTTTAAAGGAAAAGGTATTTTAGAAAGTTTTAAAAAATTTCAAAAAGTCTTCTAAAAATTTTCCTCATTACATACAATATCAGATTTAATTTCAATATAAATTTATATTTCAAAAGAGTGAGGGATATCAGCAGGATAGTGGTGTAAGAAGCTTCAGGCTCACATTCCCCTGCAGAAATACCGACTTAACAACAACATATGGCCCAAATTGCCTTTGTGAGAACTCCAGAAACCAGATAAGAGGTCGCAGCACCCCAGGTGAATGCAAAGCCAGAAAGAACTGGATAGAAGCCAGTAAGAAAGTTCCTTGCATTTGCACACTATGGCCCATCCCGCTGCCTGCACAACACAGCCTGATTTGGAGAAAACTCCCACATCCCAGGATCCTCCCTCCACTCAGGAGAGAAAAAGAAGAGTGGACTGTGAGTCTACTGTTCTGGTTTTCAGAGGGCTGCCCAAGGGAAGGGTCTCGTCATGCCTAACTCCAAACACCGACATGATTGATAGTTCGGTGCCAGACTGAGGGCCTCTGTGACACCATCAGAAACACTGTCTTACTACAGATAGACACCAGGGGGAGCAAGAGCTTACAGGATCCAGAGAAGAAGGGGTTAAACTTTAACTGGGAAATTACCTGCACAAGCCCAGAAAAGACACGCTTCAGAAAAGGTTTTAGACACTCCCCAAATCCCCAGCCAGGCTTATTAGTGAAGGTCTTACCCCGTATGAAGACAGTAAAGTCAGAGAGGTGTGGCTGTTTGTTTGTTTCTAATTAAAAAAATTTTTTGAAGACTTTATTTCTTTTAGAGTAGGTTTAGGTTCACAGCAAAATTGAGGGAAGGTAGAGAGATTTCCCATATATCCCTGCCCCTGCAAATGCAGTCTCCCCGCTTATCCACATCCCCCACCAGAGTGGTACATTTATTAAAATTGATGAACCTACAATGAGACATCATAGTCACCTAAAGTCCATTATTTACATTATGGTTCACTCTTGCTGTTGTACATTCTGTGGGTTTGGACAAATGTATAATGACAAGTATTAATAAC